>NC_060255.1:94713604-95035876 GCF_921293095.1 Ischnura elegans | reverse complement strand
GTTGAAAGGGGTTCGTCGGAGGTTCATAAGACCTGATGATAGCATTAGATGATGAAACTCGGGTCGTGCTATTTAAAATAAAGTGTGGAATAGAACAAAGTTATTTTATTCTATAACGAAGCAATTCCACAAAATAACGCCTGAGACCGTGTCTTATAATAAATCACTCTCGCATATGTCCACTTCAATGTTATCACGTAAAACTAGTTTCGACGCATCATTGCGTCACATTAGGGTACTCCTCGATCTCAGATCTTCTCCCGCAGGATGCTACTTGGATGCATAAGAGCATAAATTTAAGGTCCTGGCACAGTTAAACTTCATGTTTATTGTTCAGGCGCACCCCAAGATTACGCATGAATGAGTCGAAACTAGTGTTGTACGTGAAAACAATAACGTGGAAAATATACTGCATTCTTTGCGTATTTCATTTCACATCACTATGTTCCTGAACACCTTTTATTTCTTCCTTTAACATTTCACAATTCTCTCCTTTGCCCCTTCTGCCTTTGGCCTTCGCGAGTAAATTGGTCCCTGGCCTATTCCCCCCTCTCTCATCTAATTTCCCCATTACGACAGCAACACGCCACCTGCGACGCGATATCTGGTCGAGAGAAAACAGCAGCGTGGAAAATCTGCGTATTTCTCCTGTTACAGAAGAGGTAATGCCCTAACATACATATGTCTGGTTTTATCTCGCAGGATGTTATATGCAAAAAGGCATGAATTTAAGGTCCTGACCCATTTGAACTTCATGTACATTGATCGGCATCATTTGTGTTACTCAGATGTTAAGCGAAATAGGCTGGGAGCCGTTGGAGACTCGGAGGTTGCGCGCTAGGCTTAGATTGCTTGAACAATTGAAAATGCATATCTTTAAGAGCGACGCAGAGAACGTCATATTAGAGCCGCACTATATTTCCAGGACCGACAGAAGCGATAAATTAAGAGAGAGATGTTTTGCCGAACGGATAGATATGGGAATTCGTTTTTCCCCCGAACCATATGTCGGAATATTGAACTAACTTAATTTTAATAAAGGTTTGAGATGTTTATTTACAAATCCGGAATATTAATTTTTTCCTAGAGGAATTTGGAAGATACGGAAATAAATGCAAAAATGAAATGTAGGTTTATCAGTAGATATTAATCTTTTGGTTCTCGCGAGCTGATTTGCGAAAAATCTCTCCAGATTGAACTTCATATCATTCTCTGAAGCCACTCTTTGGCTACTTTATCCCATGTCAAGTTACTATACTTGCCATGGGATAATATTGACTCGCAATTTTATAAAAGTTTATAAGATAATTCGTCTTCCATCATGCTTCTACTTTAAGAGCAACGCAGAGAACATAATATTAGAGCCACACTATTTTTCCATGTCCGATAGAAGCAATAAGTTAAGAGAAATGTTTTGCCGAACGGATAGATGTGGGAATTCGTTTTTCCCCCGAATCATTATGGACTTTAATAAACGCTAGTACCAACCTCGTTAGAGCACTTCATTCTTTTTAAAGCTGTAAACGGCTGGTGTCCTAACACCCCCTGCCACACGCCTTTTAGGTGGCTTGCGGGGTATTATGTAGATGCAGATTTGCTATCCCCATTGCTACAGGCAACGGGGGTTGGGGAAAGCCCACAATCTTTAATTTTATAGAAAAATTTAATTTACTTACCATTTATAAGATGCGTTTTTTCAAGAAAAATTTCATTTGAAAAATTAGGAATTGAAATAGAAAAATGGCAATTCTAGTATGATTAACTTTATTCATTATTATTGATTAAAGTAAATATTTTGCTTAAAAAAATCTGAATTAAATCAGAAATATATCGATGTGATTGGTTTCAGTGATAATTATCTGTGTTTAAGGGACTGCTAAATATTAAAAATCACTGATCTTATCTCACAGGATGTTATATGTATAAGAGCATGACTTTAACCCTTTCGCTGCGGTGCACTCCACGGAAATCTACCCGTCACATGCGGCGAAAGTGCCAAGCACATGGCAGGCAGCAAGGAAAGGTACGTTCAAAGCAGCCTGCCGTGCGAACGTACCGGGTACGTTCACAGCAGTGAAAGGGTAAAGGTCCAGACCCATTTCGATGTCATGTACATTGATCGGCATCATTTTTTATCACCATTGCCACAGGCAACAGGGGGATGAGAAAGCCCACAATCTTACAAGAATATACTTAATTTACTTACCATTTATTAAATATGTTTTTTTTTAAAACTCTGTCTGAAAATTTCAGAATTAAAATAGAGATAATATGTAACTAGTAAAACGAGTATATGTGACTAGTAAACGGTGCAGGTATGATTTAATTTATTCATTATTAGTCATTAAAGTAAATATGTTACGTAAAATTTCAGAATTAAACCAGTGTAAGTCTCTAGATTAGCAGGGTCCGTCGAGGGGTCATCAGAGAACCAATTAAGACGCCAACACAAGGTTCACAACTCTCGCTTTATTCGACCATTCAAATACACTCTCCACACCCAGACTCCTCCACTCGTTCCCGAGCGCGCTCCACAGACGCTCGGCGTCACCACGTGACTCCTCGTAGGCCATTCCCTATTCGTTGCCTCCTAGTCACCTCATGCATAGGCGACCAGGAGACAATGTTGCGTTTTACTGCTGCGTATGCGTTCGCAATTCCTCGGCGGCTAGATAGAGGGGTTGGGGGAAGAGCTGATACAGCGGTATGGGCAAGCAAGGAATGGGGCAGGTGGAATATGGAGTGGGAGGAAATGTGTCGAGTCATGGGGCGCACTTACACCAGAAACTATCGATGCGATTAGTTTTTGAGCTTCAGGGACTGTAGAGTCATACAAATCTTAAAATTAATATAAATCTTCCCTCGCAGGGTTTTTACTTTTATGTATTTAAAAGAATTAATTTGAGGTACTGACCAAATTAAGCTTATTTTTTTAAATTAAACTATTTTTGTTGATAAGGACTGTTTATTAATGAGTTTTCAACACACGGTCCATCGAATGAATAAAATTGATTAGTTAATAGTAGTATGTTAGGATTAGATTTGTAGCATGTTGGAAGAGTGGCTTTATAAGTGGAAGGTAGAAGAGGAAAAGTTGATTGCTTTTGAGGTTTAGTGCTGAAGGAAACTGCTTAAGATCAGTTGGGAAGATCACTTAATAAATGGGTAATTTTTAGAAGAGCTGGAGGAAGGAGAAGCTTTATGAATAGCCAAAGAAAAAGAAGATACGTTCGGACATAATCGAAAACATGAAATCGGTTAATTTAAGAGTAACTTTGTGGAAATATTGAACGTTCATGGTGAAATAATCAAACTATCGATTATTTCATCGTATTTTTACATCATAAATATCGAATTATAAAACAGTTCCGCGAAAAATGGATGCACGAAGCGATAGTATTGAAATATTTATTGAAATCATCGGTTAAATTTGGAATTCACCTGCAATGTGCGCGGGAAAATTTGCCAGGGCCGTTGTTCAGCGGGGAGGCGCAGAGCAAGTGAAAGGCCCTTATACTGTAATGCCCTCCCGACCTTTTTCCCAAGGGCCCACATTGAGGACCAACACCCCCTAAGGGACGGATTGGAGGAATTTTCGATCATTCTAAGAAATTATTTATCGACTAAAATCTAAAAAAAAAAAAAAAATACAAATGTCATTTAATATTTTTTTCGAAATTTTCTGTTTTTTCGATACTAGACACCAGGGAAATCGGTTAATATTAACCCAGAAGTGGTTAAAAATTTTCAGTGCATCTAACTTCTCTCCTTCAATCTCTACAAAGCGGATTGTGAGGTTATGGCAAGATAGGCTATCTTTACAGGTTTTAGGTTTACTCTTCAACAAAAATTACGAGGGGCCATGATTTTTTATAGAACTGCGTTGGTTGCCCTTGAAGATAAATCAATCGTAGGAATATAAGAGGCCTCAAAGTGACCATTCAGTTCGGTAAAAAATAACTAGGTATCTCTTACACAGGAGTCCCCGGGGGAAAGAAATCCAATTTACGTTATACTCCAAAAGGGTACGGAGGTGATTAAATGGAAGATAGAAACGCAACGACACGATCGGAAACTCTTCCATGATCGGATCTAGTCACCAAAGTGCATTGAAAGGATAATGGAGGTCTATTACCTCAATGGAATGGAATAAGAACAATAAATAGCGATTGAGAGACTAGTTTGGAATTGAGAAGGGAGGCTTTTTAATTGTCCTTTTCATGTAAGAAAGATTTAGGAATTAATATATTCTTGTAATATAGGTCAGAGAAACGAAATGCAAAATGTTTGCCGACGTTTCGTTATTTACTTATATATATCAGGGCTATAAATAATGGTTACTATAATTAATAAATGACGCCATGAACGATGCTGATAATGATAAGTTTTACAATAATAAAAAATATTAAAAGAATGCTATTGTATATAAATGAAAAAGAAAAGAAGAACAAGAATTATGGCATTTATGGAAACCTTATGTAATGACTGTGTGTCATATTGTGTATCTATTTTTTGTAATGTGTATGACGAAGGGTTCGATGTTTTCAATGTGCATGGTATGTTTTTGACCCAAGGTTGCGAGACGATCCTTTGAGCACAGTTCTCTCTCTCTCACCATATTTGTCGAAGGCAAGGGTTCCCGCTCATAAATTTGGGTCTTCGGTCGTCGAGGCATATGTAGTCAGCGTCTCCTCGACCAGTCATAAACGTCTAAATTTTCTGGACATATGGTCATTGTCTCGCTGAGGAAGATAAGTTGCTCATTCCCTGGGGTGGGTCGAGTCAAGCCACCCTTCCCCAGGTCTCGGAGGTGTTGACCTGTGCCCTGAGGAGACGAGCGCGGGAATTTGGGGCAGTCTGTGGGTAGACACGAGAGCGACGGGGTGTGCCTGCCCGTCGCAATTACATGTATAAAATCATCACCAACATCAGTCATAGGAACGTCTCTGAGATCTGATTCGCGTGGATTTCAATTCTTTGGCGCCCTAAACCCGATTCCGGGAGACGCAGCCACTCGAGTCTCCCTCCTTGATCGTGTCGATCACGACACTTATTTGCACATTCTCTATCATTTGTAGCTATGCTATTAAAATATCATGGGCGACATCAATTTGTACTTATTAAAAAAAAACTAAATTTTACTGAGATTGTTAATTTACGATCTTTTATTGCACTTATTTTTATTTTTAGATAAACGAATCAACCTACTCCTTACCTATTCTCTAAGACTGTATTAATTACTATATAAATAGAGGTGATGAAGAAGAAATCGAAAGATTCAGGGCCATTATGATAACCTTCCATGTCCACGATGGTATAACCTTCTTCTTCGTATTTATTACTAAATACTTACGCAATTAAATTCAAGTACGAGAACTTGGGGATTATGGAAGAATGATCTGATGCTTCCGAGAGTTGACTGGTAAAGTGCTCTCGGGTATCCTACCGGGTGATAGAGCCCATAATTCGAGCGTTTCAAGGCACGTCAAGTTCTTTTTTTTTCAGGGAAATACGCTTGTGACGCGAGACTGCCTTGTATACATTTTAAATATGAATATGATGAATAATATTAAATATATATATATATATATATAAAAAATAAGCAATAAAATAAAAATTGCACAGGATTTACCCTGATCGTTTTTCAAACAATCAAGGTTATTACTTGATACAATATGTATATAGTGTCATCATGCACGGTCTAGATAGATTAATTATTTCATTAATAGTTCAGCATATGTCTTCTTAAATACATACAGTAAGAGTTGCGCCATGTATGTCAAAATTTGGCATCAGAGGCATTAAATACTCAAAGGCAAAAGGTAAAGTTGGCATTAAATACTCAAAGGAACCTCGTCATTTTGGAATTGAAAGCAAATTTTTTACAGCAGTTTTTATGCAGAATAATGGTAAGCAGTGCCTTTGGTGAATACATATATCGACTCTATCCATAAGACAACTTTCAAGATCCATTGTCGACTTGAAGGAGCGAATGTCTCCACGGTGATTATTTTGTACATTGTGGGTACGGAAAGGTATGCATGAGTCGTACCATCTGAAACTAGGCTGAAGGAACACGTCAACGGTTATTCTCAAAACTTAATTGAGAAACTGATTTTTTTTAAAAACAGAGAAGATTGGCTATCGACCAAATGTTTTCGGCGGACGGGGACAAAAAGAAGCAGTGGTGCACAGTGACGGACCTCGATGCACTTTCTCTGAAAATGGCTCAACATTTACCCAAGGACAAATTCCGCATGGCTTTTAAACCACTTTCGCGGCCAAAAATCGATTTTGTCACAATTCTTATTTCAGTCCTTAATTTTCCTTATTATGAAGAAAATGTTTAATTAAAAGAGAAGTAGATGAATTTTCACCGTATTTCGAGTGATTCCCTATACTGGCAGACATCATAGTATCATACATCATGATCACCGATTGAAAATATTAGTCTTACTTAGCGATCTATTTTTACATCAATAAAATTAAAATCTCTGAGGAGACTGATCGTCAAATGTAAGGATCAGATAGACCAATTGGATAGGTGTGGATTATATTAATTGAAATGCAGCGATTGCAATGGTGTATACGTGGGACAGACCGGAAGAAGTTTTGAAATCAGGAAGAAAGAACATTTAAGTGCTTACAAATATAACAAATATGAAAAAATTTTGCTAGACACTTAATACGCAACTGCCATAGGAGCGCTTTTAAAATGACTATTTTAAAATTTTACAATGACCGCCGTGAACTGGACTCTACGGAGCAGTTAGAAATTTTAAAAATTATTGAAAGTCAGGGCAGTACTCTATAAATGAATATCTCTACTCATCCTTTTCCCCTATTCTGGCGTCTGTTTTAAAATTTATCAAGTAACTAGGTAACAATAATAAGATAAACAAATTATGATTTGCGCCTGAAGATGATGATATTTAAACGATTTAAGTTTTTCCTGGTGAATACTTCTGACAAATATTTCTCGGGTTTGCATCCAGGTTAAAGCTTTTATGCAAGCCGACGTTTCGGAAGACGACTTGTCTTCCATCCTCAAGGCTGTGTTACTTTAAAACTTCGACTTCGATACTTGAAAATTGAACTTTGATAAAGTAACACAGCCTTGAGGATGGAAGACAAGTCGTCTTCCGAAACGTCGGCTTGCATAAAAGCTTTAACCTGGATGCAAACCCGAGAAATATTTGTCAGGATGATAATTCATTGAAACCCGCGTAACCTCTGATAAAAAATAAGTGGTATAAGTAATTGTCTGATAGCCAGGAAAACTTATAATGGAATACCATAAAGTAAATCAAGAATTAGTGAATTTTGAAGGAACACGGCCGCCATATGCGCCAAGTCCAACACGACAAGTCTGACATCTCGGATTACGGGATGACATGCAAAGAAGTCATTCAACTTGACGAAGCTGAAATACTCGGCCGAACTCCTGTGGGGACAGGATTTCTTAAGGTAAGAGTAAAAATAGGATTGAAAAAGCGGTATTTGGTGAGCCGAAACACCGGATCTGAACTGAGACACTCCTGGCGACACTTACTGGACGCAGTCAAGAAGAAAAGTCAAATATCAGAAAATTCCAGCCGATAAAAAGACACTTGAACAAAGCAAGTTTGCTTCTCACCAAACTTTAAGGCCGTTTTACACGGTATACGGAATTGCGCAATCTGACGTGCGTGCGAAGGCGCAATCAAAATTGCGTCGTGTAAAGCGGTGAATTGCTAGAACACATGCGAGAATGCGTGGATGCGAGACGGTAAAATAGCCCCTGTTCTAATTTCATTCATGCATTTGCGCAATTCCACGCAATTTTAGAAATTAATGCAGCTCTAACCTGCGCAATTCCGTGCCCGTGTAAAACGGTCTTTACTCACTGCTAGCAAGCGACGCACAGTGGTCTAAGAAACCACTTTCGCGGCCAAAAATCGATTTTGTCACATTTACTTCTTCAGTCCTTAAATTTTCTTATCATGAAAAAAATGTTTAATTAAATGTGAACTTGATTAATTTTCACCGTATTTGAGTGCTTCCCTATACTGGCAGACATCATGATATCATTCATCATGGTCAACGCTTGAAAATATTATTCTTACTCTCGTTAAAGGGATTCAAAATTACACATTTAAAAATTATCTATCTCTATATTAATAAATCTTAAAATATTTACTGTTACATCTATTAAGTCAAATCACCCATACATCTTTCACTTATTGAGCGATATAGGCATTTTTTAGTGTGCTTCAAAATTATACCATATGAAATGTGTATCTCAGTCTCGTATTTAGTAGAATAGGCAAGATTTTCTTCTTCGGAGCACATTTCATCAATTACTTAAAATGTTTTGGACGTTTAAAAAAATGTTAGAATATCTAAACTGCACACTACATGAAAAAGGTTGACAAAGGCTTTTTCTCTGAGTGAATATATAATTTGAATCCTTTTTAGCGCCATTTTCATAGCTATAGTCTATTTAGTTTCGAAGTGCAGGCGTCAGTGCTGCCGAAAATTTTTCACCTTTGGATGTCCTATGATTAGTCATGAGTTTTTCCAGCTTTATTGTACTAGCGTGTCTTCCACCGCGGGAGATATCCCCTTTAAGGCCTTTGCCGGTGAGCGAAAGACTGTTGCGTGGCAACTTTTATTAAACGAACAAGCCCTAGCATTGAAAGCATGTTTTATTCCATGCCATTTGTGACAATAACATAACTGCCATGGGAAAAAATTCCTCTACAATGGGAATCGAACCACGGGCTTTAGGCTATCCGGGCCACTAAACTATTCGTTAATTTTCACAGATTTTTTCGAGGTTCAGGGCGATAAATGTTAGGCCCTCGCGGTCCACTGAGGATGACAACGCAATAGAAGCTGTGCTTCCAAAAAGCCTAAAGAAATACGCCTATACATATAATTGGAAAAGGTATCATAAAAACGTAGCTTTTAATCTCAACAAATAGAATCGTTCTTTTAAGGAATGATTCAAACGGAATAGAAGAGGGAGATTGATTTTTTTTAAACGAACCGTTCATTTTCATCCTGTTCAGTAAAAAGAAAAATTCTAAATATCTGTTCTTGACGAACAGGCGCGGTGTATGTAATGCATGTATTACAGGTATTCTACAACACTTCTTCTCCCGTTTAGCGCATGATGTTGTTTTTTCTGTACAAAATTAATTTCAAAAGAAAATGACAAATTATATATTATTACTTCAATATATTCCTCTTTTCGCTCGTTCACTTTATAGAGTACGCACATCCGCTGACTTCGATAAATTTCGCAATAAGAGAACATGCAGAAAACAAGGAAAAGCCAACTCGTCGTTTTGACGGGCAACTGTGAAGGCTACAGTTTCTACAATTCTCGCTGCACCACCTCAAATTTTTCTCACATATATTATTTCTTACTATGTTTAATACACCTAAAACTCATTCAATTAATATATATTATATAATACGAATGAACCGTTCCGAGGAGTGTGCTGGAGAAGGTGGGTGCGGTGTTCGCTATCTTCCCCACTGGACGGCGAAGACGGTCCAGAGGACTTTGTGCACAGAGCTTCGAGGAACGACGAAGCCTTTCCGAAGAATATGCCGGCGAAGCAGACCGTTGCGTAGCAGAGGGTTTGTTTTCTCCCCCCCCCCTCTTCCCGTCTCTGGTAATTTTGGGAACGGAGCTTCCGAGGGGTGTTTCTGCGAAGCCGGCAGAAAATCTGTCAGTGAATACGTTAATACGTTCCATTGCCCTCGACGTAGTTTCGTGGGTTGAATAATGAAAATGAGTACCATAAATACTGGTATATCTTCAATCGGATGTTGGCAACAGATTGTTTTCGTCTCTCTATGTTACAGAGATAAAAGTAAAAAAATTCCAAAAATCACATAAATTTCGAATAATAAAAGATTCACAAAACAAATATAGTACTTTCGGCCTACGTACTTCTTATGAAGGCGGCTGCGGTGGGCGCTAAAAATCCCCCTGGACGGAAAAGGGGTGCTTATGACTTAGTGGACAGAGCTTCGATGAATTACGAGGCCGTTCCGAACATTGCGACGCAGAAGCCGACCGTGGCGTAGCCGAGGGTTGGTTCTCGTTCTGCACTTGCGGTGAGATTATTCGTAACAAAATTCCTCAAACACCCACAAAATTAAACGGCGAAGCCGGATCCGGGGGTTCTAAGGGGGCGGAGCCCCCTAGCGAGCAAACGCGAGTATAGATTATATAATACGAATGAATAATAATATAAATATTGTATGTACTAGGTTGGGGAAAAAGAAATCCATTATTTTGCAGGTTGATGGCTGTAGTGATCGATATCTCGTAAAGTATACATCAGACGATTTAAAATTTAAGCTCGTTGCCAAGGTGACATTTCGTACTAAATAAATGCAGTTGTTGAAAGGAATCATTTATCATGAGCTGTTTCCATAAGGTAAAAAAAGTTAAATTCAGAACTCTTCTGTCCATAACTGGAATTTTTGAAGCTAGCGATTGACCAGAAACGGCCAGAACTGGACAACAGGAGAGGCGTTGTGATCCATCAGGGCAACGCAAGTTCACACACATCTGTAGTGACTCGCCAAAAAATCCGGGAGCTTGGCTGGAAAGTTGTAATGCATCCACCGTATAGTCCAGGCCAAGCACCAAGCGAAACAATTTATCAAACAGAACGTTGCATATTTGACCGAAATCGGACAATCTAAAGCATGTTAAATAATGCCCTGAAGTTAATGCAAAAATAATTATTATAATATTCACGGAATTAAGAAATAAAGTGATTAGCACCCACACACCTGGTCAAGGATCACGTCCCGTCAAATTTACGAGTAGAAAGCTTTGGAGCGTAACTTGCCTTTCCTAGTTTTTTTCCTAATTCATATCAATGTCTTCATCCTTTTGTTTTTTCCTACAACCTCAAAAAATAAGGCCCGGATCAATTGTACTCTTTACGTAAATATAAATAGATTTTAACTATTCATTTGTGGTTTATAATAAAGGTAAGAGAAAATATGAACGATATTATTAATGCGTATGGTCAAAAAATAAAATCATTGTCATTCATGGAATTTGAACAGTAAAACGTTGTGGTACTTTTTTGCACGAATTATTCAAGACGACCGGTTCCGTCGCAGAGGTGATATCATCAGGTACAGAAATCGTTATATACCTGATGATGTCGCCTCTGCGACGAAACCGGTAGTCTTGAATATATCGTGTGAAAAGGTACCATAACTTTTTATCGTTCAGAATGGATTTTCACAAAGTAAAGCCAGAAAAAATCGAGTTCATGGAATTTCGTCAAAATTAAGAGTGCTGTCTCTTCTAAGAAGATAACCCCGATCCTTCCACTGATAAAGAGAATGTTATACTTGAGAACTTAGGGTCATACGTTACGTCTTCATCATAAGTCAAGGATTCCAAGATTGATTTGTCGCAGCTCTCCATTCCTCTCTCTTTTATCCGCTAGCATTTTCATAGCGACGTATTTCTTCTATTTTACATCCTTTATAACCTATCCTATGTAACTACGTCGCCGTCGTCGAAACACGCATGCATTCCCTTTCCATTCTTCCATTCCACCTGCTTGCTCTTCTATGATTTTCTTCTCAGGCCATCATGACTCATAACTAGACCAAATAATCTGTCCCTTATAATGTAATAAATTTTGTCAATTTCTATCACATGAAGGTTATTAATCATTATTCATCGTTTCCTGTAAATTCACGAACTCACAAGGGGAACGTAAAATAATCGGGATTTAGGTAACATTTTGCAGTTTCAATTTTTATTTTCTTTTTCGGAATATTACCCTTAAGAATTAGCGTTATTGCCCTCAAATGTATTATTTTATTTTTTCTTTTCGACGAAAACAATGCATTGGCAACTAAGTGGAGAACGTTTAGCCTGGAAGAATTCCCATAGAGAAATATGTTGCACATGTAGCGTCTCATGGTTTGTTTCCTCAAGTCTTTGCTCATGTTTTCAGCTATTAATAAACAGTTCAATGTTTGTCCAAGCCTCCTCTCTTTTTCTACACACTAATTAATTTTTTTCTGATTTTAAGCTAATACATATTGCCTGAATCCCATCCATATTCATGCAAGTCTTCTTCACAATATTTTAATAATATAATAACTTCAATAACAATAACTTCTTCACATCATTCGCAATACAGCGGGGAAGTGGCATTAGAGCGTACCATTAACAGTTAACATTTTCAAGACGGGTATGTCTCTAAAATGGTTCTTAAGAGAATCCTAGTTACAGCGTAAAATTCCACCTCGTATTTGACTAAAGTATTGGGTAAATAACTCAATATTGGGTTTAATTAGTGAAGTTACGACTTATTCTTATCAAACCTTTGCAGTTTCGCGTCTCTCACCATGAAGTTGCGTGAAATTCCAGTTAAGATGAGAATGTTTTTCATTTGTTTTGAGACAAAATCCTTGAATCTTCCAAACGCCGCATAAATTAATAAATTTTTTCGAAGGTACTCGCTCTCTCCCTTATCGATTAGGCCTGTGCGTTGCCTAGAAGGGTTTTTAAGTTTTATTTTAGATGCTAACTTGGTTTATTTTTTAACCTCCTCAAATACTACGTCACGCATACTAATTGATGAATTTTTTTGCCAAAAAAGGCAAAGTCAAAATATGGCAGGTCCTTGTAAAATATCTATTGAGGAGGGAGGACGAGGAAAAATTTATAAGAAAAGGAGCAGCAGCGAAGGAGGAAATTAAAGCATGGATGAAGGAGTCCTGCCACTTTGATGCGGTGGGCGGGTGGCGCCATTCCTTTGTCAGATTAGGCGCGGACGGCTATTGTATTCCGGAAAGAACGCCGTGTCATTTTCACTGAGCTGTTCCGCCATTTAATCAAAAGAATCTCATCCAATTCTTAGTGTAGAGCACATGCTATCATCTTGAGAGCCGTATAATCTTTTCCTCTCTGGGATTCTTACTTCCGCCGAGAGAAACTCAGCCTATATACGTATACAAAAGAGAATCCGTTTGGCAGCGGATTGGCCACAACACGCGCATTCTACAAAAGGAGCCACAAAAATCATAAAAAATATGCTTTCATTTACAAAAATTAATAATTATTATTTATTTTGTTCATCATTTATTTATTTTATTATTGTCGGCTAAAGTACCATCAAAGTTTCTATAGAGGGAGCTTCCTAAGCTAAAATTCTAACAAGCTTAAAAAATATTTAATTTTAGTACATAATAAGGCACCCCAAGCTCAAATAAATAGAAAAGAGACAAACATCGCATTTTAATCAAGTTAAATATTTTTATATACCTAAAAGAGGTTAACCCATGAATACATTTTTAACGGCATATTTATTTCGACTGAATTATATGATTTCTCATTATTTGTCCAATTCCCTTCGATATTTTGTTCAAAAGTTTATGGATTATGTAATCCTTCCCATGTTAGCATTAATGATAAGAACTTGTACAACATTTCTTGGAGTGTAGGTGTAACGGAATTGCTCAAAATAAATCATCTCTTAAAAGTTAAATACAATGTTAAGCTCTTTCAAACTAGAATATCACCAAAAGCTGCACTGCACCACACTGCATTCTAAAGATAATTTAGATTCATAGTTTAATAAAAAAACCATATTTAAGGAAATGGTTTATGTTTGCAAACACAGATTGTTTTAATAAGATATCTGGTATTGAAAATTTAATCAACTTTGAGTTTAATTTAATTTTAGAGATAAGTGTAGCTCGTGTAGTGATACCATGAAAATCTCTGAACAACGTAAGTGCGTGCCTTAAAGCTACTTAATTACAAATGCGAACATTAGAGCTATTGACTAGCAAACACTAGATTCTGGTTCAAAGGGTTTGTGGGTCGCGGTCGCCTCTGGGAGGGCGTGCGCGTCGCCTCGTATGTTGGCGTGCTTGTCGCCTCGTGCGTTCGCTTCGCGGTCCGTTCGCTCCGTTCCTAGCCCGTATTTTAGGTTCTCCCTGAACGAGTCAATGAGAGACGGCTCTAATGATGTTGTAACTCTGCTGCCTCTATTCTCAACAAAAGAGGGGTCTTAGCCGAACGAGGGTGAGAATCGGGTGGGCGCCAGTGTAAAGTTTCTCACCGTAAACGGGAAGTTTTTTTTTTTAATCAATCCACACATTCCCTGCGGAACACTTCTTAATCAGTCATGCCACCTCCAAGCCAATGGCGAATAACTGCTGATACTGTCGTGGGGTCTATGACGGTTATTTCGATTCCCCCATCGCGTTGCCGCTGGGAAAGGTTCTCCCTTCGGTCCATCGTAATCAATTGAACCCTACACGGAAAATAAAGATTTGATTAAAACTATCAAACAGGTGTATTAGGGAGTATTTTTGTTAAATATACTGAAACTTTGATGTAAATTATTAAGCACTTGATGTTTTTTACTAGACGCTCTTGATATATTTCAACAAACATTTTGATATTTCATAATTTAGTAAATTGTACGCATCAGTTTGGTAAAAATAACTGAATGAATTCAATACGATTCTGAGTTTGGTAACTTCCATCGGAGTTATGACTAATTTCACGAAGGTGATTGCTTGTTCGGTAAAAATTATCAAACTCTACTTTGTTATGCAACTTTGGTTAGATAGATTTTACTAAGTGTTTCGTAAACTATCGAACGGTCTCTCGTTCCTCTTTTGTTTATACCAAATACACATTTGCAGCTGAAAGATTCTTAAACAGGCTTTACATAAAAGATAGGTTGGCAGAAATGATTTTGTTTTCATTATTTGTGATGGCGATAACGTTTTAATTTTTTTTACGTTCATTTTTCTGTTTGTTCCTGCTTTAAATTGCAATGTTATCCGTAAGCTGGTGCATCAATGGCAATGATTGAATAGCGTATTATCATGGATATTAAAGCTGTACGGAGATGTTTGTGTATTTCGAGACATTAACACTTTAATTAGAGGTATTCCTGAGGTATAATCATTCGCGATCATGTTTAATAACATGTGATAAAAGTCGTCATACTAGACCCAATCCATGCTAAGGATATCACTCAGCACGTTAAGTCATCTCTATATCGATGTAAAAAACCTGCAAATAAAGTTTTCTTGCGCATTTGCACTAGATTTTGATAAGCAATAACTACGTAATGCAATTGTGTGCATCAATTATTCCTTTTAACCTTACAAAGGGAAAGTGTAGTCACACCTTATTCTCATTCCAAAACAAAGGTTGATTATTTACAATAATAATACATTAAGCAGTTTGATATGCAGTTATTAAGAGGTTTATTATGGCAACCGATTTAGACTAGTTGTTAGGGTACGTTGCTACCACGCTAGGGACCCACGTTGCATGCTTCATGCAGGCGAAATACTTTTCCATTTTTTTTGTATTTCTTTTGCAGAAACTTACGTTAAACTCCTAATTTTATGGTTTTCAATCAGAATAGTGTTTTCTGGGTTGAAAATCTTTCACATCTGCACGCTACGTCGGTTTTATTATCCTTTCGATTTTGATAGTTTTTATCGAACTGCTGTGGCCATTTCGGTAACAATTACCAAACCAGTTTGATAGAATTTATCGAACTGGTTTGGTAATTATTACTGAATTTTTCAATAAGCTATATAAACCGAAAAGTTTGATAAATTTTATCAGAATTCGATAGTTCTAATTCAACTTTTTTTCCGTGTAGCGCCGTTTCAAGAAACCAGTCGTTCCTGGATCAATCACTTTTGTTTGGTCACACGCTTTAAAATTTTGAATGAAAAATTTCTCTGCAATTTTTCATTGGGTTCCAAAACATTCCGTTTTTCAATTTTAATTTAGTGAGTATTTTTTAATTGCGATTTGTAATACTAATAATTTAAGTTATTAAAACTGAAATTGTCATTTTTAAACGTATTATAAAAGGTTGTATATTAGAGTCCATTGTAATTAAAGTTGGCCTAAAAATCTGTATTGATTGCTCTCAAACACTTTTTTTGTGATCGAAATAAATAATATTTGGCGAAAAATAGCTTAAGAGCAAGACATCTAATGGAATAAACTATTTGTGTTGCGGGTTGGCTGAGTAATCATATAAGCTACGGCGAATGCCAAAGTCAAGGAAGAATTTTGTAAAATGTTTTTTTTTCGTAGAAATATGGTAATATGACGCAGTTGTACGGCAATAAGTCTTATAAACATGAAATAAACGAAATAATAGATCGGCCATGAACATGAACTCCAAATTTACCTACACCCGCACTGAAAGTGCTAAGGCAAGGGTCTTTATGTTGCGGCCCGCATTATAAAATTCTTTCGCATGCAATTGGCGCAGCAAAGACTCAAGACAAAGTATTCAGTACGACACGCGAAGCGATAGAGCCGAAAATGTAGAAATGTAAACAAAAACTTAAATCCCTGATTCTGTATGCCAACAACTATGCATAATATACTTTTGCACGGAAGAGATGCCATACAAAATTCATTGTTAAGGACAGGAAGCCTGCAAAGAATTGTTGAGGAAATTCAGGGATGATTTTACCCGAAAGTTTTCTAGAAAAAAACTATGGAGGACATAATTCACTAACCCATGATTAACTTTGTGGTATTCGATTATAAGTTGTCTTGGATATTACTCAATTACTTATACCACTTATTTGAAAAATACTTTACTTTGACCACTTATTACTTATATCACAATTACTTATACCAAAATTACTTATATCACAATTAATCATACCACTTATTAAAAAAATAAATGCTATAAGTAATTGTGTAATATCCAAGATAACTTATGGAGGACTTGTTCGTGAGGATGATGCTACATCCCGGCCCAATTATTTCAAGTCAGATTGTGATAAGGTCCAAGCCATCAAAAGTTTTATCTGCCGAGGACATGAATATTTTGTATGCATACTACCAGACAGAATCAACATCTACATCGGATTCGGAAGATGGTTCTCTGGACGGAACCGAGTCTAATTAAAATTAGTGTTTACGTGTGTAAGTCTGTGTGCACAGTTCTGTTCATAATCTACGCAGAAAAACAGCTATATAAGAATGTGTTATGTAAATGCGTTCACTAACTTTTTATAATTGCAAATAACTATTTTTAAGTTAAGTTTTAAGTTAATTCTTAAGTTGTTACATAAGATTGAAAAAATAAGTGGTTATATTCAGTTAATACGGGTGTGCTTAGATAATTCATTGGACGAATCAGAGCCGGATTGTAATAAGTGTTTGCGTTTGTCTAAATGAGTGTGCGCGGGCCTGTTCATATTCTATGTAGATATACTGGTTTACAATAATTTCTTTTGTAAATTTCTTAACTAAATGTAACTTATTATGTTCCAATCATCATTTTTAAGTCAAAAGTTGCATTCGTATTACGTGGGCGTTAAGATACATGTAATATTATCGGAATATAATTCATTTAGAAAGGTTAAAAATTAAAAATAGGCAAAAAAATTTATTTGTTATTTATTAAAATAAATAGAGTTATTTACTCGATTGTCAAAAATGTTTTTGATGTATTTCAGGAAAGAATAAATTTTAAAATCGGTTTCATATTTGTAAATTGATACACCTTGAAAAATATTCCCCCCTTATTACTGGACATAATTAACAATTACTGTCTTTTTTCAGCAAAAAATCCAATGTTTTCGGCAAAAAATTATTTTTATTCATATTTCAATATCATATTCGGAATAAGCGACCTCGAAAACTGATATATTCCAGGTTTCAAACAGATTATATGATAGTTACTTATTATGACCACCTTTTAAGCACCTGGCCCTACTGTGCACCGGCTAATTTCTTGCGGCTCCTACAGGCTAAAGAAGATACTGCATCACGGCACGCAATGTAAGCATACATCGACGCACTGGTCAAAAGTAAACAATGCCTAAAATCGCATTGATTGATTGTTTTTTTAACCAATAAAGATTATAGCACTTTGAAATTACGTTTTTTTTTTAAGTTTATTGATGTGGTGGTAAAGTGAAGCGGTGCATTGTGGACCTCCGGACGATCGTTAATTTTGCTATCGTTAAAAATACGAGGAAGGAATAACATTTTAAATCTCCCTATTTGCAGTCTTATTTCATTTATTTTCTTCCTATGATCATGCACAACATAGGAGGACGATAAGCGAAGGATATGTTTCATGTCGTCTGAGAAAACATCTTCCCTGGATTTTCTTTGAAAATTTTGCCTACGCTCCTGTAAAGATTCCCATTCTAACTCGCCTAACACATTGGACACGCTGCATTTTTTATCGTAACAACAACTTATCACGAATCTTACCGCCCTGCACTATACTTGATTGATTTCATGTATCAGTCCGACTCCATAAGTGCTCCTGTTCACGCTTAAAGCGTATTCCAAGTGAGGCCTTACTGAAGTCAGTGGCTCATCTCCTGCCTTACTTATCACTTTCACCTTTCTAAGGCCCTTATCAAGAATTCTTCTTAAAATATTCCAGTTTATGGTTGGCTCTCCAGAATGCTTCGTGACTGTTTTGCAGTCTATTCTCTCTATTTTCTTCTAGTAATCACGTATGCACCACCGAATGACGGTAAAAGAATAATATTTTTCACATCGTCTGGGAAGAACCTTTCTCCGAATTTACTTATAAAATATAGCCTATACTTTGCTCGTAGTACCTGTCTCTCTCTTGATATTATCACCGTTGTTCGAATACAATTCTCCTCACTTTTTGGCAATCTAACGCCTCACAGAGTTTGTACTCAGCGGAGAAGTATTCATTATTTTGTTTCAACATTTCCCTGAAAATAATTAATTCATGGCCTCCTCTCGGCGTGGGAAATCCCTTGTTTTCATGATTCCCTCAAGGACCTTCAAATCCCTTATTGCTTTCATATTTCTGCTTCAACAGACACGAGAGCAGAGATTAAAGAATCTGTGAAATATGGCCCCGCTTTCTTCAATTCGAATAGAATAAAATGTTAACAAGCCTTTCAAGAGGTCTTTGTCTGGTGGAGGATATTACTAAAAATGATTAATATCGCATTTGATGACTTCATCTAACCGCTATATGTTTACCGCTGCTCTTTTATACTTACGGAATAGCGTATGCGATGCTTACCGCATGATTGTTCCCTAAAAGGCACATTTTTCTTGAAATAGATGCGTTCAACGAACAATATACTGGGACTGTGTCGCGAAGAAGACTATTTGGAATTTTATTCCGCGCTCAGTCGACAAGATATCGTAATGGCGCCTTTACCATCCGTATGTTGCAGTTAACCTTTGTTGCAGTTTCTGTCAATCTGATCCCATATTTATTAACAAAGAGCATGATTTTCAGAAAAATGCATAAACTCTTTGCATAATCTCTGCTTGATGTATTAAACTCTAACTTCTTTGAAGAAGTATATATTTGGGCTTTAGGGTGGGCTCACAACCGAAGTCATAAGCTTTACACACAATATTCGCCCTAAGTTGAAGGCCTAAAAAGGCCTTCGCCCGTAATGCCTTCAACCCTAACGCTGATTTGTCGCTTAATATACTTAAAGTTAAATTAAAATCATTCAAGCCGTCTCATCGGATATATTTACTAAAGTTAACTTCTTTGAAGCACGTAGAAATCAATTTTAAATTTATTTGTAGTAATAAATAGAAGCAAAAAATTAATTTTTTATATATTTCAAGGATATAAAAATGCATAAATAGTTTTTTTTTGTAACATGCATTTATTTATGGTGCCAGTAAATTTTACAAATGACGAAACACCGTCAGAGTGTTCAAGGCATTCGTATTGAACCTATTTACTAAGAAGCAAAAATAAAGGAAGCATTTTGGTTTTCTTAAGTTAAATAAATGGCGATTGTTCAACAGTAATTGTAAAACTGAAATAATAGGTTCTGTGGAAAACGAGATATTGTCCACCCTTTTCCACGTGCGTGCTTCGCAAAAACTGTTGTTTTCCTAGTCTTGTAGGTTGGTCACTTTGCTGCTGATCGTAGGATCTCCGGATCAAAGCCCAGGTAAATCCTTTGGCCATTCTCAGTTAAAAGTCCTTGGAGGCTTAGGTGGCTCTGGGAAATAATCTGCCTTGTCCCCCTCATCATTACTCGCCGTGGCTTAGTCCAAAGAGAGCTCTAACCTCACGCCTTGCCTCTAAACATGCCTTCATCTTGAATCACTGACTAAAAGAACGCGAAACAATCTGTTCAAAATGGAGTTAAACATGATTTTTCGACTTCAATGAAAGCGATTTACATGAAAATGCACCCATTCATCCATTTTTAATGCAGAATAATATTTGATTTGGTGTTATTTAATCCTCTCCACCAGCAAAAATTGGGTCTGGGACATTTTATTGGCCGATATTTCTCGACGAGTCATTTACTAATCATACCCAGTACTGTGTTACATACCCAACAGTTTAGTCAAAACACGCGATTAAATTTTGCACCGTAACTAGGATATTCAAGCCTAATTCCCACCAGGCCTAAACATTCTCCACCTGATAGCCAAGGACATAAATATTGTGAAAAGATGAAATAAAATGATAAATGATGGAGGGTGAAAACTCTGTTTATTTTTGGATAATATTTCGAAAAAAAAAATTAAATTGAAACAGCCAAATGTCACCGAAATCCTGATTTAAACACTCTCCTTGTGAGTTTGTGAAATTACTGAGAACAATAAAAAATGCGTAATAACCTTCAGGTGACAGAAATGGCAAAAATTTATGAAATGAAGACATAAATAATATCTCCCCATATCATAAATCATCAAAAAAGTGATAGGATGCCGAAACCTTAGTCGTGAACAAACTCTAAAAATATGGAGTTCATCCTGATTTGTGACTTCAATTTTGGCGATTTTTTAAAAATTCACTCATTGAGTAATTCAACGGTAGAACTACACATGATGTGAGTTAATTTTAACCCATCCACTAAACAATGCATTAATTAGTTTGAATTATGCCTAGTTCTGCTATGAAAGTGACCTAGTTTTTTCCAAACCATTGTTGGTTAATGATAAAATCTGTGGAATATGCTAAATGCTTACTGTCAGTTATGTTACCTGCCAAGATGGGATTCGCCCTTAAGTCCATAGTGCATTCCCTTCCAAAGATACTTACAGTCATCATTATTGATCCGCTTTACCTGGCAGTGTATAGGAAAATGCTGTCTTCCAGCACCGCGCCGTCAATACAATAGACTACTCTCATCAACTTGATGCCATCTAACTTAACTTCTCTAAACCTTTCGTTACACTCCATCATCAAATTCTCTTTCATAAAATAAGCCAAAAATTTGACATACATGGTAGATTCCTTAGCCTTCTCTCAAGCTTTCTTTCCCACAGAACCCAGCGTGTAATACTCGCTGGTGGCTCTTTTTCTTGGTCTCCTGTGACGTCAGGAGTCCTCAGGGCAGTGTCCTAGGACCTTATCTTTTAAATTTATATATTAATGATCATCCTTTCCACCTTCTGTCCAAACTCATACTCTTCTTTAAGCTGATGATTGCAAGGCCTACAAGAAAATAAAAATACTTCTTACTGCTGAGATCTTCAAAATAACCATAATCAATAAGGCATTGCAAGAAATTAAGACAAGAGACTTATTTGTCTGTCTTTGTCGTCTTGAACGTTGCTATCGTCAGGATGAGACCTCGTTCCGGACACGAGTTCAAAACGATGAAGATGATCATCCGAAATGAGGAACGCGTGTGGTACCCTAACCCAGGAACCTTTCCCGAGACCCTAGAAAACGACCCTTCCTACCACAACCTCAAAATTTTCCCCATTCCCGACACCCAGACCCCCTCATCCCTCCTCTACTTTTGCAGTAGGGAAGTATTTAAGGAAGTTGATTGTTTGAGGCGTAACTTGATGAAAGCGATTCATTATTAAAATAAAAAAAAAATTACCGTCCTCCCTCCCCCTCCTAGTCTGGTATAAAAGGATGTGATGGACCTCTGTCGAGTTCACCTGATGATGACGTCTAACGTTGAAACCATGGTCGTAAATGTGTGAAAATATATTAATGTGAAAGCACAAAGTTCTTCCTTTTAATTTTAATATTTAAGGAAGAACTTGGCTGCACACGATGAACTTAAAAATGTTTCAACAATGAAATGCGTCGCAAAAATAAATTCACTGAAAATTTTGCAATGTCGTACTCAACCAACAAATTAACCACTTAGCAGAGAGTTACACAACTATTAAACCTGGGTTAAATTAAAATGCTACCTGGCAGACTGAATCACAATCGCAAATCCACCTTACCCTGGCGGGTATGCAATACCCCCACACCCCAAAGTATTGGTTGCGCCTAAAATACGCTAGCCTAGATTCCTAGACCTACGCTACGCTAAATACGCTAGCCTAGATTGCCCCTGACCAGACAAAGCAATAGAGGGACGGCGGCTATGTTGGAGACTGATATCACACGACACATTAACATTAGGCATTATTCAGAGCGACAAGGTTGAACATCACCTTAGTACCTCATTATGATTATATGTCCGACGGAGGCGATGAAATAAAATATTCTGTAAAAAGTACGGAAAATTTTTTACTATTGGCAAATAAAAATATGCTTGATGATACTCGGAAGTGAAATAAATCCAACGCTCACCTTCTGTTCTTTTCGTATTTCGTCAGTGGCAGGTGTAGCAACACCCCCATTCGCCCCCGTCACGCCAATCGAAGGGGCCTAGCGACTTACAACATTCCGATTACTGTAACTGCAAAGTCCTTTGGCTGTAAAAAGGGATCTTATGTCAAAAAGATAACGCCAAGAAGAGGATAGGGTACTTTACTCCATCAAAGAAAACGAAAGGCATTGATTGCGATTCGCTACCCACCATTAGTGTATTCATAATATACAAATTATTTGGTTTTATAATTCCCAGTTTAGACGAATGGCGATAGTCAATTTTAACTGCATTTGAAAATAGCCAGATTGGTACACATGCGATGCCACTCCACGTGACGTCACAGGAACGTATTTTCTATACGAGTAGATAGGAGTTTTACATCGTCTGAGATTACCAATGCATGCACGAGACACAGACTTCAGGGAAACATCTCTTAATAATCACCTGTTAAAACTGCCTATGGTCGGAAAGTTTCCTTCGTTTGATAGGGCATTAATAATTCTTATTTAAGCCAAGCGCTACCTGCTAGCAGGGTACTCTGCTACCTGCCAGCAGCCTGCATCGTATCTGCGCTCAAAGCCTCGCCCCAAGGTCACCTCACACGGCGATAGCGGGAACCAGAATGACGTCACGCGGGGTTTTTCCCAGCATTCATACTTAGCCGTCGCGTTTTCGCGCGCTTAAAATTTTTCACTTTTCATTTAATCGCAAAAAATAGATATCGTCATTTAAAAATCTAAAAGCGTGAAATATGTACTCCAGGAGTAATAATCTTTCGATTTAGGCGATAAAAAAATAATAGGAAACCACCCTATTGAAAAAGAAGATCCGTGACTGGTAAAGACTGATTTAATTAAGTCGCTCTGAACCTCAAAAACTTTCACCATCAAAGCGATTACCTATGTTCTTAAAATTGCGCCACTATTGAGCAAAGCCTTCGGCGAGGATATGGAGAAGAGTGGAGCATGGTCCCTTAGCATGAAAGTTTCTGCGGGGAGGGGCAGGGGTTCTACGGTGGTATGCCAGTTACCTCCACTTATAATTTCTTTTATTACGAATCGGAAAATCATAAAATGCAGTATGTAATCTACACATTCCGTTTTAAAAGTGCTGATAACTTTTGTAATCTATGTTATTTTTTTACCAAAACGGACGTAGTATTTATGACTTCGAATATATAGGCGTTGGTTTCCGAAATCAACCTGATTCATGGCTCTGGCGGTAACATTTCATATCACGCTATTTTTTAGAAAGCTTCGGAGCAGATATACTTACCATTTTTTATAAGGGGATTAATCGCGGGATATCACCACAGGGGAAAAAGTTTGTAGTCGCTCCTCCAGCACCTCCCCTTGCCGCGTGCCTGCTCCATAACGAACACTTCCATTGAATTATCAGGGAATTGCTTAACAAGGGAAATTTGTTCCCGTCTAATCTTCCCTTTTCAATTATCGAAATCTTAAAATAACGGCGTTTTGAGGTCTGAGCTAATGATCACTGATGTTTTCATAATACAAATCCACGGCTTAGCCAAACGAACGAAACTCTTCGCCTTAATTTGAAGCCTTAGCTTACAATTGGATAAACTAACGGAATTGCCTTGGGCAAATATAAATAATCACAGTCGACCTTTCATTTTGAAGTGGGAATTATGCACCAATTTCCTTTTGTATAAAATTATAAGTTCTATATTATTTATAATTCGATACAATTTTAAACTTCAACAGTCGGTGGCAGAAGTAAATATTATGATGAATAAGTTTTCCTGGATATCAGACAATTACTTATACCACTTATTTTTTATCAGAGCGCGACCCGGGTTTCAATGAATTATCATTATCTTCAGGCGAAAATTACGATTTATTTATCTTATTATTGTTACCTAGTTACTTGATGAAATATGTTGATGAAAATTCAAGAAAAAAGGAAACTTCACTACCCTCAGAAACTTCAATTTTAACCAACTAACACCACAAAAATACCTTAAATGTAGTAAACCGTAACGTATATTCACTTGTAAACAACGCGGTCTCCAATGGCAGCCGGCATAACACAGCACTTGATGTTCATCAAGTAACTAGGTAACAATAATAAGATAAACAAATCATAATTTGCGCCTGAAGATGATGATAATTAATTGAAACCCGGGTCGCGCTCTGATAAAAAATTAGTGGTATAAGTAATTGTCTGATATCGAGGAAAATTTATAATGGAATACAACAAATTAAATCAAGAATTAGTGAATTTTATTATAATCAATAACGTCTTTGAATATTATTCCCAGAATGAAATGCAAAATCGTTTGCCAATGTTTCGATATCTTTCTTTTATCTCCTTAAGGGCTGTGGATCATGCTTTGCAGCATTAAATTAATACATAAAGGCATGATATATTGTTAAAATGTTTCATTAGAATAATTAAAGAAAAGTATAAAAAAACATGTACATTCAATTTTGAGAAAATTTCTGATCCTAGGCCCTGATATCAATCCACAACTCTTAATATTCTAGGGGGTGGACTTGAAGTCCTCGAAGCCAGGGGCGCAGCCAGGAATTAAGGCTGGAGAGAGGGGGTTTTGGTGCAACTAATACCGGGGTGTGTGGGGGTATGGAATACCCACCAGGATAAGCGATAGGTGCGAGATTATTAAATTGCGGAATTTTAAAATAAACGGTTCAAAATAGTGAGTTTTACGGCTTTCTGAGGGATATTTTATCAATCCTTACACTGTTCTATTAGTAATATCAATCCAATTAAGTAAAATGGATTAAACTTAAATATTTTATGAGCTCTGGGGGGGGGTTTTAACCCCCAAACCCGCCCCCTCGCTTCGCCTATGCTCGAAGCTACGTTCATGGCGTCAACCCCTTCATCAAACTAACGGTTATCTACCCACGATGAAATCTATCTCCTCAGTGGTCGACCCTAAGCACGCCCATCCCTGATGGACACTGTCCCCAATTCTACGCCCACACGTCACCGCTATCCCTCTCAGCCAGCCTACTAACATTTCCCTTCCTCTGATCCACAACACACACTAGCAATAATTCTCACCCTCCTCTATTAATTAATTTAACTTACCACCCCCCCGGCACATCGTGTTACAGATTGGATCCACAGCTACATAATACCCTCCGGGCCACCTCCAAGGCGTTCGGCACCTATGTTCCACGAAATTCTGACCTCTAGTAGTGCCTTGCGGTACCATGAATGTACCCCTAAACCAGAGTATCTTCTCCTCGTGTCCGTGTTTCAGGTAAATGTTGCAATTACCTCTAACAGATTGTTTGCACCTCCTCGCATTGGTGTTTCAAAGTTATTTAGGATTCCATTACTTAATGATTTTTGCCAGAATGGTAAAATGCAGTGATAAACAATTGCCGTGGAAACTAAATTCTTCGTTCTAAATTTAAATCATACTTGAAATGTAGACAAGAGACATAATTAGTTTCCTTCTTTAATTTTTTGCTTTTAAAACAAAAATTTTCTTTAAACACGCATTAATAATTGGTCAAATTAACGGTATTTATTTTATTCAAAAAAACAACAATGAATTAGATATTACTAGTAGGATTGTGGGCTTTCCTTATGGGCTGTTGCCTGGGCCAATGAGGGATTGGGAATGAACCCGATCAACGAACATATTTTAATATTAATTTAGTTATTAAAACACAATTTCTTTTTAAAAAAAGCCCATCAATAAATGGCAAGTAAACTGGACATTCCTTGTTTAAATATGGGCTGTTTCCTGCGGTTACTGAGATAGCAAATGGTCGTTATCAATGTGCATGAAGTTTAAATGGGTCAGAACCTTAAATTCATGCTCTCACAAATCTAAGTAGCATCCTGCGAGAGAAGATCAGAGATACGTACGGTAAGGCTCTTCTGAAATACGCAGATATTCCGCGCTTCCGTTTTCCCTCGAACGGATATCGCGTCGTAGGTGGCGTGTTTTGGTCGTAAAGGGAAAATTAGATGAGAGAGGGGAGGACATTAATGCGGGAGCAATTTACCCGCGAACAGCAAGGGCAGAAGGGCCAAAGGAGAGAGAATTGTGAAATGTTAAAGGGAGGAGGAGGCGGATGTGTTCACGGTGCTGATTCGTGGGGAAAGTTTGAGCGTAGGATATCAATTCATAGGGCGGAATGGGAGACGACAGATGGAAATCGAATTATGAGGGATGACTGACTCCTTAATCTGGATACGCACGTCAAAGCTATCGCAGTCGACTTCGAAGCACTGAAAAAAGAGCAAAAATCGATTGAGGTGGAAACGAACGAATCGATAGATTTATTCGATCTATTGGGGATGTTGAAGCAGTTCTACTTTGAATGCAGAGAGAACCGATGGCTATGGATATATTGCAAGCGGTAGTTGTTAATTTAACTAGGCAGGCACAGAATATAAAAACACATTATCCATGATTAAAGAACGAATGGTAATACCCACTCTGTTTTGTTTAGCACTTAACCGACCATGGTTTCGACACTTGGTGTCATTTTCAAGGTTCCAAAAAATTAAGCCTGAAACTATTTTATGCATAGTTATACATTTCTTTTTATTTAATAAATACTTATAAAGAATCATTGGTAAGCGAAAAATCTATCAGATTTTCCCACAAAGAAAGGGTTTAAATTATTTTTAATTCACAACTGCCATAACTTTCGTTTTTCTACCTACGCATTCACGAAGGCCATTTTGTACTTTTGGTACACTCTTCTGATATGTGAACAAATACTGATCATAGTAGCGAGACGTCGTTCTTGAGATTTTGCTTCAGCTTAGAGTAAGGATTGACAGAGGACGTGTGATTTTTAGATCCAACACACCTCGAGCGTCTGTAACGTGGTATTTGAAGAAATTTGTTGAAGTTGACTCGATCGAATCGATAGATTGATTCGATTTATTAAAGAAGTTGAAGAAATATAGATAAGTTATAGGGGAGGGGAGGAGGAGGGTTTTCAAGGAAGAAGTCAGATTTTAAAAGAGAAGATAAAAGTTAGAACATTTGAATACAGTCATATCATTTAAAATTTTGGTGTTACGTGAAAGAGTGCGCCGTTTAGGTTTAGTCTTTTTAATTTTAGAGTGCTTTTGCAAGCGCTCACTAGAAGCCCCTCTTTCTAATTCTCCTTCACTTACACTGGAAAGGTTACACTGGTCTCTTTACACTTGTATTGCCATTATTGTCCCCCGTACGCAATTGCGTACATTAATCGCCGCTGAAGAGGTTGTATATATACACACCGGCAGCTGGACCATCCACGGGTAAATAACCCGGTCAATTTGAGGTGTGGTGGTGGTGGCCATTGCTCCGTTAGTCTTGATAATGACGGTATAAACGTCGAAACTAGTTGACAGATAATAAAAGTTTGTGGGATAGTACTGGGTTTTGTTTCCCCATTAACATTTCTTCGTTCCATCAATTAACTCCCAAATCAGTTGATTTTATTCAAGGTCTCAATTAATTTTATACGGAAATTAATTTGCTAATGGTAAAATGCTAAAAAATAAAAAAAAATATTGTATACTTCAATTACTATCCATTCTGACCAAAGCCGCCATTACGTAGAGAGTGAATGTTTACCTGAGCATCGGCCAGCTATTAGCGTCACGTACAGGCCGAAGTGCATATTTTTGTCACCATGCCAACCCTCACATTTCCCGTCAGCCCTCGCTCCAAGAATTTCTCCGGATAATTTGACCGACCCCTATTTTCCTTCCCGTACAACGTACCCAACCCTACCATTGCCTTAATTATCTTGAACCCGTAATGTGAGCCTCCGTGTGCAATATCTCTCCATTATTACTGCATTCAACTTTTGATTACACGCCTTTAATTCAGTTAGATATCAGGAAGTTTTGCTAAATTCCTCGGGGGCCTGTATTGAGAACTCCATAAATTTAGTCTTGGCATTGTTTCAATCGATCACCAGCGGTTTGCATTTTCAAAGCGCCATCGAAGCAAACAATATAGTACAGTTTAGTACAAAAAGCTTTCGTGCGCAACAAACTCAAAATCAATATATACTACACTCCTCCTTATTATTTATTCCCTCAAACGTCTTCTAGAAGACCGTATTTTCGATCTGTGCACATTTTTCATTGCTATGACACTCATTATTCAAGAATAATACTACAGAGAGAACGAGTTAACAGCTGTTTTTAGTAACTCAGTGTAAAATTGAATACGTACATGAGTTACTTCTCACGAAAAATGTTTCGTCCCTGTTTAATCAATTTATACTCTATGTACTAATAAAAAAATTCTAAATCCTCATAAGTCAACAATCCAAAGATTGGTTCAACACAGCTCTCCACTCCAAACTTCTCCAATCACATAACCTCTTTGTATTTACGTATTTCTTTGGCCCCATGAATTTATAATTAGGACCATTTCCTTGCCATCATTCTCGTTTAATTATCCAAGTAGAACCCATCAATGAGACCCTTGCAGGGCTATTTCCAATCATAAATACAATTTTGATCACTTGATTTGACTAATTAAAATTAAGTTAAAAATATGGATTTATCAATGATATGTAAGCTATCTCATACACAGTTATCAGGAAGTTTTGCTGAATTCCTCAGAGCCTGTATTGAGAATAGCATTTATTATCGGAATTGTTTTCATCAATCCCCAGCGGGTTTTTATTTTCAAAAATCCATCGTAACAGTATAGTACAGCTTGGTACTGAGAAAAGCCTCCATGCGCAAAAAATGTACTGCACTAGTCTTGATGATTTATTCCCTCGAGTGACTTTTAGAATACTTATTTTCGAGTTACATACGATTTTTCGTTGCTAAGAGACTCATTATTCAAGCAATATACTCAAGAGATAATATACTCAGTTAATCACTTATATTAGTATCTTATTGAAAAGTGAGAAGCAAAGTTACTTTTCACCGCTAAAAAAATTTCGTCCCTTATATATATATATATTTATATATCCTTTACATTAATTTCAAAAATATTCATAATAATCATAAGGCAACAATCCGATAATTGACAGAGCTCTCCACTCCAAACTCCTATCATCAAACCATTTCATCAAAATATTTCATTTTTACCGATTTATTATCTTTCGCATCTTAAATATTAATTGGGACCCTTATGTTGGCTTTATTTATTGGCTTTGGTGTACATATCCAGGTAGAACCCGTAATAAAATCCTCCGTGCGAAATGTCCCTCCATAAATACGGATTTGTACGTTTGATAGAACTTCATGAATTCAGTTAGAAATCAGGAAATTTTGCTGCATTTCTCTGGCTATCATTACGAAAACTCCAAACATTTTTCCCCGAATTGTTTTCATTGATCCGCAGTGAGTTTGAATTTTCAAAACGCCATTGAAAACGCCACTCAGATTAGCGTTTCACGAACCTTTTTTGTAAAATAACTTGATTACGCCGTTATTTTGTCTAGTTGTGAGAGGTATAAAGCAGCAAAGCTTCGGTTTGACAGCCTTCTACGTCGCACGATGCATGAATACGTACCATGCAAGAAGCCTGGTTACCAAATGGATATTTCATGTTTAGCGACTTTAAAAAGTAATTAATCCCTAAAATTTCCCGTGTCTGAGTAACGAAGTTATTGTCTGAGGAACATGATTTTTTCTCGTTTGGAAAGCCACTTAGACAGACGAAGCGTGAATACAGAAAGCGCTATAAGACCAGTAGCGCACCGCGTACTTTATGTTAAGAGTCTTAGCAGAAAATATGCTTCGTAGTTTTCCCAAATTAAAACAACGGGTATCTGGGAAATTGCAGAGAAAGATAGAAAAGGCTCTAGAAAAACACGCTTTCCTCATTCTAATAATTAATCTCCTCAACTATCTTACAATTAGATAAAACCATACTTTCGGTCTACTTAAACTTTTCCATTGTTAGCACCCTTATTTTCAAAGTATTTTCCTCATGAACTAATCTGTTAATTGTTGTTTTAGCTGCTCAGTGCATAATTAGTTCGAAAATAAAAGCAAATGAGTTTCTTTTAATCATTATGAATATTTTGGCTTTCGTGAAAATAAAATTTAAATATGAGGTAATTCTTTCCCGGTGAATTAATTGCTTGAAGTCTTCTCATAATGCATATACGTTTGATATTTTAGCAAACAAAATATTTCATCATGAACATTCAATATTTCTACAAAGTTAATCCAAAACTCTTCAATTTTAATTGATGTTAGCGGGCTTAACTTGGTGGAAATCCATAATCGCAGGAATAGAAGGAAAATATATTTATAAATGCTTATAAATATTATTTATAAAATATAAAAGAAGGATAATATATAAATTGATAGTTAGTGGAAATAGTAAAGTTGTTGTTCCTTCTATTCCTGCTGTTCAATTTTATTCTTTCGATTAAACTTAGGTGAAATACAGAGGATCCATCTTCATCAAAAAACTTGAATTTTTAATGGGTTAGAATCTTAAATTCATGCTCTAATATATCTAAGTAATATACTGCGTAAGGGGGTAAGAGATAAGTATTTTAAGGCAATTTCTTTCCTGTATTAGGATATATAGGCAGATTTTTTTCCATTTTCCCCTTATGCTAACATAAAAGTTCATCAACATGATGAGTCAATATTTCGAATACTACTATTTTGACCGCTTTCTCCACTCCAATCTTCAGGAAGTCTTTTCACATCTACGCATTTATAAAAGTTTTGGATACTTAATGGCTCATTGAGACCATTGTTTTGACTTTCTCCTCGTCTACTGGTCTACCTAGAACCCGTCATTACAGCCTCTGAGCGCAATATACCTCGATAAATACAGTACAGCGATAACCTTTGAAATGCCCTCCTTTCATTCAGTAAGCGATCAGGAAGTGCTGCTGAATTTCTCGGGCAAATATTTGGAGAAATCTAAACTTCAGTTCTCGGAATTGTTTTTTCATCAATCCCCGGCGGCTATGCATTTTCAAAGCGCCATCGTTACAGTACTCATCTTTGCGTAATCCACGAATCCTTTTTAATCATTATTTCGCTGCACCAGCATGTCGATAGAGGGATATCATGTTTTTTCACATTCGAAAAACTGCTTCGAAACACGAAGAGAGAAAGTAGACAGTGTAGATAATTCATATTTAAACGTCCGGTATCATACTAAAAACAATTCCATACTGTGAGAATTCAAATTAAACTGGACTTGATAATTTTCTCCGAATCCAAGCAACTCACATAAAGGAAGACGGTGTATCATTGAGAACTTTATTTATACTTGTTACCTCATAAAAACATATAAAACATGTGATTACATTACAGTCAGGAGAATTTTGTACCAGTTGGAACAATCATGACGTCTACTACTTAACAATGCACGCAATTCACAAATCTTCTTTAAAGACAATGTTAGAAGCAACAATTTTGTTTTCTGTAGCTTTTTGGTGATCAGTTTCTTTAACACAAACACAAAAATATCACGGAAAGTGTGAACTCTAGAAAATGCTACATAAAAGTGTCCATGCGAAAAAACAGATTATAGCATGTTTTATCCGTATCTCTGAAGGGTCTGACCTTAATACTTCTTAGATTCTATTTTTAATATTTTTGCCTACTTTGTATACCTTTATATGGTTTTTCTATGGTTTTTAAACCTTTTCTTGAAGTCCAGAATAAAAAAATATATGTGGATTAATGCCTCGAGCGTTGAAATCGACATAGGAAAATAGAAACTTTTCAGTCAAATGAATGGGTAAACAGTGAAATTCGAGATATTGTCAGAAGCCGACGATCCGACGTTTAAAATGATACTTACCTTATTTATCGCCGTAGGTGCAGTAATGACAGGGAAAGGACAGAAAAAGACCTTATTTATTACGTGACCAAACTTAGTAAGAGACTAAACAACATAAACAATACTGACGGTCGTCAAGGGGATAGTAAGCCAAAAAACGCTAACATTTCAGCATTTTATGATTTTTTAATTCACCATAAATCACGTTGAAAACGGAATAAGAATGCAAGAATAAGAATGCGTATTTATTTTTCTTTCCAATGATATATAAGTTTCCACTATATGTGGCCATTATCACTAATTTAAATATGCAAAGAAAAGAAGGCCAGCAGGTATTAATAACGAACTTTACATAAATTTCTTATCAAAATTTTTAACTCAAATTGATAGGTATCTAGTGAAATTTGAGATTGATATTGTATTTTTTTCGGAAGCCGGCGAGTCAACGTTCAAAATGTCCCCAATGTCAGTCAAAACCTCATTTATCAGTGTTGGTTTATGAATAACGGCGTATAAACGCCATTTCATAAAAAAAACCTTTCTGTTATGATATATATGATTTATGCTAGCATAAAAAATTAATAAACGTCGTAGAACAACAATCCAAATATTGGTTTGACGCTTTCCTCCTCCTTGGCTTTGGAGGATGCAACCTCCACCTCCTTTTCCCATTACTTCTGCCTAAACCTCGGGAGAGTTAAGAGGATAGTATCCCACAAGGTTCCTCAATGGGTTCTCAATGGGTTCCTGCCGAGGAGCATTAACTCCAATCTCATATCAACAAACCATTTCATATTTACGCATGCATATTGAATCCGTAATGACATATTCTAGACCTTCCTTTATCTTTTTTTCCATCCATTTGTCTTCCGACGATGTATCAGATCATAATGTCTAATAATAAATAATTTTATTACTCCACACACAAATTACATGACAATAACAAAATTGAGTAATTTTAGGTAGCCGCGATAACCTGTTTGAGGCTACCATCCAAAATAATAATACATTATGCTTTACATATGGTGTAGATCATTTTGTGTTACCTTAATAATCAAGACTAACAAAGCTTAAGTGCATACATGAAAAAAAGCAAATAAAGTAGTATTTATAATTTATTTACATCAATATTTTATCACAATATTTGTTCTACACTTTCTTTAGTGAGAAGCCAAGAATGTGCATTATGCAAAAACGTTTTTTAAAGACTTTGAAATACAGCATGACTGGGGTAACAAAGTAAAAACCTTTGGTCCTACGTAAAAAAAACATCTTTTAGACAAAGTCAAATTTGGTTGTGGTAAGGGCACACTTATTTTACGCAGGGTAAAGTGAGAAGGCAGGGACTGAAATATTTTAGAGTTACCACTTCTAGCATAAAAACATCGTGGGACATTATAAATATATAGATGCCTCAACGGAAGCAAACGCAAATGAAGAAAAAGTGGGAAGGATCTTTCAAATCTGTCCTTTTTCAAAATAATACGTACAATTCTTTTTTGTAAAAAAAACGGCAGGTTTCAAGGAGTTCAAATATGCGCCAATATCTCTTAATTTATCGCTTCTATCGGACCTGTAAATATAGTGGGAATCTAATATGTGTTCCCCGTGTAACTCTTAAATATATCTATTCTCCATTTCTTAGGCAATCTAAGCCAAGCGCGCAGCATCTGAGTCTCTAGTGACTTCCAGCCCAATTCGCTAATAATACAACATCTGGGTAATTTTGTCTGTACGTCCGTAGCAGTTTTTGACGAATCGCGCGGCTTTCCTTTGCATTTTATTCAGCTCACGGATTTGGTCTTTCTGTAACGGATCCCAAAAATAATTATTTTAAAATTTTTTTACTACACTTCCCTTTCCGACCATTCTTCTAAATACTTTCCCATTCTACTTCAGTCCACATAAAAGTTATATATCAATAAAACCGGTTGCCTTTGAGGCAATGCATTGAAACGTTGCATCGTGAATTGAGATATTTTTCGGGTTCCACTTAAAAACTTTATCCTTTACACTTCACAACACGACGCTTTCTCATCATAACAATGAACGCTTCAAATGAAAGCAGTCTGGCGCAACGTCTTCGAACTGAAGGTTACTAACGTTACCCTGTTGTGAATAAAAACTCAATCCACCCGTTGGTGACAAGTGAGGGAAAATCCACAATACAGCAACAAAAGCAAATAGGTAATGGATTTCCAAATAGCTCAACAACGAACCTATTATATAGCAATTTCATATACACCCATTTCTTATCTTTATGATCCCGAATGACTTCTTGAACCATTGCATAGGCTTTCCTCACGCCTACTTATCCAGGTAGAACCCGTCACGAAATCCTCCTTAAATACATCATCGATTGCTTGATTTCACTCCATTAATTCAGTTAGCCCACCCACGATTTTTTTTCTGAATTCCTTGGGGGGCTGTATTGAGAACTACAAAATTCATTATTTATATTATTCCCAAGCTGTTTTACATTTTCAAAGCGCCATCGCAACAGTAAAGTTTGAATCACACGATCACTTTTCCCGTCGCGAAAAGCTATCGCTCTAGTGATCATTTTTCTGAATCACACGGGCCCTCCCGCCGTCGCCTTTCGCATCACTTTCAATATCACAGCTCGTTGTCATGGGACCCGCATAACGAAAATATACGCGTGTTTGTTTATCTATGTCGTTCCCACGATTGCCAAACGTTGCGCTGAAATCGCTCCACACGGGCATGCGTTCTGATTGGCTGATATGGGTTTTTAGGGACGGTTTTAGCGACGGAAAAAGCGACCGGACGAGTTTTTAAAAACTGTGATGGGAATCCTCATCGCGATCGTGATCGCGAAAAACAATTGCCGGCGACGATCATTTGCGAATGATCACTCTAGAGATCGCGATAGTGATCACTTTTCGCGACGAAAAAAATGATCGTGTGATTCAGGCTTAACCACATTAGCGGAATCCAAGAGTCATCTATATTGTAATTTGATTACGCCACCGAATTGTCAGAGAGCTATAACGTTTTCTTTCTTATTCGAAGAATCACTTGGCCACACGAAGTGCGAGTATATAAAAGACACCCCGCCGGGTTTCAGCCCCCCCCCCCCTCCCCGAAAATTTTTCCTTGAGGCGATTGCCAACGATACATCGCTGGCGAGGCTGCTATTCCAGGGGAACCTTTCCTCCAACACCCGTTCAACAACCCCGTTCTGAGATGAAATTACATTGTACAATTTCTACCTCCTAATTGCATCATAGAAACACGTATATCAATAAATCTCCTTCGTAGAAGGACGATCATTGACAGGACATCGGAAATATTCTGCGCACGGTACTGAAAATATTCTCAATTTCGAAACATATTGTCACCCACTGTCTGAGAAAATGAACGACACGGTTTTTTAAGATATTTAGCTAATCAACAACCACTCTTTTTTCCTAGCAACACACTTTTTTCCTGCCAAAATTTCTATCAAGAAGAGTATGAAAGTAAATTTTTCCGTTGATGGTTGCCTTGGACAATTTAAACTTTAAATTTTAAAGTACAGGTCTAATTTTTTTTCTCATCCACTACCTGTTTTAATACGCGTCTTCCCACGCCTGGACTAATGTGTAGCCTTGTTCTCAAACCTAGATGACGATAACACTGATATATTCAAAGATACTATGAATTCAGCTTATAGCTTTTATTAATTTTAACAATCTATCCAGAACGAATTAAGTTCGAAGATTCATATAGCAGATTCGCCAATCGATTCTCTACAGATAAAATAAACAACAGCCAATGCAATAAAGTCAGGCGAAAAATGATGGAATTCCTTCATGATAACATCCCAACTCACCCCTACCCTAAGTGTCCCTCGTAACCCCGATCACTTTGCCCTTTCTCCCCCACCTACGCCCTTTCTACACCCTCCTCACCCATACACATCTACCTACTGCCCCTCAAGCCTCCTCAATAGGTGTGTGGCGGGGGGTGTTAGGACACCAGCCGTTTTCATATAAAATGCAAATTCTCAAAAAGAATTACGACTAGTATTTATTGAAGTACTTTATGATTCGGGGGAAAATCTAATTCCCATACATAACCGTTCGGCAAAATATCTCTCTCTATTTATCGTTACTGTCGGACCTGGAAATGGAGGGGATCTAATATGATGTTCTCCTTGTCGCTCTGAGAGATTCTATTATCAATTGCTCAAGCCCTCCAAGCCAAGGATATAGCCTCTGGCGACTCCCAGCCTAATTCGTTTTACATCTCTGTTACGTATTCAGTACGCTTGTAGCAGACGAATCGCGCAGCTTTCCTTTTATTTTATTAAGTTCACGGATTAATTTTTCTGCGCCGGATCCCATACGCTCGCTGCATATTCAGGTGTGGTCTGGCGAGTGCGAAATTTCGCTCCCGTTTTACTATAACTGTATTGGGCCTTCATTTCAAAATTATTTTCAAAAATTTCATTTCTTGTCCACATAATAGCCTTAGGTTTGATACCCAACGTAGCTGAAGCGCAAGATGAAACTGAGATGAGCCTTTGACAATGGTACCGCAAAGTCCTTGGTGACCATATCCTGGGAGACTCCACTGATGCATCGTGGTAGCAGATTGAGGTGCGAGGGAGTTGCCTTTGTAATAATACTCTCGATCGAGGTCCTTTTAATCGGAGTAGGGGCCTTTGTCAACCCATCCTGAACTGGTATCCCTCGTCTCATTCCAGGAATCACGGCGCCCTTTGAGTGGACAGCAGAAGAGATGTATTTTTTATTGATGAACTTCAATAAACTCATACATGCTGAGAGAACAATTTGAATGTTTGTCATCAAACACACCCTCCGACTTGGGAAATATGGTTTAATTCGAAGAGCAATTAAAAAAAACACGGTTTCCATATATCCACAAGATACACACGTAACTCGGACAGGCGAAATACTTACTAAGATATCAAATATATATTGCATACGTTGTTCGTAGCAGAATATCCCAAGAGAAGGGATCATTCCAACAAAAGAGAGACCTACTTACAGCGGGAAAGTAAAACATAGAAGTAGAGAAACAATTTATAAGAACTTATATTCGGAGTGTGCTCCTATACTGAGGCATGGACAATGACAGCAGCGGATAAATCAAGGATAAATGCTTTTGAAATGTGGTGCCACAGAAGAATGATGAGGATCAAATGGATCTACCGAGTTTATAATGAGGAAGTCCTAAGAAGAGTAGGAGAGAAGAGAAGCCACATGAAAACCTTAACAAGAAGACGAAATAACATAATCGTACATGTTCACACATCTATGAATATCGTCCCCTAGCAACGCCGGGTAGCCTGCTAGTATGCCAATGAAAGGTTCAATAGGTTCAATATAATATTTCAAGAACGAGTCGCTGTCACTAAAAACACAAAGAAACACATAAAATGAAGAAACACTCACACGGGAAAAAATATTTTGGAGCTTTTGAAGCCGCAGTTTCTTCTTATCCAAGATAACGCTGAGTCCAATGGATAAAGTGGATCGACCGAGTAAGTAACGAGAAAGTCCTAAGAAGAGAGAAGTCTCATGAAAACCTTAATAAGAAGGCGAAATAACCTTATAGGCCATATCTCGAGACATGACGAAAACAATCTTCAAGGGACAAGTGGATGGCAAGAACGGAAAAGGAAGACTAGAATGTAGATATAGATGCGGATAATTCTTCAATAGATGGCATAATTAGATATTAATAAGGAAAAGTACGATACCAAATAAGCCGTTTTTCCGCGTACCAGAAGGGATTTCGAATAGGAGTAGGAGAGAAGAAAAGCCCAATGAAAACCTTAATAAAAAGACGGAACAACCTTTTTTTTTTTAAACTTTTATTTGACAATCCCCTTCTTTTATCAGCAACAACTTAGCAACCTCTTTTAAACAAACAGTAAGCAATATAAAACATCAATGAAGGAAAATATACATTGACATGTAAATTAATAAAAACAAAACCCAAATTAGAAACAGAATTAAATAAGTAAAGTTAAACAGAGGAATTATGAGGATTAAATGGATAGACCTAGTTAGCTATGAGGAAGTCCTAAGAAGAGTAGGAGAGAAGAGAAGCCTGATGAAAACCTTGACAAGAAGACGGAAAAACCTTATAGGCCACATCTTGAGACATGATGGCCTGATGAAGACAATCGTCGAGGGACAAGTGGAAGGCAAGAACGGAAAAGGAAGACCTCGAACAAAATATATGGAACAAGTCAAGAAGGGTGTGAAAGAGAAGAAATACGTGGGTGTGAAAAGATTAGCTGATAAGAGAATTGATGGGAGAGCTGCATTAAACCAATCTTACGATTCTTAACCAGTGATGATTATGATATGTTGTTTAATTTAAAATGAACAGCTCATATTGAAATGGCGATAACTTAATGAATGGGTTTGTATTATATGTGCATGAATACTTTTATTTACCAGCATACTTGAAGCGAAAGTAAAATTTTGATTTATTTTTATAAAAGATAAAGTGTATTCTCTTGGAATAATATTTCAGACTTCGTAAGCTTGACGACCAAAGCTCATTTATGAAGAAGCATCTTCACAACAACATTAAAAAGTCCAGCGTTTCGAGTATGCCAGGTGAGTTAGGATGATACTCTTTGCAGGAGCATAGGACAAGGTATAGAATAAAATTATCTAGTAAATTCGGAGAAGACTTTTTCTCAGACGACGTGAAACATATCCTTCATTTATCATCTTAATATAACGAACGCGATATTAAAAAGAAAATACAAGAAATAGACTAGAAAGCAGAGACATTATTTTATTCTTTACTCGTACTATTAAGGAAAGAAACAGTGTCTCGATTAATAAAATTACTGGCGCCGGTCACTAGGACGACTTATTCCATGTTTTTATTTTCCCATTGTTCAAACCTTGCACAGATTAAATGTAGGAATTACGAACCGTTGGCAATTTTTGCTTTTGCATAATGTGCACGTATATTTGTTATTATGCGTAATATTTTTATGAGCGTGTGGTGTAAATGTGGTAATCTCGCTGCATCCTGATGATTGATCACCAATTCACCCCAGAGGTGTCTCGACGGGTATTATGTAGATGAAGAACAGTCGTATTCCTCATGGGAACTCTAGATTGAGGGTCTTTGACTGGAGCAAGGGAGATTTTTCTCTCTGCTGTGCTGAATTTCCCCGAAGCATCCATAAATCACCGAGAGTTTTGAGTTGATATCATGGAAATGTATTTTTATTGATGGACCATTCCCATTTCGGGAAGCGATGGTGGAATTGGTTTTTATCTAGTGCGGAGTGGAAGTTGGAATTGAAAGTTGACATGTAAAATTGCAAACAAAAACATAAAGAAATTGGAAGAATCACAGAGGAGTAGTTAATGTGGCTTTGGCAACTTAGTTACTGAAGTAAAAAGTAATAGTAATGATAATTTATTCTTGTAAAACACTTGAGTTCGTACAATATCTATAAACATATTTGGAAGCTATGTGCCCTAACAGGAGAAAGGCGTTTTTTTTGTAATACCAACAGGTTTTTACACGCATAGCTCAAATGACGTAAGGATATTTAATTGCATATGAGAATATTGTAACAGAAAAAAACAACCAAACTCTTTTTAACATAGAAATTGACTCCGGCAACGAAAAAAGGAAATAAAATATTAAAGAAGCAAGTTTTCAAAGTTTATACGAGACATTAACAATTGTTTAGTCAATCTTCGAAAAGTTATCCAGTTATAAGTTTAATTTTGTTTTTTGTAGTTTATTACATGGTTTCGGTCCCATCAACCAAAATATATTTAAAAATCATGAGGCACACTTTTGGCATATGAATCCAGGACGACTAATATACTTATTAAATCAGTCCATTTATTTTTATTCATTGATTAAGTCGCTTATTTATAAACGCAGATTTCATGCTTGAACATTGTGGAGGAATTAAAGCATAAATAGGCTTGTATTACATGCATAATTCAGTCATTTCTGCTAGACGATTTGTAGTGCAGCGTGTGAGACAAAAGTAAAATTTGAATACTTAATATAAAGTCACGCTTATGAATTCCGCTTGGGTAAAATTTAAATAAAGAGTAGTTGAGGCATTTGAGGTTAAACCCACTCTTAGCGGAGTTTTTGTCTGCATTGACCACTTAGTTACATCCAAGCGAATACCGAAGGTCTCTTATTGCAGTGCGACTTCTTGCTCATTAAGTCTCGAATACAAACAGCCTCTAGGGACAGGCAATCCCCGTCTCCAGGTGGTGAAATAGAAACATTATTAAAAAGGAACTGGCAGACCAGCCGGCGTTGCTCGGGAAGGAATGCGTAATGAATATGATTGCGCGTGGATAATAGTTGAAATTTTGAAGACATACTGTAACGTCGCGTCCTTGATGTTCGGTGTGATTAATTATGCCATGGTCCTTGTATTATGCATTAATGTTTGAATTGTATTTTTATTTGTATGCATGTTTATGTTTATATGCTGTTTTGGGAGTTGAGGGCGCTATGCTGATGGAGGAGTAAGGGATTGTTAGTAAGAGAGCCATACTGGATGTAAGAGAGAGAATAAAGCTCCAGAGATTATGGATGACTAATATTTTTTTAGTAGAGAAAAAAGAGTTACGACATCACAATACGCATAACGGTCAAAGGTTGACCTTGCGTTAAGTATGAATCCACGTTTAAATAGGGAATGTCATAGACAATAAGCTGCAAAAGCAATAATTGTTTTTTTTTTCAACTAAATACAAGACCTGATTGATTCTCAGTTTTTCGATTAAAAGTTCGTTTTGAAATTCTTATAACGCTCGACGAAGCAATTAACTAGTATCAAATTCAACCGACAGAACTACCTAGTCATATTTTTCGTCGAGGAACTAAAGATTCGACTCTCATACTAAGAGTTACATAGAAACGAAGGCTAATTAATAATAGGAACATTCATTTAACCTTTGCGATAAATCAAAAATAAAACATTCATCACCACGGAAACGCAAGAAACTTGGAATAAATGGACAGGCTAAAATTTCAGAATAAGTATCCAGAAAATTCTGGCTTCACATAACAGAAAGTGCACATACAGAAATTCTCTTTCTACCTCTTAGTAATGTTTCGCCCATTTTCTACGCTTTTGAAATATCCGAGGTTTGAAATAGCCCTAGGCGGAGTTTTTGTCTGCATCCTACGCCAAGCTGCATCCAAGCTAATACCGAAGGTTTCTTTCTAGTTGTAGTTTGCGACTTCTTGCTCATTACGCTCAAACACAAGTAGCTTCTCGGGGAAGATAAGCCCACTCTCCGGAAGATGAAATATAAACGGAGGACTATTGAAACGTATTTTCGTGGGTCTAGACGGTTCAGCAAAAATTCTAGAACATGAAGCTTCAGGATTTACCTCTTAAGGAAGTACATTTACGAGTTTTTCGTTTCCAACAGTTGGTAATTTTTTTTTTTGTTTTGATTTTTCCAACAGTTGGTAATTTTGGTAATTTTGTTGTTATTATGTACACAAGGTGTTCTATCACTAAACACAGTAAAAGTCGCTTATAACGAATTTGAGGGGAACATGGATCTATTTTGCTATACACGGGATTTCGTTACACCCATAATAAAGGATTTTCCCCCATAAATCATAGGATTGCCGGCTGACGCTTCGTAGGTCGTCTTTATTTATCCCGTAACAATTAACCCCCCTTTCCATAAAACGGCTATAATAGTTACACAAGTTGTAACTCGAGAACGGCTGTACCTATTTTAATGATGTTTGGTGTTTTGGATTCATCTCAGCCCCGGATGACAGAATAAACATTAATAATAGTAAAAGTTCAAGAAAAAAATAATCTTTATCTTAAGATTATTTTCATAGGAGTTGGTAACAACGAAAAAGCTTTAGAGTCGGTCAAAACTAGATGATTTGTTTTTTTAAACCAATTTAATGACTGACCTTCTTAACAATATATTAAACATTTCCATAATTAAAAGTTTTAAGTAGTAAGTTAGGAGTTTTATTATATTCCTCTTTTCCCAGGGAGTCAAATTAATAAGACCTGGTAAACGATTATTTGACATTGTCAAAGAGAATTGAGAATCGATTTTTACCAAACAACAAAGGAAAACTCACCAATTCTAAAGAACTTAAAACGTATTTTGAGTGCTGAGGGACACATCGAAAAATATTGAGACCGTGTGTTTAAGCTAAACTGCAATTTCGCAGACTTTAATGATAAACAATAAACGAACGATATTTGCGTCGTCTCCTTGCCTGGGATTTCCTTTGACGAAGCACTTTTGTCTACCGTGATCATTTTTCGAACAAACTCTATTCAAAGAAGTTGTGATTGGACGGAATAAACGATAAAAAATCTTAAGAACATTCCAAAGAGGACCACGAATCGCTAGCAACCGCATGACAAACATAAACACAGTTATTCCCGGAGTTTTCTTCTCATTTTCACATAATACCCACGTTAATATTAATATTCATTCCGATTTATCTTCTTCAACAAATATACGGTCGTAACCAACAAAGCATGGTTGCTAAGTGAGTGAAACAAATTGAATGCGGCACTGCACGTTCCAAAGTTATGTGCTAATTTTAGAGTTAATTTCAGGCTCCGTGCAATGCTGTTTTTATGAATAACGTACGAATACTGGCCAAAGAGAACCGATAATACCTAGTTACGCACGACAAAAATAAACACAGAAATGCCAAAAAGCAATATCTTTTCTTGAGTTTTCTTATCAATTTCACATTATACACACGTTATTCTTCATTCTGTTTTGCCTTATTCAACAATTTACAACTAACTAACAAAGCAGGGATGCTAAGTGAGTGAAAAAAATTGAATGCAGCGCTACACGTTCCAAAGTTTTTCCCTAATTTTCGCGTTCATTTCAGGCTCCGCGCATTGTTGTTTGTATGAATTCCGCGAATGACTGGCCTCTGGCCTATGAATATTGGACTCTTTCGCTTAAGGCCGCTATGAATTTTAATAATAATAATAATGAAATGCCTTTATTCGGGTGAGGTTGAGACTAAGAAGTCCCCTCTTCCACCACCTAACCCCTCGATAGCGTCAATGCTAACATATTAAAAAATGGTAGACAAACGTTTGCAATACAAAGGATATACAATATACACTACCTGTGAAATGTCAAAAATATAAGCAATTATATGTGAAATTTTTGTGCAAAAAAGATTTCTGTTTGTGGGAAAAAACATGAGGATAAGGGTGTAGTATCCTTCAGCGAAAAAATCCTCTGCAGGAAAACGCCCACACAAGAAGGGGGCGTGAAAAACAAGTGAAAACCTACTGAGTGAAAGCTAAAGTCGTGTTATTTGTAAAATAAAACATAGTTAATGATAGTTCCTTAATGACATAGTCCAATTTTATATGATATGCAAGAAAAATTGCCAATTTTGCCTTGTAATAACCAAGCAAGGCAAATTAAAATGCGAAATTAAGTTACCATATTAAGTTATTGCTCACACCGAGATTATTAATTTGATTATATTTGTTAATTAAACATGAAATCCGTTTTTTTATCAGGAATACGACGATGCAAAATCCAAAATTTTAAATTCCACTCGGACAATATATATAAGTGGATGTTCGTTAATTTTCTGAGTCGATGTTTTTTTCGTAAGTCGTTTATCAAGGGCTGTGGTGAAAATATTTTCTCTTTTGAAAAAGTAATCAATAAAAAAGGATCAGCGGTCGGATGATGGTTACTGTTGAGGTCATCATGTTTTGAATGGAGGTGCCGAATCAGAACGGATCTCGACCATTAACAACACCTTGATGGACGATGTTATTACAAGCCTCATATGGCGTCTGTTTTCAAATTAAAAACACAATTCTTTCAGGGAAATCTGTAAAGGAAAACCTCATAGAGGTTAAATGCTATTGTTACTGCAAAAATCCTAATGTACATTTGAGATTCATAGATTAGGATGAGATCTAATCATGCCATACGCATTAGGGTTGAAGGAAGATAAAATTCGTTGTTCATAGGCTGTTAAATAGCCTAAAGGCTGAATTTAAAAATTTAAAAGCATCAAAAGAAGAGAAAAATTAAAGCATGGTATTTGTCAAAAAAGTGTAAAAGTATATAAATGATTTAAATTTTTCCTGGTGAATACTTCTGACGAATATTTCTCGGGTTCTCAGCCAGGTTAATACTTTAATATAAGCCGACGTTTCGGGAGATGACTTATCTCCCATTGTCAAGGCTGTGTTACTTCATGGAAGTCCAATTTCAATTGTTGTCCTCGGTAAACGGTCGATCCAGTTCAGTGTGAAATTGGACTTCCAGAAAGTAACAAAGCCTTGAGGATGGGAGACAAGTCGTCTCCCGAAACGTCGGCTTATATAAAAGCATTAACCTGGCTGAGAACCCGATAAATATTCGTCAGATATAAAAGTATGTATTTGAATTTTGAGCATATTGTAAAGGATAGCGATTTTGTTTGGAATGAATATCGCTTCTGCTGTAAAAATGTGAGGTAGGCACTGTTTGACTGGTATTATGAAGAGGGCCGAAAAGACCCAAAAAAGAGTGCATGATATGGCAACTGTTAAACAGCCATTTGCGGATTCGCGGGAGCAGAATGAAAACAGATTTTAACAAAATCAAAGGTTTCATACGTAAAAACGTTTGTGAGAAACAAGTTTTCTTGTATACATACACATGTATTGTGTTATTATTACTATTAATATTAAAATAAGTAATTCACAGAATAATTACAATTATTATTTTTATTTATCACACTTTCTCAGCTGTTTTGCGCCTAATTCAAACATTTCACCTATTCTACGTATGGATTAGGATTAGGTTCGGCAGTTAAGACACAAAATCGACACTGTCCTGTATTTTAAGTTTTTTATTGGGCCAGGAATTCTTTCACCATGAAGCAAGTTTGAGGCTTCACTACTTTTTGCCCGAGGTATGTTATAATATTTTTTTCTTCTGAACATCTTTTATAATACACGTGACATTACATACTCTGCGGATATTACTAACGGTTAGATGCTAACATAACTGCCATAAATTTTTTCTTTCATTGCCTAAAATTTAGTAATTTCTTTTGCTTTTCTCTCTTTTTATTGATTTCATTTATTATATTTACAAACGCATTAATATTAATTCTAATTAATATTTATATGTTATTATCAATTATTATTAAATTTAATGTTATTATCATTATTTGAAAATGTTTTGGTTTGAAATTGGGGAATAAGCCTCGTGGTAATACAAATAATCATCTACATACTATAAAGCCCGTTAACGACCACTCACTCAGTCATACAAATGTTTGGGGTGAACGACGCCTTTGTTTATGCAAATGAGAATCTAAATTGGAAAAGAAGATAAAGGAATTAAAACGAAAAACTGATGAATATAAGGAAGGAAATTAAGAAAGTAACATTTGAAGTGTCTATTTCTTTGCGTCTTCTTTCCGCAAAAACAAACATCTGTTTAAATCAAAGCGCATTCAAATGAAAAGCGGAGAAGTATAAGGTAGGAAATTAGCTGCTGTTTTTGGTATAATACATCGAGAGTGTGGTGGTTATTAATTTCAAAGTTAACAAGTGCACTAAATGCCAATTTAGAAATATGATTCGTGCTGTTGACTATAGCTCGTATCTTGTTGGCGATACACGATTGTAGTAGAAAGACTTTTAAACAAGTCTTACATAATATAGGTAGGTAAAAATGAATTTATTTTCATTTTTTGTGATGGTGATAACTTTTTATTTTTGTTTACGTTCTTTTTTCCGTTAATGTCCTTTTTAATGTACAATGTTATCCGTGAGCTGCAGGAGTGCATAGGCAGTGAATAATACAATATGGAAGATAAGTGCAAATAAAGGTATTTCTTATTCAATCATTTGTCTAGCGAAAATCACGTTTCGTTGAGTGACTAAGTTATTTAGCTGTAAACATTATTGAAATATTGACATTGGCAAAGTCTTGTTCAACAAAGGCTGTCATCTGTTACTCATTAGATGATTTTATTGCGCATTGCGTTGGATATTTTATTGGTTTGGAGATATTTGTGTATCCCGATTTATTGAAACTTTAAATAGAGGTATTTATGAAGTGGTATCATTCGCGATCATGATAAATAATATTTCGACAAAATTCGTCATACTAGCCCCAATTCATGCTAAGGATCTCCATTTAGCGCATTTGCACTAGATATTGATATTCAGTTCCGACGTAATTCCATTGCGTACACCAGTCTCCCTAAAGCTTACGAAGGGAAACAGCTGTTACATCTTATCCATACATCAAGAATTTGGCTATGTGAAAGATAATTACTAAACGTGTTTTTCATTGTAATACGTAAAGTCATTATTTTATGATATTACGTATGAATTGGATGTTACAGTGGAATGTGGTCTCAAAGTTTTTTTTTGGTATTTGAATTGAATAATTTAGAGACTGCCAGACTCGTAGAAATTTATTTTACTTTTTTAGTCCCTCAGAAAAACTTTTCTCTTCTATAAGTATTCATTTCATAGTGTAGCCTACGTACCATGCGCTCGTTTTACGTGAAAGTGGAAATATTGCTTATACCTAATCTAGCCAACTTAAAAGTAAACGATCCTTAAGTAACAAGTAGCAAAACAAAAAGTGTAAGACCTCCCACAGTGACCATAACAGGCCGCAGGCCTTTTTCGGGGGGGAGGGGGAGGGAGGGGATTTGAGGGGCAGAGCCCCACCAGCGAGCAAAAGCTAGTAAAAATAATATACGCCTTTGCCCCCGACAACAATAGCCTACACCTAAATGGTAACAACTTCCTTCTTCGACCTATTCATAAATATATTTACGTTCCAATGTGTGTATTCGAGGAACTTCGCTGGTAGATTACTCCAGTCTTTATCTCCATTTACGTAAGAAAACTCCTTTAAATGATACCTTTACGATCGGCACTTCATCTTAAGCAGGTGATCATTTTCCCCAACAAATTTTGGCTTTAATATTCCCTTATCCAAATCTTCATTGCAGTGAGCTTTCAAATTCTACGGGAAACACTGCTTCAAGGCCTAATATTTCGGTACGATAACCTCAGAGTAAATATATTCCAGAGTGATATTCAACAGAGATTGAAAAATGCGATATCACGTGACATGATTATGATTGGCTGACTAAGACGATTGCGTTGTTTTTTTTTCGTGCAATTTGATCGAAAATTTTATCCCAATGCAATGCAATTCTAACGAAGAAGCATCAGGATTTGGTAAGCAACAATTATTTTGTGCCATTACACGGGCAATTAAATTCTGAATAGAGATATGCTGTCAAATAAATATTCCTCGAATGGCACACATTGCCTGTTTTCAAATCAGGTCTTTATTCTTATGACGACAATACCCTGAGGTTTAGCACTCTTTGTAGAAGGAAACATTTGTACCAAAAATGCTAACGAACATTCATCATAGGGGTAATATTTTTTTCTTTAGTTCTTGAACTATAGTTAACATTTAAATATGAACTCTTGTTGTAATTTAAAAAATACATATATTTACCAATGTTTTGGAATTTCCATTTTAAAAGGTTTTATGCAAAGATAAGAGATTATATAAATACTATAGAGGTCAAATGTTAGAAATCAATTTTACGCCGCAAAAAATATTAAATAAAACCTTTTAAAGAAGTAGGTTAAAAATTGAAAAAAATTAAGAAAATTGACGTGAAATACCTTTGTATGTATTTGTTTAGTTTGATTGCTAGTTGCAATGTTACAATTTAATATTTACATTTAAAAAATTCAATTCGTTTCGATTAATTAGTTTATAATTTATTTTGCTGAAATAATTTACGCCTGTTCTTTTATTGAAATTATAATTTTTATTGGGAAGCCTTAAATATGAGATATATACATAAATTATTTCTAATAAGATGGAAAAGCGAAGTGTTAAATTTGTTTTCCACGTAGAAAATAATAAGTTCCTTCCTATTAATTTATCGAATCAAGGGTGTTATTTTTGAATTCGCCTATCGAGGGCTGCCGCTATGTGTGTAAATGTTTTCCCTTTCGAAAAAGTAATCAATAAAAAGAGGAGAGGGGATGATGCTGTTGATGTAAACCTTCTTTGAATGGAGGCGCTGAAGCGGAACGGAGTTCGACCATTTACCACACCTCCACTGGCGCTGATTCACGCCATAACAAGCCTCAACTGCGTCTTTTTTCAAACACGACACACACATTATACATTTCGCCCCCCTAAAATTTTTTCGACGGATTTGAAATTTGTTGCCTTTAACAAGCAAATAAAAGACTGTATTTTTTAGGTAACGCACCATACAAACTTTCTACACGCATTCGCTGTACAGAGATTTTTAAATATAATTCATTATTCTAAAAATCGTAAATTAATTTTCCGATTTCGCAAATTAATTAGGTATACGAAATGATGAGAGGTAGAGTAAACATAAAAGTGGTCAAGCATTAAAAATTAATTTTACAGCGCAAAAATCCAATAAAATAATTTAAATTTTTTTAAAAATGAAAATAAATTTTTAAAATTGATTTAACTCAAGAATTAATTACACAGAGAATGGTACAAAATACTTGTTACTTTCAAAATCCTAATACTATTTCGAGAGTATCCATGATGAAATATAAACAACAAATGATATATTCCACACTATAATATTTAACTCCATTATCGACTATGGTTTCGGCACTAGAATACTATGGCGGTATTACCTTGAAAATGATATAGAGATATTATACAGATATATTTTATCATGGATATGTCGTATTTGCATCACTTAAAGTCTGAAAAGATTTCATTCCTTCTTCGTGAGTATTGCATTTTATTCGAATGAAATTTGCGAACAAAATGAGCCACATGAAATTAGCTAATGCGGATAAAAGCAAAAGGTTGAATAGCGCGTTAAACGCATAATAGTACGTTGTCCTTGGGAATTGATAGTGAAAAAAAATCTCCTGTTTCTACATGCATGTTGCCGCGTAGACGGAAATAAAACTCAAGCGTATTTTGGGAAGATAAGCCCATAAGGCGACGAATAAGAGAGTGAAAAAAAATGTTTTGAATGTAGCGTGTGCGGGTCAATTTTTTGGTTTAATTTCATAAAAAACAAACCGCAATGTAACCACCTTGATCTCCCAATATTTGACCATGCAGAATCGCGTTTGGAAATGTTTGCTATCAATATCGAATATCGCCTACTTCGTAGAGCGTATCCTCGGGTTATTTACTCAGTACTCTACGGCGGGTCAGGTGGTTGTTTCGATTATTTTTTTGCTAGAGAAAGCGTTTATGCCGAGTTTAAATTGTATCTCCATTAATTTTTTATTATGACTTTTTTTCAATTTTTTACTTTTTTCTCTCCCATGTTAAGAATTACCCGACACGCCCGAAGGGAACTATCTTGTTTCAAGCTAGGCAATAACAGAGAGTACACATTGCAATTACACTGCGACAATGGCGTTCAAGTTATTCCTTTTTTGCCCACATATAACTTGTATTAAATATGGCCGCAAGCCGCAATTTCCATTACAAGGCTATAATAGTGTACTCGTCTTTAGCAAGGATGGCGTAAACAAGCACATATTGGGTTTAATAGGGACTATCATTTTTATTAATTACCTGGGGTTTATTGATAAATTTTCTTAAAATCTCAACTTTGTCGGACCTAGAAATATTGTGAGATTGTAATCTAATGTTCTCCGTGTCGTCCTGAAAGATATCTGAAACATCAAGCTGGTTTATTGCTGCAGTTAGTTTATGAATGAAATTAAACCATAAAATTCACCCGCACTCAAAACTTTTTAAACATTTAAACTTAAGTTCTAAAGCAATCTAAGCCTAAGACATAGTGCCGTATCATAGAGTAAGTAAATATCTTTATATCGTTACTCCGCTTGTGTGTCGCTCCGTCTCAAAGAGTAGTGGTATAAGGTAAATATGACCTTAATAAAATCAATTTAATATCGAGATCGGAATTATCCTTCAGAGAAGAAGAAGGTGGACTTAATTGATCGAATCGTTCAAGCACTGATACGTTCCGACAGCCGCCCAATAATCTAACAAATGAGCATAGATTTCATTACAAACGTTTACTGTCGTTAAGAAGGATGGCGTAAACAAATCAATTTTGTAAATTATGATCAACTCATCAAATAAAAATGCGTATAGACGGATTGCAGTTTGCGGATATCCAAAAGCGAGTAATTCAGGTTAAAATAATGATACATTACTTAAGTATAGCGGTCATGAAGCAGTTTTACCTGAAGTACTTACTGCAATAATTCAATTGAAAAAAGTTATTCTGTTCAATGGTCAGTAACTACGTTCATATGCAATTTTTACTTACGAATTGAAGGGATATTTAACGTGGATTTCCTTCCCTGAGAATTATATCGTTATCAGCTTTTGCAACTAAACTATTTACTCGTAAGTGATTTGTTTCCCTACATATTGACGGATTTTGAGGCTTATATTTAGCGCGCAAAGCCGATACTATCATTAATTATAGTGCAGGTACTCTAACAGTGTTGATGGAAGGAAATTACTGTGATGTCTTTTACAGAAGTAGTTAATTGATGTACCGTACTGATTTCCTGATTTGCATGCTTGGAAGGCCTTCATTGACTCATCACGACGATTATCATTCTCAAAATATCTGAGTGGAAGTGGAGGTTATCGAATTTCTATAGATTTATCCGTTCGGCAACGTATCTCTCTAAATCGATCGCTTCTGTCGTACCTGGAAATATAGCGAGGCTCCAATATGATGTTATCCGTGTCGTACTGAAAAATTCTATTCTTAATTGCTCAAGCGAATATCCAAAACCGAGTAATGCAAGAGAGATAATAATACATAATTTAAGTGCAGCAATCATATACATCTACATAATATACCGCAAGCCACCTAAAAGGCGAATGGCAGGGGGTGTTAGGACACCAGCTGTCTACTAATAAAAAATGAATGGTCTAACGAAGTTGTGACTAGCGCTTATTAAAGTCCTTTATGGTTCGGGGGAAAAACGATTTCCCATATCTATCCGTTCGGCAAAACATCTCTCTTAATTTATCGCTTCTATCAGACCTAGAAATATAGTGCGGCTCTAATATTATACTCTCTTTGTCGCTCTCAAAGATATCCATTCTCAATTGTTCAAGCAATCTAAGCCTATCGCGCAGCCTCCGAGTCTGCAGCGGCTCCCAGCCTAATTCGCTTAACATCTGGGTAACACTGTCTGTACGCCCGTAGCGGTTTTTGACGAAACGCGCAGCCTTCCTTTGTATTTTATTCAGTTCGCGGATTTAGCCTTTCTGTACCGGATCCCATACGCTCGCTGCATATTCAAGGTGCGGACGGACGAGTGCGAAATAGCACCTTTCTTTCACTTTCTCATCCGAAAATCTTCCCACAATACGCTTGACGGATCCTAATTTCTTTAGGACTATGCTGCAGATATTCCTTATATGTGTTCCCCACGAGGGGTTCGAGGTTATCGTAACTCCCAGGTACTTCACTTTGTCTGTTGACTTTATGTCAATACCATCCACAGAATAAACATGGTTATAGTTGGACGAATTCCGCAAGAAATGTATCGACATGCATTTGCTCAGTTTTACTTCGAGTCCCCACTCTTGGCTCCACAAATGTCATGAGATGTCATGAAGCAGTTGTAGCTACCATACCGTATGAACTCAGTTGAAAATCAGCCCTTAACTGCGCAAATATCCAAGAAAAAACTTTTCGACGAATTGATGGGATATCTAGGTTGGATTTTACTTCCCCGGGAAACTAACTAATATTGTATCATAATCAATTTTTGAAGCTCTTGCTTGCTCGCGAGTGATTTATTTTCCTCACAACCGATTCGATAGATCGATGATTTCCAGTGGCTCCCGGCACGATTCGCCTAAAAACTGCGTCACGCTTTCACTTCGCTTGTAGCAGCTCTTGACGCAGCTTGGGATTCTTACGCTGGTTTTCGTTTAAATGACAAAGACTTTCCTCAATGGGTGGTGCGAATATTTTGTATTTGCGTGGGCATCTACTGCTTACGTAATCCGATTGTTGCCCGGTCTTCCATTGTTTTCCTCCGAGCATCGCATCGGCCATTTTAGGAAGCCACCGTACACCTCAATCGCCCTTTACCTTTTACTCTCTTCCCTTCTCTTTGTTTGCATTCCCTCATTCACTCCACCCATTCCCGCTTCCGCTATACCTTCCCCACACCCTGAATAAACTCGCCGTTCATCGCGACCAAACCGCAGCACTATGGCCAACGCCGAAAACGCCTACTCACTACTTCATTCTCTCCCTTTAATAACTCCATCTCCATGTATTCAAGCTGTGACGTCGGAATCCCTCAATACACACACACGGTGTTTCAGGAGGAATCCGCAATAGGCGGTAGGGGAGACAATTTTCAGTAATTTTAAATAATTAAAATAATTAATGCTACTTCATCCCTCGGCTCAGTATGTCCTTGAGTTTCATAAAGACGGATGGAAAAACCTAACACTATCACTGGATTAGAGAGGTGCTATTCCGCACTCGTCCGACCACACCTTCAATATGCAGCGAGCATATGGGATCCGGTACGTAGAAACGCAATCCGCGAACTGAATAAAATACAAAGGAGGGCTGCGCGGATCGTGAAAAACCGCTACGGGCGTGCAGACAGCTTTACCCAGATGTTAAGCGAATCAGGCTGGGAGCCGCTGGAGACTCGGAGGCTGTGCGCTAGGCTTAGATTGCTTGAACAATTGAGAATGGATATCTTTAAGAGCGAGACAGAGAACATGATATTGGAGCCACACTATATTTCCAGGTCCGATGGAAGCGATAAATTAAGAGAGATATTTTTCCGAACGGATAGATATGCTACTAAATTTTTCCCCCGAGCCATAAAGGACTTTAATAAATGCCAGTCGTATTTTCGTTTAAGAATTTCCTTTTTATATGTAAATGGTTGGTGCTATAACACCCCCTGCCACACGCCTTTTAGGCGGCTTGCGAGGTAGTATGCAGATGTAGATTCCTCACGTTGCCCGTAGAAATTAAACAACTCGTTACCATCCAGTGTAGATATATGGCAACAGGTCACTCTGAACAAAAGAAGTGGTTGTTTCACCAGAATATTTCGCTGGATTACTAAAAACGACCATGGAATAAACGCGTACCTAAATATATTCACAATAGCAAGCAGAAAGATTTCTGGGCGGAAACAGGTTAATTAATGTATATAAACCGGTATATAAACCCGAGACTCTTCGATCAGCAATTTAGTTCTCTACTCACACTAATTAGAGCCCCACTATATTACCAGGTCCCACAGAAGCGAAAATTTAAAAGAGATATTTTGCCGAACGGATAGGTATGGAAATTCATTTTTACCCCGAAGAGATATATACCAAATTTTCTAAATCTGCTAAAAATTAAATGGGAAGATTTGTGAGAATAGGATGGTTTCCTATTATTTTTTATTGCCTAAATCAAAAGATTATCACTCCTGGAGTACGAATTTCACGCTCTTAGATTTTGGAATGACGATATCTATTTTTCGCGATTAAATGAAAAGTGAAAATTTTCAAGCGCGCGAAAACGCGACGGCTAAGTATGAATGCTGGGAAAACCCCGTGTGATATCGTCCTAGTTCCCGCTGCCGCCAAGTGAGGTGACCTTGGGGCGAGGCTTTGAGCGCTGATACGACGCAGGATGCTAGCAGGTAGCGCTTGGCTTAAATAAGGATTATTAATACCCTATTAAACGAAGAAAACTTTCCGACCATAGGCAGTTTTAATAGGTGATTGTTAAGAAATGTTTCCCTGAGCTCTGTGCCTCATGCATGCATTGGTAATCTCAGACGTTGTAAAGCTCTCATCTACTCGCATAGAAACTAGGTCCCTGAGACGTAACGGGGAGTGGCATCGTATGGGCGCCAATCTGGCCTTTTTCAAATGAGGATAAAATTGACCAATGCCATTCGTCTAAACCGGTATTTCTAAAACCAAATAATTTGTATATTATGAATACACTAATAGTGGGTAACGAATCGAAATCAATGCCTTTCGTTTTCTTTGATGAAGGAAACTTCCCTATTGGTTCTAAAAAAGAATAGGCTATTGGCTTCCTGTTTTAAATTATTGTGATACCCTTTAGATATTGTCGTTTCCACGTTTTTAAGAAATTTCGCTTGAAATGCCGTTCACGTAGTGGAAATTTGATAGCTTATAACAAATCAATGAGCACGTCAACTATAACTGGACTTTCGGTTGATCGTTTATGTGTACCTTGCCTGTGGATTTAGTACCAAAAACTCCGCATTTGTGCTTCAATTTTCACAAAAATACATCTACAGCTACATAATACCCCGCAAGCCGCCTAAAAGGCGTGTGGTAGGGGGTGTTAGAAAAATAGTGTTTTTGTATCATGGGACACATATGTCCCTATCGACCATGAGGAAGCGAGGATTGATATTATTTCGCGTCTCAGACTGTATCTCAGGAACTATTAGATATATCGCTTTCATATAAATGTTTTTGGTAATTGGTAATGGTCTCGACGGTCGAGACGAGACTATCATTTCTCGGCATTGTCGGGACGAGACTCTCGGCGCGGCGCGAGTCTCGCCTGGATCGAGAGTCTTGACGAGAGTCGAGAAGTCTCGCCCCTTCGAGATTTCTCGACACCCGCCGAGACTCCCGGCTCCTCGAAAAAAAATTAAACTATTTCTATTTTAGATATTGAAAATAGTTTAACAAAAAGATTATTTTAAGACATCTTATATATTTCCAAAACTAAAAATAGTTGTAATATAAGATCGACATTGACAACTTCAGCATATTTTATTATATAATTAGCCAAAATTGACAGGTAACCACGAACCTTAGTTACCATAAATAAACATTGCAAAAAGATATATAATATTCTATCGAATTAGGCTCCGATCTCTTCTTTTTTGTTAATTTACGAGTGAATGCATCTTTTTTATTATATTACTATAATAAGAAACATTGATGTAACTCTATAACATGCCTATGTATCAAAATTTTATGCTGAATTTCATTTTAAGCCATGAAATTGTTTTGTAAATAAACGTAAACGTCGCCAAAATGTACATTTCCATTTAAAGACCTACACTCCAAGATTGAAATTTAACATTAAATATTGAGGTCAGGAAAAGGAAATATTTTTTTTTCAAATCCCTCGTTGGAACTCTATTAGCATCGTGCACACTATTTTAAATATTGGATGCAGAGGGTAAATCATTAAATAAAATGTTTTTATAATGTGAATAAATCCATAAAAATTACAAGAGATGCTTTAGGAAACTATCATCGACTGATTGCGATATTCATCGGAGATTCTCGCCTTCCCCGGTAGTCTCGACGGGTGTCGAGAAATCTCGAAGGGGCGAGACTTCTCGACTCTCGTTAAGACTCTCGACCCAGGCGAGACTCTCGCCGCGCCGAGAGTCTCGTCCCGACAATGCCGAGAAATGAAAATCTCGTCTCGACCGCCGAGACGAGACTCTCGCACAGCACTAATCTTTAAGGGCTAAGGATTCAGCAGTTCCCTCAGGTTGGCCCGGGATCGAACTCACGATCTCCCGACGGCTGTGTTCATCATCAGGAAGGATATGGAGGAATGGACAGGTGGGAAAAACTACACAGCGCGGATTTAGCTCCCTAGAATTTGTTAATTTATACTTGCTATTTTGTAACGAGCTATTCTCAATTCACTTCGGAATGCTCAGTGAAAAATTAATTAATTGTATTTATTCAGACCTTCTTGCATTTGAGGCAATTTATACTGCCATTTAAGTATCTTCGTTTCCTACATTAGAGCAAATAGTTAATTCGAAAACGTCATATTTGTAGACGAAAGTGCTTCCTCAAAGGAAATGCCACACAAATTACTCGTTAAATTCTACAAAATTGCAATTTTTTTTGGAACAAACGACCTCTATGTTTTCCGATATGTGAAGTCACCTCGCATACACGAAACTGAGTTAGCTCCTAGGAATTTGTGAGTTAATTTTTGCTGCTTGGTAACTTGAACTTGGTAATAAAACGGAGTTAGCTCTTAGGAATTTGTGACTTTATTTTGGTTGCTTCATAACTAGCGTAACTTGGTAACAAAATGGATTTAGCTCTTAGAGAATTTGTGAGTTTTTTTGTTACTAGGCAACCAGCGGTTCTCAGTTCTCTGCGGAATTATCAAAGAATTGTTAATTTAGTATATTCAATCAGACCTTTTGGAACAGTAATAGCTTTTGGATAGTTAGTGTGAAAAATTCTTCATGGTCAAGAAAAGTACTTAATTACAGCATCAAATAAGCATCGTTTAATGCAGCTTTAATTCAAGCTTTACTCCCAAGCATTCTCCAAACCCTGATGATACTCTTGGCGACGCGTCGTTCCTGCACCGCAGCGACCTCAGTCAACTCGACGGCCGTTTCGGAAACCACGAACACCCCCATCAAGTTGTCTGCTCATCGTTTGTCACGCGCCGTTTAGTTCCCCCATTTCATTTGCATCCTAAAGACCACTCTCTATTTGAGGGTCCTCGAATGCCCAAACTCGGTGAAAAGAAATTGAATGAAAAAGTTCAGAAAAGTTAATGTTTTCCTTTTTTCCAACGGTGTTTCGTAGTTGACAAAACTTTTGGGAATGTAGATTGATGGATAAATGGAAATAGCAACTAAAAAGCATAAACTTCCGAGATAGCTTTGGAAATAGCAACTAAAAAGGATAAACTTCCGAAATAGCTTTGGAAATAGCAACTAAAAAGCATAAACTTCCGAAATGGCTTTGGAAATAGCAACTAAAAAGCACAATGCTTCGACCTGAAGACGCTGACTGCAATGTCAGCGAAACTGTAGTCGCCAAAACCCAACGTACGCAGTGAAAACCCGAAGAGAATGCAGAGATCATCTCTTCGTAGACAATTGTAACTTATGGAGGTGATCAATGGTTCATAATTTAATCACATCGCACAGTATGGTGATGGTAATGTATGCATGCTTTGAATATCTCTCTCTCACAATACTACGCATTTTTTTAAATGTTTCAATCTTACTATGTTAATTACTCGGCCACAAAGGTCTATTGCTGCATTGCATTGCGGCTGCATAATGCTGAAAGTTTAACGCCGAAATAGCACCAAGAGATTAACAACACAATTATGAAGGAAAGAACTATCATAGAAGCTCTAAATTATCAACTCAGGTTACAGAAACCCTTAATTTAAAAAAAATAAGAGGAAAGTCTAAGACCCAAATTGAGAAGGGAAGAGATGGAGAATTAGAATTAATATTTAAACTTTTCTCAAGATTCTGCGCGGGTAAGATTTTCTAAGATCTGATTAGAAAATCTTACCCGTGGGATTTATGAGAATCCAGCGCGGGATCCCGAGAAAAGTTTAAACATTCTGTTCGCCGGGGAAGTGTAATTATCTTAGAATTGATATGGAAATAAATGAAATATTGGAATGGAAGGATGAAGTTGGAATTGGCAAGTTAATTCCACTGGCATGGTTGGGTCGCGTATAAAGGATTTGAATTTCGCGCCCCAGCGTTTGAATTTCCCAATTTAACGGCTCACGAAGCCCTCTGGCCGCAGCGCCGGGATATGAAGACCGAAGCCGAAGCGCCTCGAAGGAGGGAAAGGGGGGTGGGGTAGAAAAAGGAAACTTCCCTTCCAACTTCGCCCGCGACGACTCCGAGGAGAAATTTGATACTCATGATAAATTTGATATGGATCGCTGGAACAGGGGGTCGCAGTCGGAATTGATATGTGACACCTAAATGGTGGCGGGCCAATTAAAAATAGAAGAAGCCAACTTACGAGGGCCGTGTTCCTGTCTCATACCCTGAAAAAATAGGCCTGTGAATGCGAATGTCCTTTTGAGTTTGCGCCTTTTCCGAAATTGCTGACGATATTATTTACATTTTGTAAGCCGGCATTTCGTCAAAATCATGTTACCGACTTAGGTGGCGGCTGGGTAAAGTCCTCGCCTGCCAAACAAGAAATCGAGGGATCGAGTCCCGCCTGGTTAGGTTTCCCTTATCCAGAGGTTGGTTGTTCGTGTTGAATTTTTCGAATACCAAATATAAAATGGATGGGAAAAGACAGAATGCCCAAGAGAATATTTAATATGAAGTTGCAAGGGGTCAGAAGAAGAGGAAGTACACGGAAGTGATGAATATGGAGGATGATTTGAAGGGAATGGGAGTTTAAAGATTAAAATAGAAAGCAATGATACGAACTTAATGGAGGCTTATGCCTAATATAAGAAGCCAAGACACACAGCGGGTTGCAGAGCTGCAGAAGATAATGATAAACTAAAAACAATATCAGCCTATCTTAGTAGAGACTTTTATGCTATTTATAGAGAAGGTATTTGGTAGATGTCATAAATTTCCCCAACAAATATACTGTGTGTAATGGTTATATTAAGCAGCCAAAAGAGAAATATGGGATATCGTTTAGGGGTGGAGAAAGTAGATGGGAGAAAATATTCCGGTCGCAGAAGAAATGCATTCATAGAATAAGTGGAAGATACTGCAGAAAGGAATACAGTCCCTCATTCGATAAATTACGAATGCTGAAAGTCAAATTCGCTTTTGATGCATACTTATAAAATAATGAATCACGTCTTTCACCTTCAGAACTTATTCTTTCTTAATAAAATAAAACTAATTATAATACGTAATTATAATACAAGGAGGAAAAAATTGTTCAATACCTTTGGCTATTCACCAATTGAAAACTGTTGAAGGATCTCCTTATCACATGATGTTGAAGTTGTTTCGGGTTTCCCACCGGATGAAGTTCTCCATCTCTGCCGACGTTTCGATGGCCGTGTCGTCCATCGTTATCTGGGCTTGTATTCTATTTGAGTGATCCGACTTATATAGCATGGGCTCCTTGTCTGGTGACTTGTGATTGGTCCGCCTTTTCCCGCCTTTTTTCACGGGCCTTACTGATGTATTTGAGCACCGGTTTCCAGGAGTTGCTCAGGGCGTAACCAGCATCACCATTCATGGTGTTAGTCGTCGTTCGAATTTCAATTGCTTCCTTGGTCAGCCTTTCCCAGAATCTGTCCACACGGCACAGGACCTTCGTGTTCTCCCAGCGAATGGCATGGTCGCGTGATATGCTGTGCTCAGCCACGGCGGATTTTTCCGGTTGGCCGAGCCTGAAATGCCGCTGGTGTTCTTTTATCCTGGTAGCGATAGTCCCACGGCGAGTAGACTTGTAGGTGAGGGGGGGAGAAATTCGCGGCGAAGCGGGGTTGCGCCGCTACCCCGGCCACCGTGGCGTGGCAATCGCGTGACGTCAGGATAACAGCCAATCGGCAACGACTAGCAGACAACAGCAAACCGTTTGTAATCGTTTGAATCTAAACATGCCTTCGTCTCAACGTTGTCATGCTTTTGGATACGGCGCGCGGAAAACTCCTGATAGCCCTATCAAATTGCATTCATTTCCTCGGAATGAACGTCTGTAAGTACAAAGTGAAAGAATCTTGTAGTATAAGTTGGCCATTAATGCACTGAAAGCCAGTAGGTGAGTCCGGCGGTTCCGCTGTATATCTCTGTTCTTCCAATTCACTTTCAAAATTAATGAAACAATCTGTTTTTATGTGACATATCGTACTTAGCGTATAATATTTTTATGTCCTTGGAGTATCTGTGGATTTTTTTCATTAGTGTCATGCTATATATGTGCTGTAAATGGTGTTATGACGGGGTTAATGCAAGTGCAAAGGGTGGGGACTTAAGTACTATTAGGGCATTATTTTCTTCCATGCGAGAGACAGTCATTCACTATAAGATAATTTTCCACGGGAGTACCCTTATATTAGGGAAGCTGGCGTGATGAGTAATCCCTATGAAGATAGTCCTTTCTACTCCTCCAACACTTTGGCAAAGATATCCTATCTTTATTTCAGATTTGCGGGTGAAAAAATGTTCACCATCGATGACCCTCCATATCTCCTGAAGTGCCCACGAAACATGTTCATGGAATATGACAATAAAGAAGAGGTATAAACATTAGCAAATACTTCAAAATTGTCAGTATTATGTAAATAACCATAATTAATTATAAATTTTGTTGTAGATGATAGTTGGTGGTGTAGCTATTACAAGGGTTGGAAAATAGACCCACAATGAGGAGACTAAAGAATCTGAGTAGAAGACACTGGGAATATCGTTCACTTCCCCAAGATATCCACCTCTACTTTTAATCCTAGGTGAAGAGAGAAAATGAAAGGGAGCCTTGCCGCCCATGCATTCTGTCGATTACTGTCTTCTCCATTTGGACATTTTTGTTCGGTTAGGTGAGTATGATTTCATACAGATTTGAGAAACTGTAAATAGATAAATTTAGTAAGGGAGACATCCATGTTATTTTTACTGTCTATTGCAGGGTGGATTGATTAAGGTGTGAGTGTGACTGCAGAAATCGTTCAATTCATAAAGCAGTTTTGCAGCTTTAATGGAAGTGCCCAACAGAAGAACTCGAATGGAAATCTTGTGGCCTCTTGCATGATAAATGTCAGCATCTGGAATTTTAGGAAGAAGGTATTGAAAAAGTTTATATATTTGTGATTCGCCAATTCTGTGCAGTCTCTATAGTGGGTATTTCTATATTATGTTATATATTTTATTTATCAAATTGCATTTCTCTGACAATTTGCATTTCTCTGACCAAGCATTAGCCTGTACCTCTCCTGATGTTTTCACAAAGTTGTATGGTATGGTTTTTTGGAAAGTATCTTTCCCTGTTACTCATTTAGTCTGTTTAATTGCTCATGCACCAAGATTCAATAGAACACATCAGTCAGATTACACAACATAGCCAACATTCTTAGCACACCTTACAAAATTATTCGGTACATATAATGGCCTGATTTATTTCAACAATCAACGATGGGAATACCATTCAAGATATGTATAAACATACTGTTTTCTGTGTAAGATGAAGGAGATATTATTTCTTTGTATCATATGAGACATTCTTTTCTCTGTCTTTTAGGGAAGTGTAATGAAACTTTGTCTTAAGGCCTCACCCTTAGTGAGCAAGATATGAGAAATATTAGTGAAAACAGTAGTTACAGTTTTTGCTACCAACTTTAATAAAATAACCATTACTTAAAGACAACGAGTACCAAAACCTCTAATTTTTGCATGGCAGTGGTAATACAGCCAACTTTTTGAACAGAGGACAGTAAAGGGCATCATGTTTTTTAAAAATTCATAGCCTAAATGCCTCTTTTTTTGATCTATAAAAATGGCCATTGTCTGAGACGAGGAACTCCAATGTATTCAATGAGATAGGTAGAGAAAGTATGACTCACTTTTTGCATTTTTCTTTCAATTCTCCAAAATTATTGTTGCTGTGAGAACAATATTGGTGTCAACAGCTTAGGGAATGGATTGGAACCATTTATTTGTAGAAAACTATTTATATGATCATTTATGTCTGAAAGTGATAGGATAGGCACCGGGAAGGAGCTTAATGGAACTCCTTGCTTCAGGCCTGTACCCAGGCAAATGAAAGTTACACCATTTCCTGATGTAATGACAAATTGAATATGGTCCGACAAGTAGGTTTCAATCAAAATTAGCTATGACACAAAAACCATCAAGTCAAGTTTATTGAGTATCAATTGGTGGTCCACAGTGTTAAAAACTTTTGAGAAATCAAAAAATATTGTAGCAACTTCCATTTTATTATCTAGTGCATTGATAATCTGGTTTTCTAAGTGATGGATTTCAGAAGATGAGATTACTGTTTCCTGCCCTTGGTATTTATGGTTAGGAAGTAAATACCTATGTCCTTATTGATGTTGGGGGAATATGAATTATTTAATCAGTATAACTGCATTTATCAAGGGAGATATTATCGTGGGAAGAAATGGATTGCTAGACAAGTGAATCTCATCTATTTGTCAGCATAAATGTGAAAATTATAACTTCATATCTCAAATGAAACTTGCCTAAAGGAGGTAGTAAAGAAATGCTGCCTTCGATTTTTGGTAACCAAAACGGTTGTTCCATAAGAAATGCACAAGGATAAATGTTTTACCACCCTAAACACTTGAGGTCACTCAAAAACATTTTTCAAACAAAGGAGTGGATACTGCTTTGGCAAATCTGGACAGCTTTTAATGGAAATTTTGAAGCATGTAGTAGGGCATTTGCAATTTTCTGACATTTTCCGACCTTGAGTTTTACATGATTTCAATGTGGATTGTACGCCCCTAAAATTGATTAATTTGGAAATTCCTAGTAAGTTTACATGGAGACTACTGTTCATTATTCCAGACTTAGGATTCTTTTGAATGCAAAAGTGTATTTTTTCCATCCTTTGAAATAAATAAATATTTAAGGCTGGGTAAATTAATCAAATTTCAAAGTAAGACAGAGAGTCGGGTTTTTCTGTAATCAGAAAAATCTTTCCCATTCCCACCTCATTGTTTTGTTTGCTTTTATTTAATAGTTCAGTCAGACTGTTGAAAAGTTACTGCAGTCAACATTTTTAAATACACGAGTGTTGTTACTGCTAATTTGCTTTGAGTTGTATTCTCACGTGTAAAGATTTTTTAGATTAATTCATTTAGTCATTCATTTTACATAACAAATGAGGACCATAGAAGCCTAAGGGGACTAGTGCAATTTTTTTACATAATAGCTGATAATTCTTGGTAATTAATTGCACTTATCTTTCTTGGTTTCTAAGATCCTCAATTATTCAGTAAAACCTCTTTACATCGCAATGGAGGGGACCAAAATATGGGCAATTTGATGTTTGGAGGTAGTTAGGCTGTCTCGGGAGTATCTCCTTGGTATGATAAGTATTTTATGAGATTCACTACAAAGAGGTTTGCCTATAAATTTACATGTAAAACTGACCGCAGGGGTGGTATGAAGTGTGGAGGTTTATGATGTAAAGAGGTTCACTGCATAGAGGTTTTACTGCATATGTACATAATCCTAACAGCAAAAAACATTTGAATTTGTAAGGGAGTCTTAAATCATATGACATTATTGACAATGGTAAGATATTTTCATAATAATATGTTTTGTACCTTGGCTTTACTTCAACTCCAAAAGTCACCTCAATTCAAGTGATATGTAATAACATCCCTTTCACTACAGTAATTTCTCCTGTGTTTAGAAATTTTGATTTGATTACTAATTTTGTGCAATATGGATTAAAAACTGGAATGAGATACCATGGATTAGTAGTGGTTTTCTGTTCATCGTACTCTACACTGTACAGTGCAGTATAATCTCCTAAGTTTGATGAATGATAAGTACATTTGAGAGATTCAGCCATAATAGTGTGTGTGGAAACCAAATTGGAAATAGGAAAGATTCACTTTGTTACTTTTCATTGATACGAATGCACTTTGAGATATGAATGGATAACTGCAGCTGAAAATTTTTCCAACCGGTTACAGTATGCTATATGCTTTTTGAAACATCCTACTATGTTTGGTAGGTAGGCAACTAAAAATCGTCAGTAACAATCCCGATTTGGTTGACAACCAAACATCATCTGTAGCCGACCGGGTTCAGTAGGCTACCGAGAATCATCTGCCTGAGTGAATTCTTCCCATTTCCAATTTGATTTCTACCCTTACCAATATGTCTGAAGCCTTCTCATTTAAACTCAACTGATTTGGGCGTTACTTAGTAGAATGATGAAATATTCATGGTGAAACAAAAACCAAGTACTGTTCCAAAAACTTTTTATTTGGTATCAACTATCTTGTATGATGTTGGGCACGATATGGTGGAAGTTTTAATATTAGTAAAATAAGACATTGCAATATTTCCACTGACTTTTATTATGACACTAACATTTCGTCATTACAAACAACATTATCAGGTGTTGCTTGGCCATACTTGTTAACGTTGTTTGTAACGACGGAACACGTAGTGTCATAATAAAACTCAGTGGAAATATTGCAATGTCTTATTTTACTAATGCTATCAACTAGTTTCAACGTCATTACCAAGACAATTTGTCTTGATAGCAAATAAAAAGTTTGTGAAACAGTATTTGGTTTTCGTTTCAACTTCTAATTTAATTATATTGCATCAAACGTAGGACATTATACTGTAGTACACATTATGGTATATAGCCTGATATTTACAATACAATTTTGTACATTAATTGTTATGGTGGAAGCTTATTTGTTAATATAATGACTATATTTTCAATGTATAAATATTATTTTAATGTGTGTTGGTTGTAACCCATGTTTATTGATTTGAGCGTTCCTAACTTTTTACAATGTTAGTTTAGACTGGTAGAACGTACGAGTGGTACGTGGGAGTTTCGTTCCAATTAATTCTTACAAACTAATCCTTATCCGCTTTACGTGTGAATTTTGTGGACTCCTGTCCTGCTTGTTAAAGAATAATTTCTGTTGTAATAACGATTTTTCATGTACAGACACCAGCTCAAAATAAAGGCTTTTGAAGCGTAATTGGATTTTTTACTTATTTGAAGCAGTAATACCCCTATCCTTATAAGATCCCTACAAAATCCTGTCCCTAAATTCGCGCTGGTTAAAGGAAATAAGAAAAAATATTAAGTAATACGTAAATACAGCAATATATGCAGACGACATTGGCAGTCAATTCCGATTGGCTGTTAGCCTGACGTCACGCGATTGCCACGCCACGGTGGCCGGGGTAGCGGCGCAACCCCGCTTCGCCGCGAATTTCTCCCCCCCTCACCTACAAGTCTACTCGCCGTGATAGTCCTGCCTGTCTCACCGACATACACCTGGCCAAATTCACATGGCCCCTGGTGTGCTGAGGCCGCAGGGATCCTTGGCCGTCACGAGTTGGTTTCTAAGTTTTGCACCTCAGATCTTTCTTCCTTATCACATGGTTTAGTATGGTATTTGGAGAAGGCGACCGACACGTGAGGTCATTTCCGCTCTAAGGGAAGAGTAAAGAAGAATGGACAAAAACATGTAGTTGGCATTTTCTTGCTCCCAGACACAATATAATACGATGAATAATCGATGAGGTATTAAAGAAGTTAGAAGGTATTAAAGAAGAAACTACTCTGATTTGGACACGTATATGATTGGATGGATTGCAGCAGATGGCCCAAGCAAATAACACTAGTTAACAAATTTAAACTTTTTTTTGCATCTGGTTTGTAAATGGGTGGATTTACCTAATTTTGGGGTGCTGAATACACTGGTACAATCAGTTTATCTCTACGACGTCACATTTCCTAGATACACAGAAGAATAAAAAATGGTAAGTAATAGCGAAAATTGACACAATTAAGTAAAACAAAAATAAACATTCAGAACGTTTGAAATCAAATAGACTTTTGTATGATATATTGTGGCATGATGCCAATAAAAGATCTAAAATAGTTCAGAAGATATTTTCACCTTTAATCGTCTTTGGTTTTTGAAAAATGCGACGACGGAACTCTTCTTTTGTTTGCCGTTTCATCACTCTCCCTAACAAGACCCCAGCAGTCGTCACCCATCATCGAAGGTTTCCAGTGACCTTGGTAACGGTGTTCCATGGTAAGAATGTCTAAGTGAAAGCGTTCGCTATGCTCATCGCTTATGGCCCCCAAATTTTCCGGGAAGAAATCAAGGTGAGAATGTAAAAAGTGAATTTTAGCGAATTTCTACACCCCATGTTCTTATAGTTGTCTAACAGAACATTCACAATGGTAACATAGTTTATGTCTTGGATGTTTATGCCTAGGATATATGGACTGGAGACCCTCAGAAAAACTGAAAAGGGGAAGTCCAATAGTGATTAGGGGAATACAGAGAACAATGGAAGCAAGAAGAATGAGAAAAGAGGAATGTAATCGACAGAAAGAAATGAAATCTAAGTGCAAGAAAACGAGTACAGTCGTAAACAACCTGGTGTATGTTTTTGTATGCATACTTTTATAAATCTTAAATGTGTGAATGGTAATTTATGTTTGATTGATAAAGTAAATGTAACGATTACATGGGGAGAATTCTACATTTAGCGCTTTCTTAAAGAAAAACACATTGCTTGCCGTAAAAGGAAATACCACAAACCTATTTTATGAATTAAGAAATTACGAAGTCATTACATACGATGATGAAAGTTTAATTTATCATTGGTTATTGGCGGGCATTGTGAAATATTAACCAAATCGAAAAATGGAGCCTCGGAGTAAAATAAGCCCCCAGTAAAGAGCTTCGGCAAATGTATCGCCGGTAGTATTAATGAGGGGAAAATTCGGGGGGGTCTTAAAAAAAACCCAAAATATCTCCTGGACTACATGCCACCCCTTTCTCCTGGTCCCCTTTAATTAGTTTTATTTATTCGTATTGTATACTTAATATTCAAACGCAGCTCTGGCATGTTCCTCTAAAGGTATTTCATATTGATGAATTTTAATACTCTCTTATCTTTGATCAGCCGACCAAAGCGGGTTCGTGGTAAAATATTAGTGGTGAACCCAATTTGAGGTGGGGCTCCCGTCATATATTTTGGCCAAATATTCTTTAGCAGACTTCGTTGGGATTAGGTGTAGAATACATAATGAACCCTTTGCAGGATATCATCATAACCCTTGGAGAACGGATTTGTTTGCCCAAATTGAGGATCTCAGGATTAATAAAACTTTCATGTCTCGTGGGTGTATTCCGTTGGACAGAATATCAATACCAGAGGTTACACGGTGAAATGGAAAGAGAATTAATATTACTCACATTAAAATGAAAATGCACTTTTTCGCAATTATTTTGATTCGCACGACTCGTTTTGGACCACAGAGCATCCACAAGTTGCAAGAAATCATAAAATATTATAGCAACTCATCTACCGTTGATAAGGTGTCTAAGAGTGACGGTCTTGCATAGTTTAAATGCAAATTTTTGTCAACGTTTCCGTATATTTGTATACCTTTATCAGGGATATGAATAAATATGAGTATTTCTATTTTATACATAACGGTATTTAAAGATTATTACAGTGTGTTTTACAATAATAAGAGAAAAAAGAAAAATAATTCAGTAGCAAACTAATAAAAAAGAAGATACTAGAATTTGGCATAACTTTTTTGCAATGAATAGCATTTGTTTACTGATGGTAACTAAGTCAACAACGGTAACATATCCTTATAAAACTTATATTGATTGTTGTTAACATAAGGTATGCCAAAATTCTGGTCTCCTATTTTCAATCAATTTACAACAAAATATTTTTCTCTTACCTATTTTTTTATTGCGAAAAAATATTGTGACAACCTTTTATGCCTTCACGTGTCACATTCATGTACTCATATTCATTCATAGCCCAGGTGACAGTACATATATATATACAGATAAATTGGAAAAATATTGCATTTACATTATTCAAAACCTACACTCCAAGCAGGAGTGGACAAAACACAGGACGAGAAGTATTTGAAACACAACATACCGCTCAAAATGTATTTGAAATGCATAAAAAATATCTTTTACTTGAGCATTTGAAAAAAAAAAACTACAAAATAGTATTCAAAACACCTTTAGCAAAATAAAAAATAGGAATGGAAACTATGCGTAGAGATATAAAAAAAATATATAAAGGCAATATAAATTTAAAAATATATTATGCCATGGCACGTTATGAATGGTTGAAAACATGAAGAAAACGATTCATACGAAAACGAAGGAATCTCTGAAGCATAATATTACAGAAGTGTTATGAGAGCTGCTTTAAAAGCATTTAAAAATTTATTTTTCATTTTACAATGGGATAAATACCAAAAATCTGTATTGAAATTTAAAACAAAAGATAAAACCGGGTCGTGTATTTGGAATGCCAAATACAAATCAATAAAATATTGCAAATGCGTTAGTAATTTTTATTTGGTAATAGCTACTTATGTTTCCTTCATCAAAGAAAACGAAAGGCATTGATTGCGATTCGTTACCCACCATTAGTGCTTTCATAATTTACAAATTATTTGGTTTTTGAAATCGTAGTTTAGACGAATGGAAATGATCAATTTTATCCTCATTTGAAAAAGGCCAGATTGGCGCCCATGCGATGCCACTCCACGTGACGTCACAGGGACCTAGTTTCTATACGAGTACATAGGAGTTTTACATCGTCTGAGGTTACCAATGCATGCATGAGGCACAGAGCTCAGGGAAACATCTCTTAATAATCACCCATTAAAATACCTAAGTTCGGAAAGTTTCCGTCATTTAATAGGGTAATAATAATCCTTATTTAAGCCAAGCGCAACCTGCTAGCAGGGTACTCTGATACCTGCTAGCAGCCTGCATCACAGCGGCGCATACATACTCGCCCTAAGGTCACCTCACACGGTGACAGCGGGAACCAAAATGGCGTCACACGGGATTTTCCCAGCATTCATACTTAGCCGTCGCGTTTTCGCGCTCTTTAAAATTTTTCACTTTTCGTTTAATCGCGAAAAATAGATATCGTCATTTAAAAATCTATAAGCGTGAAATGCGTACTCCAGGAGTAATAATCTTTCGATTTAGTTAATAAAAAAATAATAGGAAACCACCCTATGGTAAGTTGTACTTGGTACATCGTATCATCGTTCGATAGTCATAAACGATCGGACTATGAAACGATCAAATATATAAAGTTACGCCTTTAAGTAAAGTTCCAAATTTTTTTTCAGGTAGTGCGGGAAGAATAGCAGTGAGGGAAGAGTATCGTGGAAGGATTCAATATCTCCAGATGGTGGCCTGAATGCCCTGTCATCTTCGCTGCGCCCGAGTTTGATGTATGAGCAGGAAGATAAACTTCCGAGAAAAGATTACCATCATGAGACTGAAAGATTTATATTGCGGACCCTCGCTGCTCGAAAAATTGCAAACCCTTTGCAGGTCTAAAAAATCTCACGTCCTTAAATCTACTAAAGAAATCAAATATGGAAAAACATCACTTCGAAACTGTACATTAAAGGCAAATATTTGTTCGGCCACTTTCGTCTTAACTACCAACCTAGAATGTACATTTTGGGCGCCGGTATATTTTATTGGAAAAATATCTGTACATTTATCAAGCATTTAGCTACATGCATTTGCTTTATATTTAAGATGTCTTAAGAAACAGAATTCTATTCAGTTTACGCGCAATTAAAAAGTGGTGCTTCAGTTTGAAGTATAATTACTCCATCATTCGCATCGCGTCGAGTATTGAACAAATAGAAATAAATAAACATATTTATCCGCCGATTGGTGCAATTTACACGTACAAGAATTGAGATAAATAGGTATGCATCTTCAGGATAATATCAGCTATCTTTTTCTAGATCCAATTTGCAAAAACATTGCATCACAAGTAATTTAGCACCTGAGCCAAGAAAAATGTGGCTAAACGAATCCTTGGCGATATGAAATGCCGAATATTTGACATTCCCTAAGGTACGTGTCCACGAGTGAATAAATATCGAGACATGATCTCAAGATATCTTTTTTGGACGCCAACGGGGCCGGCAAATATATAAAATCGTTTCCGGCTTAGTTTTGTGGAATAATGATATATCCATGATTAAAGCACAAATGGTAATATCCACACTATTTTATTTATCGCTTAACCGACCATGGTTTCGACACTTGGCGTCATTTTCAAGATAATCCAACAAAACATTCTCTCGGTATATATATACCCAGGCGAAAGTAGGAGGTGGGGGGCATATGGAATTGGAGTGAGGGGAGTGGGAGGGGGTTCAACAGTTTAGGTGAACAAATGAGTGAAGGCCGAAACCAGAAGACATACATCAAGAGGAGCGTGAGTGAAGGTCAGGGTTTTGACATCATGGGGAAGCTTAACTTTAACAAAGGTGAGTCAGTACAAAATAAAACATAATTACAAAGTCCATCCGGGCTGTTGGCAATTTCAAAATTTTCCATAAAATCTAATTTAAGCCCATTGTCAATACAATGTAAAATATCGTGTCAAAATTTCTAAAATGGTTGTTCAGGCAAAAATGATTTGCAAAACAAGATTTTCCGTCATTATATATAAAACTTCTTCCGTGTTCCTTCACTCTGTCTTTAAATCGTCTACCGGTCTGGCCAACATAACGCAAACCACATTCCTCACACTTTAATTTGTACACTCCACTAATAACGGCAAATATATCATAAATGTGTTCATTGGAGAGTAGTTCTTGCCTCAGAGACTTCGATCGTCACAATAAAGGCAGAACGTTGAACCTTAAGCATTGGTACGAAATTCTACCGAAGCTCCATAGGGTCGTATCATATATCGTTCTACAAATTGTTTATTCGACTACAACAATGAATCATTGAACAATGTTTAAACGCAAAAATTAAGTCTGAATCACTCGATCATTTTCTTCGTCGCGAAAAGTGATCACTATCGCGATCACTAGAGTGATCACTCGCAAATGATCGTCGCCGGCAATTGTTTTTCGCGATGGCGATGAGAATTCCCATCGCTATTTTTCATCACTCGTCCGGTCGCTTTTTCCGTCGCTAAAACCGTCCCTAAAACACCATATCAGCCAATCGGAACGCATTACCGTATGGAGTGATTGCAGCGCAACGTTTGACAATCGTGGGAACGACATAGATAAACAAACACGCTATATATTTTCGTGATGTGGGTCCTATGACAACGAGCTGTGATATTGGAAATGATGCGAAAAGCGACAGCGGGAGTGACCGTGTGATTCAGAAAAATGATCACTAGAGCGATCACTTTTCGCGACGGGAAAAGTGATCGCGATAGTCATCACTTTTCGCGACGAAAAAAATGATCGCGTGATTCAGGCTTTAGCTTCTACGTTCGAGAGTGAAGAAGAAAAGCGAAAATCATCGTAGAGTCCATTGGCGCGTGGCGTTTTTCGTCTTTTTGGTTTATTTTAAGTAAGAGGAACAATATAGACATTTTCTTACTTGAAAAGTTTATATTAAATTTTATTTATATGTAGCATAAGTAACTTCAATATTCATGTACCCTTCTAAACCTCGAAAATTGAAGAATGAATATAGGTATTGTAGAAGTGTAAGAAATCGGTTGTTTACCTTTAATCATGCATCGAATTTGATTTGATAATATATGGAGAAAAGTGATGGATGGAAGAGTGCAATATCAAATGTCCTTGTTCAGTATTACACGAAAATTAAATTCTTTTCGTTCAATACGTGGTTACTTTATCGCCACGCGGCAATACACTGTAATAAAACGATGATTTTCATCTTTTTGGTATACTTTAATCAAGAGGCACAATATGACAATTTCTTGCATGAAAAGTTTATAAATATTTTTTCATATAGCTTAAGTAACTTCGATATTCTTTTTTTTTCTACACCTCGGAAATTGAAATCTACCCTTCGGACATTTTGAAAATCAAGAAATGAGTTAAATTTTAATTTCAAAAAGCTCATTGTAATGCGAAGATATCGTCATCTCTGTGAAAAATAGGATGAAGTTCACCAAGGAAATGTCTTGCACGTGACGAGTTGATGAAGACAACTGTTTCGCCGTTTTCATAGTTTTTCGCGTGTTATTCTTAACTCTTTCGACCGTGGAAACTAAACTTTTACGTTAAAATACTGTTTAATGATTCATTATTGCAGTCGAATAAAAAATAAGCAGAACGACATATAAATACGACCTTAGGGAGCTTAGGCAGAATTTCGTACCAATGCTTAAGGTTCGGGTATTCATCTCAACAATGTGTCCACTGAAGGAGGATTACACCCATTAACTGAGGCCACTCTCAGAAGAAAGAAATACTTTCTGATTCTGAGACTTTGTGCCGATAGTTGGGCACTGGTAGAACTGAAGAAATAATAATGTAATATATGACTTTATTTGATTCATTCACATTATTCGTAGCACATAATTAGCATCAGCTATGATAGAGCGATATTTTGCACTCCAAAAGAGCTCTATTTTGATGGAGTTACCATGCAATTCATCTGGCTACTTGGATAGACAAAAATATCAAAGCAAAAAGGCAAGCATAGGCGGATTTAGGGGGGGAGTACGGAGGCACCCCCTCCCCCCAGACGCTTAAAAAATAGACAAAATTTTTAATACGGTTATCATTACGTTTATTTTTTGGTGTATTACAGAGCCGCAATAATTTAATTTCAAATTACTAACTTTCATATTATAAAAAAGAGAATATTTCGTACATTAATTTTTTCAAAGTTGTTTTTTATCTCAAGAATTAGAAGATCGTTTGCCTGTCAGACCCTTGTGCCCCCTACCCCACCAGAAAAATCCTGAATTCGCCCCTGAAAGTAAGTTTATGCACAGAAAAGTGTTCATTATTAAAAAAGTGTCAAAATGGATTCATAGTAAAATAGAAATCATTATGGAAAAATATTATTGGATACTTAAATGACTTACCAAATCAAATCCTGCACAAAGGTTTTAAAGACACTACCAATATTCGAAGTCTCTGAGATTTATCGCACGTTGTCTTTGAGATTGGTCCATTTCCACCAGCGATTTCAAAACTAAATCTCTACACGTGTCCTAACGACACTACAGAGCCTTTGGCGCCATGAGGAAAGGCCTATTTTACGGTCCGCACGCAGGGGTCAAAGTTCACGGGTATGAGCCACCGTCGCGAGGCAGGGTGAGGGTTTTATCACACCCCGTGTGGCCCATCACTTAGATCCCTTTTGTTTGCCGATTCCATGGCAACGGAAAAGGACAAAGAGGGAGAGGGAAGACACTAGTGTGCTCTCGCGGAAGTTCTCCGAAGCAACAGTGGGATTATAGCAGCATTCGCAACTCGAAGAGGAAAAACTTTCCAGTGACGCATCTCTGTAAACCCTTCACCCTTTATATAACACAAAGTAAAACACAGTAGGTGAGGAATTTCATGAGGTATGATCGCGTGTTGTTTGTAAACTTCGTGAGAACGCTCGCAAAGACAACAAAGTAAGGGGTAATTTAAAAGACCTTTCTCTAAACAGCGTATCTCGACTAATAGGTTCGCTACCATAGAGCTTACTGGAAGGGGCGCCCTCTACGCTGCATAATGGCGTGGAGTGAAGCCTGGGGGGCGTGGCATAATTGCGCATTTAGCCATATTCCAGGGCCCAGCTAAAACACAGTTTATTGCAGGGCAACGACCGATTTTTAATTTTTTAATATTTAAAAATATTTATTTAATATTTAAAATAATGCCTTTGGGGATTTTTCGCGGCTGGTGCAATGAAATTACGCAGTGATAAATACCCAAATGAATTGATTTGTATGAAATTAGAATATGCATGAAACCCGTTGTGTCCCACAGGAACACTGATTCAGTGTTCCTGGAACAGTGTTATCAAACGGACAATTCGCCGTGTTTGGTCAAACATAATTTACCCAATATTACTTGCAAAATAACAGCTACGAATTCTAAAATTGCATTAATTTCAACTTTTTGAATTCTATTTCTGAAATTAAAGATGGATTGGAGCGATTGCTATGCAACCATCGTGTCTTCTGCGAAAGTAACTTGTCACCGTTGTAACGAAACTCGCCTTCCACTTCTGATTTTGTGTTACCCTGGGTCACAGAAATACAATTAATAAAGAAATAACATGGACCAAAATCATTTTTTACAAATTATATTCTAAATGTCGTAAATAAGACTAATTGGGCCCAATTTACAATCTGATATCATACAAACATACTGCGTAATTTCTCTTTCTTTTCCAATGAGCACAATCAAAATTGTCTATACATACAACTGAACTCCCGCAACGGAAATCTTCGGTAAAAGGCGAAAGATTTACACGAACTGATTTGAGTTCTGCCGTATCTCTTCCTCCGCGATCTTTCTCTCTCGTAGGCGCCTCCTTGTCTTTGCGTCCTTTTCTTCTTTCTCCCGATTTTTGTAGAGCACGTCTCTCCATTAGTTCTCTCAATACACCACTATGTTAGTTTTTCTCCTGATCTTCTTCTAGTTCTTTCCATACACGACTACGTTAGTTTTTGATTCTGCGTCCCTCAATTCCATTATTGCCTCCTCACTACGATTGTTAATTTTAATTTATTTATTTAAACAAACAACATGGCGGTTTGTTTACACTGTTCAACTCGCCAAAGAACGATATAAATATTAATAAAATCCAAAGTGGAAATAATTTTTTCAGTGGCATAATACCGAATTATTTTAATGCTACATTTTCTAGTTTCATTTTTAAATTTTTGCCATCAAACCCCCACAAAAGAGCCGTTCGCTCTCAAGTCTTGCACCTTTGTAGTCCAAAAAAAGATTGTTTCTAAATTTATTTTTGCAGAAAGGGCGAAAAATTTAGTTAGTAAATGAAATAGCTTGAACATTTATTGAATAGGCAAATAAAAAAAATATAGTTCCAAACACAATTAGATTTTGGCATTGTTCACTTAGGTAACGGAAACGCATTCAGATATTAAACTTTTTTTAGACTCCCTGCAAGCCATCATAACGGTGTATAGTAGTGGAAACATTTCAATCGCATTATTACCTACTGGTAATATTTTACTCACATAAAAATTAGTTGAAGATGCTACTTACTTCACTGCGGTCAGCTAATAAATTATTATAAAGTATTTACTTAATAATGCACCTTAATCCGGTGCAACATAAAAGGCTACAAATTCATTATTCCATCAGTCCATTTTATGAAATATTGATTTGGTATTACTCTTTTATGCAGTTTTTTAAAAACTTATCGGTGGAAGGTAAGGCCAGTTATTCTTCTGTCTGTGCAATTACTGCATCCGCAAGTCCAACAGCAAAACATCTACGAATGCAAATACATAGCATATATCTTCCTGACGTAATGTTTTCAGATATAGATAATAATTTTAAGAAAAAATACACACATTATTAAGTATTTATATACCTTTATATGACCTCTGTAGTCACAGGTTTAGGAAAAAATTCAAATTTTTTTAACACGTAGGTTTATGGCAAATGGACGAAGCTGGGAACATGGCGAAATGCGCATGTATATCGTTGCGCGTGGCTTCACGAGTGAGATGTCATGCCCCCTCCAGTAAGCTCTACGTTCGCTACTGACAACGGAGAGTACCTAAGTGTACCAGATCGCGTTTAAATACAGTTTCGCAATGTGATAAGAAATTGAGTTTCAAGACGTAATAGGGTAGTTTCCTTCATCAAATAAAATGAAAGGCATTGATTGCGATTCGTTACCCACCATTAGTGTATTCATAATATACAAATTATTTGGTTTTAGAAATTCGAGTTCAGACGAATGTTAATGGTGAATTTTATCCTCATTCGAAAATGACCAGATTGCCGCCCATGCGATGCCACACCACGTGACGTCACAGGGACCTAGTTTCTACACGAGTATATAGGATTTAAGTATACCGGGACTAGCCACGGTGATAACTTTTACGGGAGTCACCCGCAATGCACAATTGTACGAAAAATCCACAGAGAAAAAATCATTCGCCTTGACCGGGATTCGAACCCGGATCCCTCGATTTCCGGCCGAGTGCTTGAGCCAGTTCAGCTACCGAGGCGTCATTTATCCCTGTGGAAATTTGTGGACTATACCGGGCAAGGTGGTATGGACTGCTGAGCATATTATGCGACGAGCAGTCCAAATATATAGGAGTTTTACATCGTCTGAGATTCCCAATGCATGTATGAGGCACAGAGCTCAGGGAAACATCTCTTAATAATCACCTATTAAAACAGCCTTAGGTCGGAAATTTTCCTTCGTTTGATAAGGTATTAGTAATCCTTCTTTAAGTCAAGCGCTACCTGCTAGTAGGGTACTCTGCTACCTGCTAGCAGCCAACATCGCAGCAGCGCACAATTTCCTCGCCCCAAAGTCACCTAACATGGCGGAAGCGGGAACCAGAATGACGTCACACGGGGTTTTCCCAGCATTCATACTTAGCCGTCGCGTTTTCGCGCGCTTGAAACTTTTCACTTTTCATTTGATCGCGAAAAATGGATATCGTTATTTAAAAATCTAAGAACGTGAAATGTATACTCCAGGAGTAATAATCTTTCGATTTAGGCAATAAAAAATAATAGGAAACCACCCTATTGCTTTTGCTTGTGCGCGCAAGTAAAACAGCCGTATGCCTACGACCCGCGGTACGAAAATGCCGCAATATAACTGCAATACACCCATCCCCCCTCCATGATCTTCATCGTGCTTAGCAACGGAGAAGAAGAGTCCCCGTAAATGTGAAAGCGATATCGCCAATCAATCACGTAGGTGCAACGGGTGTTGTCTCAATCCTGGAGTTTTACAAATACGTTCTAGCGATAACATCTCGAAGACTAAGGCCCATTTGGGTCTAGAAGAAAGAGTATTTTTCTTAACATTTCATCTCCCATCACAGTGCTTAATTTGAACGCGATCTGGTAGTGAAATTTTGGTATCTCTACAGTAAGAAACTAACAATTAATGTAATTTTTTGAAAACAATTCTCCCCTAGCATAAGACGCACTGACGTCATTACTATAATGCTAGAATACCCTTTGTCGAACGTACATTTTCTTTTTTTATAATTTGATGACGCTATAATTTTGAAATTTTCAGGCAACTTGGAATAAACACTTGTCAACGATTAATTTTATCTCCTTTACGAAACTTTTACCTCTAGGAAAGCAATAGGGTAATATTGTTATGTTGGCAAGTAAATGATACTAACAAAGGCTAGTATTCCTTCAAAGAATTCCTCAAAAATAGTTTTTTTTTTAGTGCTAATTTTCACTGAAATATTTCCGTAAACACATGAATAGACCGAATTCATGTCAGTGCAATAAATTTCTGCACGTGCCCCTGGAAATTCAATCCAAGATAACGATTTTACTTTTGGGCCGCAGCTGTTGGTACCTGGTGCCACCTTAATAGGAAAACCAACTGCACGATGTAGACCCGGGAGTCTAATTACATTCTAAGAAAATATTATCCTACGAGTGACTCGGGAATGCACTCCATACCAACAGTGTCGGTCAGTTAAAGTAATAAATGTATAAGTGACTTTGTACGCAGTAACGCGCACGGGTACAAAGTTAAATACGCCAAAACTGGTGCATTTGCTGGCTGGTTTGGAGTATTTAACTTTGCGCGCCCGTGCGCGTGACTGCGTAAAAAGGCACTTGTTCCTGCAGTGCTTTGAAATTCGTCGTCGCAGACCAGCGACAAAATTAGGGTTTTTCACCCCGATAGTGGCTTAGTAAGCACGACCCTCGCCACATGTGCCACAGTGTGGACTTGTGACGTCAACATCTTGTTCGGTAAAACCCATCCCGAAGTTCGCTCCGAGAAAATGGCTTGGTAGTGGAACTGGTTAACACGCCTGACCGGCAAGCGGGAGATACGGATTTGAATCCCGGCTAAGTCAAATATTTTTTCATGGCGAACTTCATCCTTTGGTGTACTTAACCCATTACAACCCAATGCTGCTTCTAAGCAACATCAAAAATGTAGAAATTATCCGCTCTATTCAGGAAATACCTAAACTACGCATTATTTTGTGGTGTTAATTGTAATAACTAATAATTTAGCTACCATAATATTTATGATTGAGCGCAAAATTTTCAAGTTTTCATGATGAAAAATCTTGAAATTTGAATTCTCCGAAAAGTAGTTCTGGGATAGAAAGGGTTAATAAATGTATACTTTATAATTACGGCAACGTTCTACTGAATTCCTTCACATCAACCAGGGCTCGATATACGCTTTTGTACGTGAAAATCATTAAATTTGCAAACAATATTTCGTATGAAATGAAATTTTTTAAAACGTAAAACATAGATTGAAGGCTGAAGAAAATGAAAAATTAACTGAAACATCAGGGTAATTCTGAAGTAAAGTACATTTATTTTCAATAACCAATAAAGTTTAACAAAAAGAATTATAAAAAAGTAGTTGGAAATATATATACTACGTAATGTCTCCATGCTTCTGGGTTTCACCGCGTGGATTTTCTTTGCAACGACAGTTTCTCCGGTATTCCAGCAGGCGCTGAGACGCTTAATACCGGAGAAACTGTCGTTGCAAAGAAAATCCACGCGGTGAAACCCAGAAGCATGGAGATATCATCTAGACAACGTCGCGGAAAACTACGCATGAAATATATACTACGTAAATCATAGAAGCAAGTGTTGAAAAGTTTGTAGTTCCTCACATAAAATAAAAATCCCTATAACCATCATTTATGTAGTGCTAATTAGCCCTGCATCTGAAAACGCCAGAATGGAGAAAATTCATGACAAATCAATGGATGTCTTACAAGTGCTCCAGGAAGTTTGATCCAAGTTCACGATACCCTCTGACCTTTAGCCTGTACCTCTTGGTACCCGAAAATTGCTACGAGCTAGACCAATCATGATGACGAGCTATATCTTTTGTGACCAATAACGCAAATTACATCGCGGCGAACGATTCGCGAGTAACAGTGATGGAATTCAGAAGAGAACTTTGTAATTATTTTGTTACCGAAAATAATTCCGAAATTCCTAAATAAACCTCTGATATTTTCATTATTTGAAGAGAAAGGAAAACGAAGTTATAATTTGCTCTCGAACGTTAATAAATATGAAAATGCAATTAATTTTTGTCCAAGTTAGAGATACAATTTATTTTTAGCTATCCACGCTAAATGCTAGAAGTGATGTAATAAAATAAACCAGGAAAGGGAATTTATTTCTATGTATTCTCAATATCTATCCAGTAACTCATCCTTACATGGACGTTACTTATCCAGATTTTAATTATGTGACAAAGGTACAGTTTTTGACGCTCGAAACGGGATATCTTTGAAGGCAATATTTTCCGAAATCATTCTCATATTTTCACTTGTGCCTTCGCGCAGAATAATAACGAAAAAATGGCATATTTCAGAAAAAACACATCGTTATAATACTTCTAGCGCCAATTATTGTTGCTAAATAAAGCTTTGCTATTTTCATTATTTAAAGTAAAAGGAAAACGTTGATGGAAAAAATATCCTCGATTAATTGGCGTCTGCACGTGCTCCTGTATATTAAATCCAAGTTCGTGACGCCGCTAACTCCTGGCCTACATCTGTCGGGTCACTATGTCCTCACGCTAAACAAATGAACGTGACGAGCAAGACCCGAATGACCATTTACGCGGACAACGACATTGCATCACGACTCGTGAATCATGCGTGACATCCGTGGGAATGGAATTCGGTTCAAAGGGGCTTGCTCTCAAATGGAGCTCTCAGCTAAATGTAAACCGACTCACGCTTAAAACAAAACTTTCCTCAAACGACTTCATTCACTTCAAACGACTGCATCTTGTCATTGTCGAGACGACGATTATCACACCTATGATCAAAATAAGGTCTCAAGGGAAGACAAAATCACACATTAGATGATCCCCACCCCTTTTCATTTTCCATGTGGTAACAGAATAGGCCGTAACTCATCCTGATATCATGCAAACAAATCAAGGTCACCACCCACCCTTTTTCCCAAAAATATAATGCTACTGCTGATGCATACCTCTTGTGTTCGCTTGCAGCGATGCGCGTAAGAATCGATTACCAAGTATTTTTAAAGATTTAGATACCAACTGTGGTGAAGAGGTGACCTAATGACTGTTAGCTAAAGGCAAACAGTGCATTGTTTTTCAGTGTAGAGATCCAATCTCGCATTCCTATTTTATTGGAATTTTCCGGCACTGAATGTTGTAAATAACATTTATGCTTCACCAAAGTGAGGTAATTCCTAACTGAAGTTCTGAAGCACACTACGTGAATTCTATATCATTCGATATGCTGATCGTTCGACGAAGCGATGAACATCAGTTGGATTTATATTGTCTCTTGAAGCAAAAAAGTCTTCCCTCACGGAAAATCTCTTCCTCGTCAAAACAATAGCCTCACCTCGCCAACCTATCTTATGGCAAAATGATCTCTTTGGGAGGTGGGAGCTTTCAGCACAAACTCAGGCCAGTGAGGAAACCCTGACGAGGTGTGGCCATTAAATATTCATAACTCCCTTTGTAATCGAGATAAAGTTACAATTCTTTCACCAAAAATAAAAGTAATGTATCCCAATTTCACACGCTGCATATAGGGATGTATATCCTATGATACTACAGTTAGTCGGCGACTGCATCCCACCTTACAAAAATAGGAAATTTAGGCCCGAAGATACTTAACTGAATATAACAACATCAAAACTCAGCTAAACACATAAAAAGGTTTACCTATATAGGAAATAAGGCATTAAAAACTTTCCCTGCAATTTTTGGGATGATATTGAGAACTTTTAGCCTACAGTTGAATGAAAAAGCCACGGACAACGGCCACGAATTAACAAGCGGCTGAAATAATGGCTTTCATGGAAATAAAAGCATGACTTTCAGGTTATAGTAGGGTATTATCATTTCGCCGAGCGCGTCAAGCAATCTTGCGTCGCCATCGCGTCAAGCAATCTCAAGCCATCCCATATATTCCATGGAGAAGTAAGAGCGAACATGAAACAAATAACCTTCATTGTTCAATTAACAGCACAAAAAAGAGTACAAATATGAACTCGCACGTTGACACATCATGCCTCTCAAACTTTCTTTGATTTTAAAGAGAGAGTATCCCTCAACTATTTCGCTTTCGTCACATGGGGAAAAATTTGTAACGGTAAATTAGTACGAAGGTATTAAAATTTTCCGTATGTTATGAAAACGACTTAGCCAATGTTTCTATTTCATGTCATGCATAAATTTTTACCTCTGAGATGAATTTTGAGGGAATATTTCGTGCAGGCAACAAATAGAACAGACAAATGTTGACAAGATAAAAAAAAATTTGAAAACACCGAAAAAGAGAAAATTTATGAAATTCGATGCTATATTTTGCTTTATAGAGGTTCTAGATGTTCTCTCCGCACAAATCAATGTCTCCAATCCAATCTTTGCCAATAATTGAGATTAATAATGAATTGTTTTGCATCTCGCTGACTACTGCAACAAATTACTTGTTTAAATCTTTCAATATTCGATACACCAAAGATGATATTCGCCTTGAAAAAATCATTTGGCGAAATCGGGACTACAACCTGAGTCTTCCGACTGTCGTTCAGGTATGTTATCAGTTACACAACCAAATCATCTTCTTCGAGAGCGAATCTCAGACTGCTGATTGCTGGTGTATACCAAATCATCCTTGGTGTCCATGAATTTGCACCCAAGCGCTCAACTGCGAACAAAGACACCTTGTACATGCAGTGCTTTCATTATCCTGTTTAAATAGTCAGGCATATCGAAAGGTCTCTCTTTCACGTCAAGCATAAAAATATCACCTCCGAGAAAATACTGAGGTAGAATTTTCATTTAGGCAAATAGATAAGAAATCAGCTATTTTTTATGTAAGTATGTAGTTCCATTAAAATGACAAAAAACTCTTAGCCATCATTTTTTATTGCTAATTTGGGCAGAAATCCTTATTCGTGACGCATAATATGATTAGAAGTTACACTGTCTTGTTGAACTTTTTCGAACTATACAGAAGAAAACGTCGTAAACATTCGCTTTCTTCTTATTATATTAAAATTGAACCTCTGAGATAGATGCTGAGACAAAATGTTCATAATTCTTCGTTAAAACTTAAGCGGGTACTCGTCATGCTAAATAAAAACTTATGGGCTATGTCGCCGCGTCAATTTCAAAGCTTTTTTTTGACAAAATGTTCATGATCGCAATTGCAAGAACAGAAAATGTTGTCTGAGGTATATTTCTTTATTTCTTCAAAAATGTTTATCATTATAATAATGGAATAAATGCAGAGGCATACTATTTGTTTTGGCAAGTACAGGATACCGGCAAATAAAGGGTATAATTCCTCACAAAATTCCATTTCTTTTTATCGATTTGCAGTTTTAATGTGCTCTCAAACGTTGATAGGTATGATGAAGATGCAATGAAACTCAGAATAGGCTCAAGATACACTATACTTTTAGCTACCTACGTTAACTACTGCATGCATTGTTATGAAATAAACCAGAAATGAAAGGAACGCTATTTCTACGCGTCCTCAATAACATTAGTAACATGAATAAGCAGTTTTTATCCGGGTTTTTATTATGCAATATTTGCAGTTTTGCAATTTTTGCAGTGCAGTTTTGTCTCTCGAAACTAGACATTGTCTTTGAAAGCTATATTTTCAAGAACCTTTCCATGTTTTAACATCCAGGTCCGTAAGGAATAAGAACGGAAATTGAATATGTCGAATAAAACCTTTTGGACTACTTCGCCGCGTCAATTCTTGGATGGCCCCAACGTTAATTATGGCAATTTTACGGTATTAAAAGTAGCAGTAATCGGCAACCCTTAATCAGAAAAAACAATCAACAACCCACGCCCCCAACCTCCCGCTCACCTCCCCCACCACCTGACACAAATATCTCTATGTATATGAATTTAAATTCCCAACTCTTCAGAATCCCTTGAGAATGCGACCAGCATCGGCCGAGAAACAATGGGGCCGCACAAGAATAGGGTGGTTTCCTATTATTTTTTTATTGCCTAAACCGAAAGATTATTACTCCTGGAGTACGTATTTCACACATTTAGATTTTGAAATGACGATATCTATTTTACGCGATTAAATGAAAAGTGAAAATATTCAAGCGCGTGAAAACGCGACGGCTGCCTTGTGAGGTGAACTTGGTGCGAGGCCTTGATTACCGCTACAATGCAGGTTACTATCAGGTAGCAGAATACCCTGCCAGGTGGTAGCGCTTGGATTAAATAAGGATTATTATTACCCTATCAAACGAAGGAAACTTTACGACCATAGGCAATATTAATAGGTGTTTATTAAGACATGTTTCCCTGAGCTGTGTGCCTCATACATGCATTAGTAATCTCAGACAATGTAAAACTTTTCGTATCTACTCGTATAGAAACTAGGTCCCTATGACGTCACGTGGAGTGGAATCGCATGGGCGCCAATCTGGCCTTTTTCAAATGAGGTTAAAATTGATCATTAAAATTCGTCTAAACTGGGATTTCTAAAACCAAATAATTTGTATATTATGAATACACTAATGGTGGTTAAGGAATCGCAATCAATGCATTTCGTTTTCTTTGATGAAGGAAACTACCCCATTGGACTGTGCAGTTGTCCGAACGTTTTTACTCAACATGACGAGTACCCGCGAAAGTTTTAACGAGAAAATTGAATATTCCATAATATAACCTCGTAATAATTTTTAGCGCCATAAATTGTTGTTTTTTACTATATAAAGACAAAGAAAAACAATGATGGAAGATAATACTCCTTCATTAATTTGTGTCCACACGTGTACCTGCAAATTGAATCTAAGGTCGCGACACCGTTAACTTCAGGCCTTCAATTCTCGGTAGCTGCCCTATGTCCTCATGCGAGACAAATCATCGCAACGAGATGGAACAGAGAGACCTATTACGCGAGCAACGATATTGCCTCACGGCTAGCAAGCCACGAGTGACGTCCGTGGGAATGGGATTCGGTTCAAAGTGTGACATTCTGTTTTTATCTCAAAGGCAATTACAAAGAGTAATGGTAACTAGGTTTGGTAATAGCTTAGTAACGTAATATCAATAAATATGTACAAAGCTAAGGTATGTTAAATTTTTTGTGTATTCTGTTCTTATATATATTTTTTTAAATTATATTATTGCAAAAAAGTCTATCGTAACATTTATTCATGTAAAAACATTGTATATTATTTTTTTATTGTTCTCATGTTTTATTTCATAGCCCTGATGATAGTTTGAAATAAACTGAAACGTTGTCTTAAAATTTTTTGCATTAAATACATTTGACCTCGAAAATGAAAAGGAGACTTCGTTGATTTCCACTAATTTGTTTTGTCCGTGCGACATTTTTCGAACCATAGAGGTCATTATCAAGTACTTGATACTTAAGGTACTTGATACTTAAGGTACTTGAAATCAGTTACAAAGAGTTTAAACACGGAAATGAAAGCCCAGACCACAAACTTATTACGTCAGATCTTACATGAGAAACTTTGATATACCTAGGCCGACGAGTGAAATTTATCGACAGACATACCAATACTTAGGGCATAAATTATTTAGTATGTTGCCATGTAATGTGGCAAACTCGGAAAAAAGATGGGGATTTACATCCGCTGTCAAAAAATGGCTTATGAGGTATGAGGAAGTAGAGTTTCTGTTAAGACATAAAAAAATTGACGTAAAAACGTTTTCAATAAAAGGTATATTGTATATCTGTAATTCTTATGCGTTTATGTAAGATAGTTAGTTATCCATTTGTACATTTTTGAAATAACACAAGTGAATGCAATCGGTAAGATAACAAACCACTGAACAAAGAAATAAATTTACTTTTCATGTATGTTTGCACCAGACCTGTGCAAAAAGTGTAAGATGGTTGCCCCAAAACTATTCAATAAGGGGTACCTATATAATCCACAATTATTAAAGTGTTTTCTGGTGTAACATATTTAAATATAAATCGAATGAAGTTATATTATATGATTATTATTATTATATTATTATTAAATGATGTCAACGGATGAAATTTCGTGCTACAATGCTGCTAAATTGGTTCGCGTTTTTTTAAATTATCTCATTATTATTAAGAATTTTCTATGAAATACAGTGAAATAACATCGGTAAATAATATTCTTGTGTTAAAATTTAGTGTATTCATGCATCTACATAACACCGTGCGAGCAACCCCAAGGGTGTTTGGCAGGGGGTGATCAATCACCAGCAAACAAAAGAATTCCCACATGCACACCACACGGTCCAAAAAACGTCACTCATATTAACAAATTATGTTAGCACATTCATACAAAAGTGAAACTTACCAACAACTCATAAATGCAATGCGCCAATAAAGCTAGAACTCACAAAACATGCTGTTAGAAATCTTCTATATTATTTCTACTGCATAGAAACCTTTTTCTCAACTTACACGCAACCAAACTCTACAAATGAGGTAACAAAATGCACAGAATTTATCAGAGAACATGCGACGGCATATCTTACTTCCTATATATTGCTATTGTTTCCTAAAATTAGTTTTTAAATTAAAATATATAAAATAAAATTAAAAAAATTACAAAAATAAATAATATATAAAACCAAAACAGGTAAATATTCCTGACGTTAACGGCGCACAAACTGATACATTTGTTCATTTGCAACAATTTCTCGCATTCTTTAAATAACTTTTATCAAAATGCGGCTGATTCCATATTCAAGTCTCCTGTTGATACGTAAGTATGAGTCATCATGTGTGTTTAACAGAGGATAGTGTAATTACTTCCAATGTTGGGTTTAAAGAGGTCCTGTGACCACAATTTGTACATTAACACTCCAATTAAATTTGGACATAAGATCCTGCCATTTTTTCTACATTTTAAAATTAGAAACGCGCCTATCCCTCTGTGAAACTGCATTGAAAAGAGCGGGGGAAGCCCGTTGGGAGCCGGCGCATTACGCTCGTAATAATAAAATTCAGAAACATGCATTAATGAATTTAAAAGTTGGTTAACTACTCTGTAAGTCATCTAATGTATTTGTGAGCTTTAAAGGTGCCACTATAGTCTCTTATTGACTGTGGTAAAAAATACATTCTGAATCTATCTGCTCTACAGCCTATCTCTTTCATTTTATTTGTCTTTTTAATAGTCCTGGCCGGAACACAATACATCCCGCCACAACTTCCAGAGCAGCAACCCGACACCAATGCCGCGCAGGGTGCAATAACTGAAAGTGCTTTCCAGATTTCTCTTTAACCTGAGATCACTTAAGCTATCTGAAAGCATGTTTACATGAAATGGAACCGAGAACGGAGTTCAAATCGAAACTCTGCTTCGCCGAAGGTTTAATAATTACGCATTAGTTTCATGTGGTTGATGTGGGAGGAATATTAACTTTAGGTAAAACTTTAGAGTAAGCATTTCTAGAGGGCAGTTAGCTATTATACCCTCTTCAGTAAACACGTACAACCATCACGTGACTTGGGAAATGTGAACATCAATTACCCAGTGATAAAAATGAGGTTTATATAAAAATGAAATATAACATAAGGGTTCTTACGGGAGTTCTCATACCTTAATGAAAATAAAAGAGTTAAATAAATACACCAAATTAAATGTAATGTGCACTCTATTATCGTATTACCGAATGCCATTTATTTCAAGCATAATAACTTGCATAGAAACCTTCCAAAACAACCAACATAAAATATAAACACGATGAAACTATAGAATTAATAAATCAAAACAATAAAAACCAAAACATATAAACATATAATAATAATGAATTTTGACGACAAATGTCAATACAAACGCATCTATTATATTTACATTATAAATTTACTTATCAATAAAATTTGTGAGAAGTACTGTGACGACGAAGTATCCATCGCACTTGGTTCGCTGTCATTAGCACTGTAATGAACCATTATTTCCGACAAAGAACGGGTCTCTTATGCCTCATTCACATTACGATAGTCCGAGCCGTCGTCCTAACTATAGTTGACCGAACTAGCCGTGTGAATGCAAGTACTGACTATAGTTGACGTAGTTCCAAGCGTTGCCACTTTACTATGGTTAGGCGCTGGGAGACCGGAAACGGAAGCGACAAGAGAAAGACGAAAAGCTCGTGAAGCTCTATTATTTTCATGGATTTGTCCTAGGAAGGAATAATGTGGGTGGAAGAGAAATTATTCGGTAAATACACGTTGAACACAGTAATATCTTGTCAATGCAAACCACAACAGCTTTGCTAATCATCAATTTCCCGTTCACTTTCGATGTCAGCACTAGAGAGCAGCACAGGTTTCAACCATTGTCGTGTGAATGGACGACGATGGCTGGAGCCATCGTAATGTGAATGAGGCATTAGAACGCCTTAATGAAACATAACTTAAATGACGTCACAAACTCATGAGAAATCAGCGGCAACTTTTGTCTTTCTTTCATTCACAAATTATGAGAAAATGAGGAAAACTTCTCCTTTTCCTTATAACTTATGTTTCCCTCAGAACATATATTTTTAATCAATTTTTATACCTAATTATAATTTCTTCATTTTTTATCTTCACCGCCACGATGAAAACGCATTAAAAGCCTTTACGACTAGAGACTCTAAGGAATAACAACGTTGGATGACCAAAAACATTCATTTTCTGGATAGGAGCAGCTTAACCCGGGCGGGAGTCAAACCCTCGACTCTCGGTTTGGCAGGCGAGGCTTTTACTCCACCGCCAACGAATTAAAATATTAATAACTTTACTCACCAGTAAAAGGTCACTGAGCTTCCCTGGAAGGATTTTTTGCCGCCCAAAAGTACAGAAATATTCTACCGTTCGCTAGTTGCAGCGTCGAAAAGAACTTCGTCATGCACACCAAATCACAAAAAAAGGAGTCTGATATATAAAATCGTTTCCGGCTTAATGCTGTGGAATAATGCTATATCCATGATTAAAGTGCAAATGGTAATATCCACACCATTTTATTTATCACTTAACCGACCATGGTTTCGACACTTGGTGTCATTTCAAGGTAATCCAACACATAACCCTCTCGGTATATATACCCAGGCCAAGGTAGGAGGTTGGGGGCATATGGAATTGGAGTTAGGGGAGTGGGAGGGGGAAACAGAGGGCTTAAATTATATTTTATGGAAAAATTTGAAATTGCTAACAGCCCGGATGGACTTTGTAATGATGTTTTATTTTGTACGGACTCACCTTTGTTAATGTTAAGGTTCCCCATGACGTCAAAACCCTGGCCTTCATGCTCCTCTTGTCGTATGTCTTCTGGTTTCGACCTTCACTCATTTGTTTGTTCACCTAAACTGTTAAATGGATGTTTTTGGTCATCCAACGTTGTTATTCCTTAGATTCTCTAGTTTTAAAGGCTTTTAATGCGCTGTTATCGTGGCGGTGAAGATAAAATATGAAGAAATTTAAAAAAAAGGCCCACCTCCTACCTTGTCCTGGATATATATATATATATATATACCAAGAGAGTTTTTTGTTGGATTACCTTGAAAATGACACCAAGTGTCGAAACCATGGTCAGTTAAGTGATAAATAAAATAGTGTGCATATTACCATTTGTGCCTTAATCATGGAATCTTATATGACAGCATGTCAATAAAAGAAATGCAACATTGTTGGAAAATTTCGACAATTTAACAATATAGATTATGACTTTGCTCTAGTACAAAATAATAAGATACAAACAGCTGAAGTAATTTTCCACCTTTTTATAAACTCGGCCGATTTCAACGTTTAAGCATCATTATCAAGAGCTGCCTATAGGAAGACAGCTCTTGACAATGACGCTTAAACGTGAAGTCCGGTCGAGTTGAGCCGATATCGATTGAGCGATAAAACAGGGCGGAAAATTACGACAGCTTTTTTTTTATCTAAATACAATGAATTTCCACAAAAAGAACCAGTCAATGATCGATCTGACTATTACTTCAGATTTGGTTACACCAAAATAGCTTTATCCTGAGAAAAACAAGAATAGAAAGAAATAGGAAAGCGGCAGCTTTTTCTTACCACTATCCTCGTTTTCCTGCTCTCAGCTTCCATTTCTCTCTGTCATGACACCCCTCTGATATTACTCTCTGTATTCTTTTTCTCCAATTCCATGTTGGTCTACTACTTTTTTCTGGACGCCTGTAATCCAATATTTTCTTGGGCTATCTTACTGGCAACGCCAAACTTGAGTATTATCTTCCCTTCTACCTCATCAACTGTATCTTTTTCCAATTCCATCATCATTATCATTGCATCAATTAGAAATAATAACATTATTCTCCATTTCCTCTGAAATAACGCTGGGCTAAAAAGGGTTAATCCCTTTAAAGTTTTGCCGAATCTAAAGTATTACCGAAAGTAAAAAGTCCTCCCACGACAACCACATGAAACTGAACCTTCATTATGCTTTCGTCGAAGAAGTGTATCGATTTGAATACCGCGCATAATGGAATCCACCATCCGGAAAGTCTAGTTCAGGAAAATTACAATCTACATTCGCATGGAAAGGACATCGTAATATAATTTTCCTAAGGCAATGTCATCCGTTGGCCCGCTTGAAGGATAGATGAGTTATCATTCACAATTTCTCTCTAGGCCAGAGGTGAAATGGCCAGGATGGGCAGCCAGTAATCTCTGTCTAGGTTGCCGCCCCTGCGGGGGCCCAGAGATTTGACAAATAGTGCATTATTTCTAAGCCTTGATGTCGAGGAATTGTTGTAGAGAAAAAAGTTTATAATATTTTTTCAGCCAAAACTTCGCCGTATTTTTTCGCAGTATCAAAGGGTTATAATCTAATATTGTGAGTGGTAAGGCAAGTCAAAGCAAACAACTTTAAAAAGTAATAAATTTTATACCTTATTTCTAAGCCTTGATGTTGAGGAATTGTTGTAGAGAAAAAAAGCTTATAATATTTTTTCAGCCAAAACTTCGCCGTATTTTTTCGCTGTATCAACAGGGTTATAATATAATATCGTGAGTGGTAAGGCAAGTCAAAGCAAACAACTTTAAAAAGTAATAAATTTTATGATTTACTTCTGCAATGGGAACAAAAACGCCGTATAAGATTTGAAGTTACTTAAATAATGTAAATACATTAATATTGTAGCGTGTCAGTCAGTCATTTTGTATTTATTTTGCTCTTTTTCCTCTCAAGTTTTTAGATATACAGTGGAACTTGGTTATAACGTCATAAAAGGGACCAGAAGATTTTAACGTTATATCCGAGTGACGTCATAAAAAAGCAGCCTTAAAACTGAGCGAAAGGACAAAGTAAAGACGCAAATGTTCTGCTATTTACAACACTGTTTATTTAAATCTACTCGTACATTGGAATATGTATAATAAAAAAACGTTAATAAAAAAATATATTCACAATTAAATATTTTATAGCCTAATAAAAACCTTAATTTACTGTCGAAAAAAATCTGTGATCTTCTTTTGAACGGTCCTTTCAGAAATATAAATTCTCTCCGTTGTGCAGCAAACGCCTTGAAGCGCGCTGAGTGTTGAAGCAGTGCAGCACTTTTGCAACCTAAGAATCGCAAAATTTTTGACGCTATACCCGAGCGTCGTAATATTTGTCGACGATATGAACGGGTTTTCGTACAACATAAAATGTTCAATTTTGGCTGGTCTGTATAAAATGTGACGTTAAACCCGAGTTGACGTTACAGCCGATGCCGTTATAACCAAGTTCCACTGTATACATAAAAAATGAGGGCTGGTCCTTTTGATATCATTTTTTCCTTCCTATTTTGGTTGTTTCTTTCGAAAGATTGCATTTGATGGATCTGATAAAAACAAAAAAAAACGTGGGTTTTCACAGCGGGAGTGACAGAAGCAGCCTAATCTTTGAGATTATGCAACACCCACGTACACCCTTGCGTGCGGGAAAGTAGATATTCCGGGCGGTCCGCAATCAATTAAATTCATTTTAGGGAGACGGCGTACACTGCCAAAATTTTACCCACTGTTTTTCCCATTACTCGCACACACAAAAGTGATTATCTAGATGGCACACCAGGGAAAGATTTCCGATAAAACAGGGAATAGGTCTGCTAGCCTGCCAACAAAGATTAGTTAAATATGACATTACAAAATTTGCGAAAAATCCACAGAGGAAAAAATCATTCGCCTTGACCAGGGTTCGAACCCGAATCTTCCGACTTCTAGTCGCGTGCTTTACCAGTAAAACTACAGCGGCATCATCCCTCCCTGTGGAAGGGCATAGCTGAATAAGAGGGTGAAAATTCCCCACTCCGGGATTTTTCCCGTACTTAGGGCATACAATTTGGGTTCAAATAGGACTAACCTCCCCACACTTCCAGCCCGCTAGAGGCCGCAAGAGGGCCGGCTAGATCGAAAATACGATTTTCACTCTATTTTTAATATCTCGGTTAATAAGGCATATTTTTAAATGCAGTTTGCGTCTTTTGAAAGCTCTTTTAATCGAGTAGATGTGAATTTGTTTTCAAGAATTTTCAGCGAGACAAGGAGAAATGGCGTCGAGTTGAAAATTTCTAACGCGTGTTTTTATAAATTATTTTTGAGAGGGCCACAAAGAAAATTTTTTCCCGGTTGCGTTTTTGTATACCTTTCAGCTAGTGTATTCAAAAACATTTTTTATGTGGTGGAACATTGTGAATAGAATTAGGATACGTGATTTTAGTCATTTTTTCCTGTTTTTTCTGTCCTGGCCCTACATAACACCCATTACATGCCATCTTACATATATGTCGTCCTCCCACGAACGCCTCCCGCACTCATGACGATTGTAATGTCCATCACAGAGACAGAATTTTGTGGAAACTGGTGCCGAAAATGGCTTCAGGGCCTCCGAAAACTGCCGGAATGTAAGAATATAGATTATGAAAATGAGCTTGATTTTAGTTTTACCCGCGTTGCATCTACTCACGATTGGATACAATGCGGTTAAAACTCAAATCAAGTTATTTCATTTGTGGATATACCGCTACAATATGTCTTCTTCCCGTACCCTTGGAAGGTAGATTGCAGGTCCTCACTGGGAGGAGGCTGATTATTCCCTTCCAAAAATGTGGTCTGTAAAGATCATCTACCACAAAAACTGGATTTGTACCAATAAAATCCCCATTTTCTGTATCTATTGCATCAGTATTTATTTGCGTGTTTCTAAAATTCCTCTATTTATGGACAAAATCGCAGATTTAGCTGACCGCAGTTTGGCGGCGAAACTTTGCGACTTCCATTTTCTAGAGAACTGATGGGTTGTGGTTACTAAGCCCAGGCCTTTTTTGGTAAATCAAAATGATTTAGATATTCTAAAATCAATCTTACAATCGGTCTTGTATTCAATTCAAAACTTCTATCTATTCAAAACTTCCATGGAATGGGTGATATTTTGATTCTGGATAGGGCATTCCGGGATGCTGTGTCATATATAGATGAGGATGATGATTTAGAGTTCAGTGCGCTGATGCCGCCGTTTAAAGGCAAACGAGCTCAATTAACGACTGAAAATTCCAATCAATCCCGATTCCTGACTAAATGAATCAAGTGCCCTAGTAAAGCGGCACTTGATAATGTTGCAATAACAACGAAATGGGCCGTGCAAAAATAAATTGAGCAAAAATATGGTCATTTCTTAAGTGACAAATAATTTTTAACGCGAGGGAGGAAATTGAGCTTGGTTTTGGAAAATTGTGGGCCCTGGAGGTGAGCTTCTTGCTAAGCCCTCTTAGTGCCACAGGCCGACACATCGGCTTTTGCTTCTTAGTCGGAAAGTTCCTCGAGCCGAAATATCGGCTTTGAGGTTTTTAATTGTTCAAAGAAATTATTAAGTATGTAGGCAGTGAACTCTCGAATAAAATATCAGTATTAATAATACAATTTAAAAAATAACACGATAAGAGTACAATAAAAACACACCAGGTTGATACACCAAAAAAGATGTAACAGTAATATTTTCTTGCAGATGTTACATTTTAATTAGTACCTTGGGAATTTATCGTCAGTGCGACTCAAAGTATGTGGTACTTAGCGGATTAAATGTTGCTGTAATAACGAAACGTGTCTTGCAAAAATAAACTCAATAGAAATATTGCGATACCTTATGTAAGTAAGTTATATTTGGGCATTTCCATGAAAATGTCAACTTTTTCTCACAAATTAAAATTTAGGGTGGAAATATTTTATCTTTATAAATCAACAGCTAATTGATTGAATTTCAAAAAAATCAATTTTTGAAATATTATTCACAGCCTTGCTAAAAGTGTTCAAACTATACTTCGATTCACAGAGCTTTGAAGATGTTTAAAATCATTGCACTTTGGAGGTTGACCTCGCACTAATTCCGTCACATGTTAATTATGGGCTTGTTTAGAAGGTATTTCGATAATTAATTTTGTGTATGTATGTACATGAAAATCACCTTCATAAATGTTTCTTGATCATGCACAGTTACAAGTTTTCCATTTTTTTTATTTTACAAATCAATCGAAATATCCTATTGCATAATTTTCTCTAAAGGTAATTCCGTCACAAATGGAATTGCCCATTTATAACTTCCACCACATCGCACGACATACAACACAATGTGCCTCAAGAGACTCAAAAGTCAAAAAGCCTAAATGTTTTGTGAAATAAAATGCGGAGTTCGTATTTTTTGACGAATTGAGCACATTTAACTTAGTAATTCCTGACTACTTACGCTAGATTTGCCATTAGTTAGACTTCTATCTAAGCTCCTTGCTCTCAAAGATTTATCCTTTGCGGCGGTGTCACTTGTTCGAAGTTATTCAGTTGCCTTAGGAAAAAAAATCTAAGCTCTCTTTGTTTTTTTTACCTTTCCTAGACCGCTGCTCTGCTTTGCGTCGAGCAAACTTGGAGCTGCGGTTTTTCAAACACAAGAGTCCCTAGGGATAGAATGAAACCCTGCTGGAATTCAGAAGGGATTGGGATGGCTAGGAAAAAGTCATATCGTGCTATACTAGAGCCCTCTGGGGAAAGAAGTCATCAAACAGTCATGGGAAAGGAGTTTATTTTAACCGGAAAAGTCTCGGTGTTGACGCTAAGTGTACAAGGCAATTTCAGATGGATAAAACGACCAAAAGAGTCCTTTAAGACCAACTCTGAAACGCGTTTTTCCCGAATCGACTTACATGTTGAAAAGTCAGTTCATTTTAAACCATATGGTGGAGGAAAGACTGTTGATTTTATATCTACACAAGCTGTATCGGCGAATTTCGTACCACCTAATAATCAATAAAAAGCTTAGTAAAACCGTTTATAAATCAAGAGCGGCTGTAATCATTGTAATAATTTCTTAATTATTATAATAAAATTAGAAAAAAATTAATAAAACTACAAAAATAAGTATTGCAATGTCTTGTTAGAAAGACATTTTCTCTATTCAATCTACCGGGGCACATATACGGGGATTTTTTCTAATTGATTTTTGATGATTAATGAATTTTCTTATTTTATGCATTAACTTAAGAAATTTTGTCCTTATAAAGCAGAATTCAAAGTCAAATCGTTATGCATTCAGTTGTTGGCCTATTTGTGCTTTTAACGGCAAAAAAAAGTTTTTAGGCACAAGTCTGTCTCGTATACTTGTCGCGCCTCATTCTTGGGGCAAGTTTACGCGACTAAGAATTGGGTAAACCTGCCCCATGGGTAAATGTGCCCTGGTTAACCTTGCACCTTCGAGATTTTTCTTTTGAGTCAAGTACCTTCAGGTACACAACAGTTTTTGTGGCGTTATGAGCCGCAAGAACAAACAAAGCGGATGGTTTACCAACATGTGAACATCCCACACATATTTGGTCATGAGAAAAAGATAAGATCTGGGACTGAGACGAATCCAAAAAACCGAATACCTTCTAAATTAGCACATCCGTTTTCGAGTTATAAATGGTGTAAGTAACACGACTTATGAGTTTGTTTTATGTCATGTAATGATGTTACATTTCAAATAAGAGCGGAATAAGATATATAATTTTCTGAACCTTTCATTTTTCATCAGAAAAACTTATTGTGAAATGGAAAATATCTATGAAGGAAACCAAGTGTCCCCAGAAGATAAATATTCAAATCGGATTGATCATGAGGCAATTGATTTTTGATTTTTGATTCTAACGATTGACTGAGACGGGCGGTATATAGTGGAAAGGGTACATAGGCTGAATAAAGAAAGATAGCATTTTTTTCTTAGGTCTTAAGCTTGAATCACACGATCATTTTCTTTCGTCGCGAAAAGTGATCACTAGAGTGACCGCTTTTCGCGACGGGAAAAGTGATCGCTCTAGTGATCATTTTTCAGAATAACACGATCCCTCCCGCCTTCGCTTTTCGCATCACTTTCGATATCACAGTTCGTTGTCATGGGACCCGCATAACGAAAATATATAGCGTTTTTGTTTATCTATGTCGTTCCCACAATTGTCAAACGTTGCGCTGCCATCGCTCCATACGGGCATGTGTTCCGATTGGCTGATACGAGGTTTTCGTGACGGTTTTAGCGACGGAAAAAGCGACCGGACGAGTGATGAAAAATAGTGATAGGAATTCTCATCGCGATCGTGATCGCGAAAAACAATTGCCGGCGACGATCATTTGCGAGTGATCACTCTAGTGATCGTGATAGTGATCACTGGGAAATGACGGATAAAATGATCGTGTGACTCAGGCTTTACTTTGGCGTTTAACCCAATGTCATCATCAGGTTCATACATCTATTAAATCTCTAATGAAACCAGACTTATCTTTTCTCACATTTTTTTAGGGATAACTATTTGTACTGTTTCTGTTATATAATGTTTAAAATCGTTCCGCCAGCTTCTAACCCTTCAACGCAGTCACCAAAACCTGACGATTTTCGTAAAGCATCAAAACGATTTCTCAATGTAATATTTGAACTTTATTGCACATAATTTTCCTTTCACTTATCACAGTATAATTGTGACTTTTTTTCAGTTTCTTAACCACATTTCGAGTCCATTGAATTCTTATAACTATCTTCACCATGAAATGGTCCAAGCCGAATTCACCCCCCACCTCTTGTTGTTTTTTTTATTACGGCTCAAATCTTTGGACAAATTGTTTGAATAAAAGAAGATAACACTTTTTCCGATTTGTCAGGTTATTTTCAAAACTATTTCGCAATTCATTTTTCTGTAATTTTTCAGAGTAAAAAACTGAACATTTTTCAGTTTTTTTAACCAATAGTTGGTTTCTATTGAATTCTAGCAACTAACTTGTCTATAAAATGGTCTGAGCCGCGTTTCAACCGCTGGCTCTTCATCAGGTGCCTGTATCAATTAAAGGTCTGTGAGGCGCATTTATGCCACTCAGACGGAGAAGTGGGTTGAAAGGAATTATTAGGATGGGGTGAAGTAGTTATTGAATAATAATAACAATAATAATAGTAAAATGCATTTATTCGGTCGAGATTGAGACTAATAAATCCCCTCTTCCACCTAACCCCTCGATAGCGTCAATGCAAACATATTTAAAAAAATGGTAGGCAAACGTTTACAATGCAAAGGATATACAATATTACTATTTGTGAAATATCAAAAATATAAACCACTTTATGTGAAATTTTTGTGCGAAAAAGATTTCTGTTTGTGGGAAAAAAACATGAGGATGAGGGTGTAGTATCCTTCAGCGAAAAAACCCACTGCAGGAAAACGCCCACACAAGAAGGGGGGCGTGAAAAACCTGCGAAAACCTACTGAGTGAAAGATTAAGTCGTGTTATTTGTAAAATGCAACATAGTTAATGAGGTACAAAGTATACACAAATATTACACATACAATTAAGATATAAAATATAACATATATATACAAGCATTCAGTGATACATATCACTTTGTCGTAGGCGCTGCTCAGTGTCATGTATATTTACCAGCTAGTTGTGAAGTGAAAAGTGCTTTGTGTAGCCTCCTCTTAAAAGATGCCAATGATGATGAGTTCCTAGTTGAGAGGTTAAGATTATTCCATTCCCTACGTGCAGTAACGGTATAATTTGTTGTAAATGACAGTTCGTACGGACGTATGGACAATGAACGTATTCTTGAGAAATTGAAAGGCAAGGATTGGCGAGTGACTCGGAAACGTATGCTCATTCAACAGGGTCCCGCCTGCTTCCTCTCTACACAAATTCCAGTCTTTCCAACACGTCAAGCCTTTGGCCTTTCCTCTCCCCGTGGAGGAGTATCTCCTGGTCAAATGTACAAGTGTTTGAGGTCAGGGACGGAATATAATTCAAATGAACCCCCCGAGACTGTTGCTTAGGCTCCCCAAAATTCACAAAGCAGGAAATCCCATTAGACCGGTGGTGTCAAGTGTTGGTGCCCCGACATACGAATTGGTTAGCCAAACAATATCATCAAAGACTTTTCTTCCTTTTCCTTTAATAGGGTGGTTTCCTATTATTTTTTATTGCCTAAATCGAAAGATTATTACCCCTGGAGTACGTATTTCACGCTTTTAGATTTTTAAATCACGATATATATTTTTCGCGATTAAATGAAAAGTGAAAATTTTCAAGCGCGCGAAAACGCGACGGCTAAGGATGAATGCTGGGAAAACTCCGTGTGAGGTCGTTCTGGTTCCCGCTGCCGCAAGTGAGGTGACCTTGGGGCAAGGCTTTGAGCGCTGATACGACGCAGGATGCTAGCAGGGTACTCTGCTACCTACTAGCAGGTAGCAGAGAGCATGCATTGTTAATCTCAGACGATGTAAAACTCCCTATCTACTCGTATAGAAACTAGGTCCCTGTGACGTCACGTGGAGTGGCATCGCATGGGCGCCAATCTGGAATTTTTCAAATGAGGTTAAAATTGACCATTGCCATTCGTCGGAACTGGGATTTCTAAAACCAAATAATTTGTATACTATGAATACACTATTGGTGGGTAACGAATCGCAATCAATGCCTTTCATTTTCTTTGATGAAGTAAACTACCCTATTCAGTATCAAGAACTCAATTCACCTCTCTGAGTGCCTTTTGAATCTCAGCCAACCCCAGGCATGCACGTTAGTTTCGTTTGATGTTGACAGCCTTTTCACATCAGTCCCGATTGACGAATCAATCGAAATGACAGGACTTGCACTTCAATTCTCGCGAGTTAAATGACGCCCTAGCGGAGGAAATTCATTCCCTTTTATTAACCTGCACCAATCAAAAACTACTTCATTTTTTATGGCCGCTTTTATCACCAAATGAAAGACCTTGCGTTGCGTTTTCCACTATTGCTGGCCGAAAATTCTCGGACTAATTTTGAATCCAAGCCATTTCATTCTTTGACACCAGATTTTTTAAAAATGTTACTCACTGGTAAAGGTATGTTGACGACGTCATCTGTTGCTAGTCGGGGAGTGATCGCCAGTTAGACTTTTTTTTAAAACAACCTTCACCGATGAGTCAATTTTAGGTTAAAGAAAGACAAAGGTTGACGGGAAGACAAAAACGGGCTTTTACACTGGAATAGTTTGCCGACCTCGGTGGCGGAGGGGTATGCCCTCGCCTGCCTTACAAGGGGTCGCGGTTTCGTATCCCGCCTGAGGAAGTGGTCTCTACCAATGGCATGGGTGTTTCTGTATGTATAATAGGGTGGTTTCCTATTATATTTTATTCCATTATTCGAAAGATTATTACTGCTGGATTACGTATTTCACGCTTTTAGAGTTTGAAATGACGATATCTATTTTTCGCGATTAAATGAAAAGTGAAAATATTCAAGCGCGCGAAAACGCGACGGCCGCCTTGTGAGGTGACCTTGGTGCGAGGCCTTGAGCACCGCTACAATGCAGGTTACTATCAGGTAGCAGAATACCCTGCTAGCAGGTAGCGCTTGGATTAAATAAGGATTATTATTACCCTATCAAACAAAGGAAACTTTCCGACCATAGGCAGTTTTAATAGGTGGTTATTAAGAGATGTTTCCCTGAGTTCTGTGCCTCATGCATGCATTGGTATTCTCAGACGATGCAAAACTCCCATCTACTCGTATAGAAACTAGGTCCCTGTGACGTCACGTGGAGTGGCATCGCATGGGCTACAAACTGGCCTTTTTCAAACGCGGTTATAATTGACCATTGCCATTCGTCTGAGCTGGGATTTATAAAACCAAATACTTTGTATAATATGGATACACTAATGGTGGGTAACGAATCGCAATCAATGCCTTTCGTTTTCTTTGATGAAGGAAACTACCCCATTGTTGAACTATTGAATAAACTCCATTATGAAACCCCATTTTGTGTTTTATCGGCGGTATTGGAATAAAAAATATCGATAATAATCAATGGTAAAACAAATTTGGAGTATTCCGTAAAAAATACTATTATGACACAATTATCTTCAGAGACTCAGTTCATCCAACGTCACAAAAACTGGCAGCCTCTATTTCGTTGATAAATACACTGGGTTCCTTAACTCTTTGGCCCTCAGAATTCCTCAAAGAACTCAGAATAATAAAACACATCCCTCAATCCAACGCTTGAAAAGAGTGTTATCAACAGGATTCATACTATGAAAAAACAGAACGCAGCTTTAAGAAATTTGAGTACAGTCTCAGTGCCCCCAAATATACCCAAAAAGGGGTGTAAATTACAGTTTATTAAGTTCAAAAGATTCAGGCTTCAATTGGTGGAAGTTACACATATTTAAATAAATAAAATACCGTAGCACTTTTACGCAAGTTTTTTTAATGCGTACAACGCGTTTCGGCTCACTGAGCCATCATATGGTACAAGCCACTGCAAAACATTTGAAAATCTCCTTTATACCCCTGAGAAAGGAGGAGGTTGGGCAGGATGTGTCAAATGGAGGGATGAGTAAAATTCTCCACCAACCCCCCTCCCCCTTTCTCAAGGGTATAAAGGAGATTTTCAAACGTTTTGCAGTGTCTTGCACCAGATGATGGTTCAGTGAGCCGAAACGCGAGATACGCATTAAAAAAATCTTGTAGAAAAGTGCTACGATTTTTCATTTATTTAAATATTACAGTTTATTGGTGACCTTTCGCATAAAATTGCTAAATTGATCCCAAAAGACAAACTAAACCCACTCGCGGCGTATACTGCCACACCGAAAAATAAAATAAGATGCAAGCCTTTAGAGGCCACGTACAAAATAAAAGAAACCGGGAAGAGAGGTTACGGGGAGAGCGAACATAATTACGGTAGTACAGGTAGAGAACGAGGACTTGGACGCTTACCTCACGACGCCGGCAAACGATCACCCGAGGCTGACTGACCTAGCAAAAGTTATATTGCACACTGAGATATCTCTCCAAGGGGACTTCATAGAGGAGGCCCAATTCCATCCCATTGAAGGCTGATTTCTGTCGCCGCTTCGGTCGCACTTTAATCGGCTCTCAAAAAAATATCCGCGGCGCGGTGATGAATGCAATGCGATCCATTTTTTCCAATATTTTCCTGTGCAATGTTTGTAATTGCAAGGAATGGAATTAAGATTTAGGATACAAGACCACGTAGTTATAGCCCGCAAGATATACGCTACGCGTTCAATGTAATCTTTTATAGCTCAAAATCAAGCTCAATTCATAAATATTAAGCTAAATTCCATGTATAATAGTTTAAAAACGCAGTTAAACATTAAAAGTGAAATGAACTCCTGAACAAAATGCGGAATTACTTTAAAATGTAGTCCGGTGGATTACGGTGCTGGAATGCCATTCTTGATGTTCCATGTTCGATTTCCACCAACGGTAATTTTTTTTTCATAATTTCCTTCTACTTTTATTCTCAGAAACCTGCAATTCGCAATTATATTCATGATTGTCACTAAAAATTGAATTTTGTGGGAGGAAATGTTTTTGTAGACTTGCGAAGTCTGATTTTTTCCCATTAATCACACGGAAGATTCCTTTGAATTATTCCATTTTCGTATCGCGACACGACGCATTATTTGGTTTCCTTTTATGTTGCAATATGATATTTTGGACTCAATCTTACCATTGATGGCTAATTTTCGAGTCAGATTTCGTTATTATTTGAACGTTTGACACCCTGCGGAGCAGCAAAAAATTTAACCGGAAAAACTATATTCTTTGATGATTAAAATTGACAATTCTCTTGCTAGAAAATTCAAAGCTTTAGAACAAGACGCTTCTCTGGAGCCTCTTGTTAGATGGGTGATAGCTCACTGAGTGAAGAGATGTTGACCGTCCCCAACTCTGGTGGAAGAATCCATTCCCTCCCTGACTCGCTCTATCAGGATTTCAACGGTTCATTTCCAAAGACTTGAAAACTATGCTAGAATTGTAAGAGTCCACACAACCGTATTGCAATATAAAAGGAATACAAGTACATGTGCATCTTAAAAATGCGTCGTGTTGCGACAAGGAAATTAAATAATTCAGAGAGAAAACTTGGGAAAACATCACATGCCGCATAAGCACAAAAAAATCCTCGCGCAAAAAAGGCGAAAATCACAGTAAAAATCATTCAAAGAATTGTGAAAATCAGGCTTTTGTAAAAGAAAAAGTAGAAAGAAATATTTAAATAAAGTACCGCAGACGAGACTCTATCTCAGATCTCAGCGTAGAAGTCGAACGCCATACGAGAATTTGAACGAGATTTGGTGGTGAGCCTTGAGGAACTTTCCTTGTCACACATTTTCATGAAATTCTGAATAAAAATAACGCGTTTTTGAAAACGAATGGAAATAATTTCACAATGAATTCATTTACTCATCTCATTTTTAAAAATAAGCCAGGCTTGTTATGAGAAATCGTGTTTTTAATATACATGCGCCGTCGAGCGATTTACTGCTTCCTTTCCCACTAATGAAATATTCTAATTTTATTCCTTTGAACCCTGTGTATCATTAAGTTATTCTAGCGTTGAAGGCGGATTTGCATGGAGCATTTCGAATTTTACCTTTCGAACTATCTCATGAATTACTCATCACAGCCTTAAGCCCACGTTTATTATTATTCCGGTCCGCTGCTTCCTTGGACTTACCTCTTCAATTCACAATACAGCCTACTCTCTTTTATTCTGTCCGTAAATCCTATTCTCATCACCCCCCGCCTACCAAGTTGTCTTCCCTCTGACAATAGGGTAGTTTCCTTCATCAAAGAAAACGAAAGGCATTGATTGCGATTCGTTACCCACCATTAGTGTATTAACAATACACAAATTATTTGGTTTTTGAAATACCGGTTTAGACGAATGGCAAGGGTCAAATTTTATCCTCATTTGAAAGAGGCCAGATTGGCGCCCATGCGATTCCACTCCGCGTGACGTCACAGGGACCTAGTTTCTACACGTGAGGATAGGAGTTATACATCGTCTGAGGTTACCAATGCATGCATGAGGCACAGAGCTCAGGGAAACATGTCTTACTAATCACCTATTAAAACTGGCTAAGGTCGGAAAGTTTTCTTCGTTTGATAAGGTATTAATAAACCTTTTTTAAGCCAAGCGCTACCAGCCAGCAAGGTACTCAGCTACCCGCTAGCATTCTGCGTCCTATCAGCGCTCAGAGGCTCGATCAAGGTCACCTCACAAGGCGGGAGGGGGAACCAGAAATGCGTCGCACGGACTTTTTCCCATCATTCCTACTTACGCGTCGCGTTTTCGCGCGCTTGAAATTTTTCACTTCTCATTTAATCGCGAAAAATAGGTATCGTCATTTAAAAATCTAAAAGCGTGAAATACGTACTCCAGGAGTAATAATATTTCGATTCAGGCAATAAAAACATAATAGGAAACTACCCTATTATCCCCTCCCCGCTAAGTTCTTCCCCAACCCAAACCTTCGGTCCACTCTTTTGAGATTCGTCAATACATGAGTTTCGTTTATGAAAAAGACTGCTGAAATACAATCTGCAAATAAAACTTTACGATTGAAATTTGTACAAAAACACATTTTCCACATCTTTTCCACTAATTTAAAAAAAAATTTGTTCGCAACCTAGTTTTCAACAATGCATCCTCACAGTCTTCAGTTTTTTTCTTATTCTTGGTTCACTCAAGGTAACACCCAAACATATATATTATCGATATTTAAATAAATAAAAGATTGTAGCACTTTTCCCCATTTTTTTGACTGAGTGCAACGCATTTCGGCTCACTGAGCCATCATCTGATTCAAAAAATCAGGTCTTGTACCAGGTAATGGCTCAGTGAGCCAAAAGCTCAAAGCTCATTTAATGTGTAACTTTTAGCAATATTTTAAATTTACAACTTGTAATTTTTTGACATGTTGGAAGAAAATAAAGATTATATTCGTTCGTATCCCCTCGCTTCTTTGGCTATCCTCTTCAAATCACAATACGATTCTTCTACTCCCATTCATTCTGCGGATAAATCCTATTTTCTTCACCCCTTCAATCAAGCGCTCTTCCCTCTAACAAGGTTTTCAACATCCAATCCCCGCTCAGTGCCCCTAGAATCCAAAACCTCTTGTCTTCTCTTCATGTGATTCGTAAAAACATGAATTTCGTTTGTAAAAAAGACTACTGCTGAAATACATTCTGAATAATTTTTGGAATGTATTCATATAAAAAAATCAGTTTCCCTCTGTATTCCACCTTTTTAAACATTTGCCTATGGATTGGTTCGCTTTGCAAATTTTCAAATTTAAAATTTGCAAAGTTTTCATATCTTAACAGGAGAATTGATAATTGGAATAGATTCCCTGTAGAAGTGTTTCAGCTCTTTCCGAATAAATTGCAGATTTTTAAGAGTAGGTGCAAAAAAAGGTTATTTTGGAAAACTACTTGCAATGTAAAATTTATATTTTCATGACGTGTTGGAATAAAATGATGAAAATATTCGTCTGTCTCCATTCCCATCTTGGGCTTTCCTCTTCAAATCATGACAGAGATTTCTCTCTTTCATTCTATCCACAAATCCTATTCTCTTCCTTCCCCGCTTACCAAACATTCTCTTCTCTAGCAAAAGCATTGTCATGGATTCCCAACATCAGATATTTTATAATACATTTCATAATGTACTATGTTCATTACGGAGTCTATTTTTACTTCATTTGTTATCAATGTATATTCATAATTTGGTCAAAATGGGCAACGTGTCTCAGGAGTAGCATTGGATTATTTCATATATAAACAGCATTTTTGCGAATAAACCGATACGTACCGCTCTTTGTTTTTTGCTCACCATAATTAAATGTAAAAGAATATTTTCATCTCAAAATTTTTTCCATTGAAAGATGAAGTCGTAATATACTTCCTTTGCAACCTCTTTAATTCAATCCGATTTAATTCGGTCTGTGACATCTATAGGAATTAAAGTTAATTGCGGAATCGGCGTCGTGAAAATCTATATTTATAAAGGGTTGATATTTCTCGCTCCGTGGCCTATTTTTCCTCAAAATATTATCTCCATCGTATCCAAGCTATTTAATCATAGTTGAAAGCAAATAAATGAACAGACAAACAAACAATCAATGAGAGGAAGATGATGAATATTTTTTCCAAAATGAGTACCTCTGCACTACATCATCAAATTTACAAGATATACATGAAATTTTACATACAGCGCCTCAGTAGGATTGTGAAAGGATTCCCTGATTTTTACGGCAGCCGTTAAAAATTAAATGAAAAGAGAAAAAACAGAAATAATACTGGTCATCACTGGTCCACAATTATCAGATTATTTTGATGCAGCTAAATTCTTCTATCAGCTAATCCTTTCACACCTACGTATTTCTTCTCTTTCACGTCCTTATTTCTACGTTCCATATACTCCATTCTAGGTCTTACTTTTCCGTTCTGGCCATTCACTTGTCCCTCGAAGATTGTTTTCATTATGTCTCGAGATATGGCCTATAACTTTGTTCCGTCTTCTTATTAAGGTTTTCAAGAGGCTTCTCTTCTCTCCTACTCTCCTAAGGACTTCCTCATGACTTACTCAGTCGATCCACTTGATCCATTAGACCCAGTGTTTTCTTGGATAGAAAGAAGCTTCAGCTTCAAAAGCTCCAAAATATTTTTTCCCGTGTGAGTTTTTCTTCTTTTTGTGTGTTTGTTTTTGTTTTTAGTGATAGTGACTCGCTCTTGAAATATTATATTGAACCTTTCAACTAGTAGGCTACCCGGCGCTGCTAGGAGACGATATTATTCATAGATGTGTGAACATGTTACGATTAGGTTATTTCGTCTTCTTATTAAGGTTTTCATGTGGCTTCTCTCCTACTCTTCTTAGGACTTCCTCATTATAAACTCGGTCGATCCATTTGATCCTCATCATTCTTCTGTAGCACCACATTTAAAAAGCATTTATCCTTGCTTTCTATCTGCTGTGATTATCCATGCCTCACTTCCGTATAGGAGCACACTCCAAATATAGGTTCTTATAAATTGTTTCTCTACTTCCATGTTTAACTTTCCCGCTATAAGTAGGTTTCTCTTTTGGTGGAATGATCTCTTCGCTTGAGATATTCTGCTACGAACAACGTATGCAATATATATTTGATATCTTAGTCAGAAAGAAGCTTCAGCTTCAAAAGCTCCAAATATTTTTTCCCTGATGAGTTTTTTTTTCTTTTTGTGTGTTTGTTTGTGTTTTTAGTGATAGTGACTCGCTCTTGAACTATTATATTGACGCTGGAGGTCATGCACTCTTAGTGAATTCTTTTCACCACCTCGATTATTTTTATTGTTTATTTATTTAAATTTATTTATAAGAAGATTTTCATGTCTCCAAATAGGAAAATATCTCCGAAACCTGTTTTTATTTTGCCTCTTTATGCTAATTCTCTATTGCCTACAGCAATCATTCACGGGTAGGAAAATAGGTTTTGACCCGCCGAAGGCTAAGATAAAGGCGAAAACTGTTCACTAAACAGGTCATTTGCCTGATGAGGTCTAAGATGTTGAATAAATCACACTTAGCATAGCACTCGGCGGGTTAAAACCTGCCTCCTCCCCTTTGATGGGTTCCCCAGGCAATTGAAAAACCGATTTTCAGAGATAATTTTTTTTCAAATATAAAATTGCGTTTGCATTTTCCTCTCTTCGAAAATTTGCATCAACAGTAGAGATACGTGGAAAAAGCACTTTCATTTCAAGTTTATAGCCCTTTCAATTACAGTTTGTAGCATCTACTTTTTTCTTTATTTTCATGATGCATGATGCAAGTAGTTGACGACAAAGTGTGATGAAACACATATATGTGAAATAATACGGAATAGTTTAAATAATCATGGGGTATAACAAGTGTAAATTAAGGAATAAGATATAACCCTTAATCGGTGACGTGCGGTCTGAGAGAACGCTGCGTTTCTAAAATTATGAATATTTTCAAAATTTCTATTTCAAAATATCTATAATCCTCGTGGGCGTCATAATTTTGTATGACAAGGACAAAGCATTCTTAAAATTCAACGTTATTATAATTTATTAACTGAAAATTTTGCAACTGAATTTGATTTGCGGTCTGTGAGACCTCACGTCACTAAATTAAAAAACCGATAAACGTAATGCTGGCGGAAATGATTCAAAAAGTTGTTAAAAACAATTCTTAGTGATTTATCAAGAATAATAATTATTAATTTGTAAGAGAGCATTCTTAGTTGCATAACGTGGATAATAAAGTACTTAATTTAAAAAAGAACGATATCCATAACGCAATTGTTTTTATATAAGTTTTTTCATCCTGTTTCAAATAGCAATTTTTATTGAAAAATTGGCTATTGGCTATATTGGGAATGCATAATATTAAATATAAGTTTTAGAATTGTCAAGCAGTCAAAGAAACATTAAAATAAGCAATAAAAATGACTTTGCAACGTTTTGTGAATTTTTGTTTTATTGCGGTCTCCCAGACCGCACGTGACTGGTAGTGTAACAAGAATTGCACGTCACTGGTTGAGGGCTAAAGGAAATAATTAAAGATGATATTAGTGCCCTGAATATCATTAACATAAGTTGAACATAAGCATTGAACAAGTTCCAACACATTCTTCCTTCAACCGGTTGCGTCCGTCATTCGCAACTAGATTGCACTGGCTGAAAAACCTATCTGCATCCACGATACTCACTGGTTAGAACGTAGGTTTCCGCGGCGATGGTCTGATCTCCGCATTTCTTCAGGGTTATCTACCGCGTCAGCTTGTTTGTGGAAAACAGTTTCGCTGGCTATCCTGCCAGCATCTTCAGGTCGAAGGTGTCGGCTGTCGGTTTCTGCCTCGCTCATATACCGTAGGCTGGATGGGGGCTGCTCTGTGATTGGCTGTCTGACAGGGCGCTTCTCTCTGATTGGCTCTCTCTTTGATGACTCTTTTCCACGCGCTGTGAAGGAAGTATCCATCTTCTCTATTGAAATTCAATGGTGTTTTTTGAATTTCTATTGCTTCCCTGATTTGTCTTGGGAAGTATCGGCACTCCTTAACTAAAAGTTTCTTTTCCTCAAAGTGGATGTCGTGGCCAGGTTCCGACCATGCATGTTTGGCGATGGCGGAGAGTTGTAACTGTTTGTTCTTGGTCTCCCTTTGATGTTCTTTAATCCTCACATGCATGGAGCGGCAAGTTTCCCCAAGGTAGGATTTTCCGCAGGAGCAGGGCACCTTGTATACCCCCAGTCAGACAGCCAATCACAGTGCGACTGAAGAGCCCGCTCTGCGCTGAGCAGTCGAAAAGGATGGCCAAGATGCTGCCATCTGTTCACGTGGACCAAGGAATGCTAACTTGTGTCCAGATTGTGTGGAGTGCAGTATAACCAAACTCAGCTTTTTCTGGGCAGATGGCAAGAAATATTTGCTTAACCACGCAGAATCTACCAGGGTTCTCTCACAACCTCTCTAGTGGCTGCCGATGAAAATATATATATATATAACTATCAATGAAACAGTTAGGCCCAACGTCCAGTGGCGAAGCGAAGGGCAGGTTTGGCTCTAAATTTACGATTTTTGCGATCGAAAAGGCAAATTTACAGTTTAAATAACATAACAGTCCATTCATCGCGCCTACGTCGCATTCATTCACGTGTATCGCAAAAATATCGCATTTATCACATGTGCGATTTTCACGTATCACTAATCATTAGGCAACTTGTTGGTGTCACTGACCTCCTGGGATGGGTGGGAATTGGATGGGAATATCTGTCAGACCGTAGATTGAAAAATAGACTAAACCTTTTTGATAAATTCAAGAGCAGTGTCTTTTCTAACGAAGTAAGATAGAACTCATAAATAGATTAATGACTTGTAGCGTAGCCTACTAACCTACTATGTAAAACTTAATGCATGTTTCTTAATTTCTTTATTATTTCTAACAGGATATGGTAGCATAATTTGTTAGTATGCGTGACGTTTTTTGGACCGTGTGGTGTGCATGTGGGAGTCCAATTGCATGCTGCATGCTGGTGATTGATCACCCCCTGCCAAACACCCTAGAGGTGGCTCGCAGGGTATTATGTAGATGTACATTCAAGTTTATTCTCACCACTAATGTGAGAACAAACTTGCCTAATGATTAGTGATACGTGAAAGAACAAATATGCTGCTCAAAAGATTAGAAGATATCTTGAAAGCAACGGAAACGAGAACTCAGGGCGGCCTCCAGGGCTTACTCTCCCGAAGGCCGGGTCTGTAAGTCCGAGACTTTTCACCCTTGCACCTTGGGACGGGAAGGACAGAGGAAGGAGAATAGGATAGGAGGCACCGCTGCCGCGATGAGAGCCCAACGACGCCTCCAGAGAAAAGGATAGGAATGGAACGAATGGGATAGGGAGATACCAACGACGTCATCAGGTCGACGTGTCCCCGGTAGTGGCCCCGGTTACGACGGGGCCCACCAGGGGCGCAGATAGGTAGCTGGGGGGGAGGTTTAGGTACAAGTCAATTTGGGGTGTCTGGGGGGGTATGGAATATCCACTATATAATGTAAGATAAGCGGGAGATACGGAGGTCCTCCCCCAGAAAAATATTAACATAAACGGTTCAAAAAGGTGAGTTTTACGGCCTTCTGAGGTATATTTTATTAATCCTTCCACTACAATATAAGCGATATTAATCCAATTAAGCAAAATGGATTAAATTTGAAAATTTCTCTGAGTTCCTGGGGGGGGGTTTACCCCAAAACCCTCGCCCCTCGCTTCGTCACTGGGGCCCACAACCAGTTAAACATCAATTGAATATTCCTACAGAAAGGAAAGATTTCCCTTTGAGGAAGAGAAATCCTACGATTTTCCGTAGATTTTCTCGAAAGCGGTGTTTTGACAGAGAATGAGAGCTCAGGGGAGCCCTTCGAGGATACAACACACCGGGGTCGGGAACTAAGTCCGTGCCTTATACGCCCAGACACCCAGGGAGGGGCTGGAGAGGAAGGAAAAAAGGAAAGAGGCGCCGCCGCGATAGGAGCCCGTCGACGCCTCTGGGATAGGGATAGGGTTGGAAGGGATGGGACGGGGAAAAACACCTCAACGCTATAGAAGCGAAGAGGGTCCAACAAAATAGCGAAACCAGGCAAAGCCATTAATGTGCCAGCGATTTTAGAGGATTTTCCTATGAGGAAGAAAAATCAAACGATCAAATCGTTAGACAGTATTTTGGCATTAAGAAATTCTTTCTCAGACGAAGAAAAAATAACACAAGATAAAAACCTATCCGTGGGACGGATGATTGGGCCTCGCGGGAGCCCCTGTTCCACGGTTTCATATTCATGGCTACTCCTTTTGATACAAACAAACATTCGGGTTGAATCTCCGGGTATTCCCTAGGTGTGCGTTCTTCCTCATTTATACTCTGAAAACTCTGGCAGTTTTCATACTCGTGTGTCCCACACCTTGACAACAGTAGTGATTTATTTCTGCACTCAGGTTATCTGTGAATTATAGGGAAAGGATAAATTGGTAGCTTAAATTCCCAAGATATTTAACTTCCTCTCGGCATAGAATATGAGTCCTTTTCGTTGACTTAAAGGGGGGTTAAACCCCCCCCCCTCATAACTCAGAGAAGTTTTTAAATTTAATCTATTTTACTATAAGACACGGTCTCAGGCGTTATTTTGTGGAACTGTTTCATTGTTGAATGAAATAAAATAACTTTGTTTTATTTCATTCAACATTTATCTATTTTACATAATTGAATAAATATTACTCATAGAATAGTGTAAGGATTGATAATACATCCTTCAGACAGCTGTAAAACTCACCATTTTGAACCATTTATCTTAAAAATTTTCTGGGGGAAGGCACCCTCACCTCCCGTATTCCATACCCTCGAGTATTAGTTGCTCCTAAAACCCCGTAGCCTTAATTCCTAGCTGCGCGCCTGAATATAAGTACTGTCACAGTAACTACGGAACCCTTCCATTGAAGTGATACTCACATTCTCATCTTTCCAATTGGGCCATTTCATTAAGAAACTTTATTGATAAAACCTGAATTGTTAAAAGTATAGATTTACATCATTTGAAAATAATTTAAACCCAATTGAATCCCAATTTCTATGTAATAACGGCAGTAGTTATTGACTAGGAACTAGTCCAATTTATACACTAAAATTTCAGAAATCAATAGCACCGTACTGGTTTTTATACATGTTTATAATACACATCTAATAAAAGGTCACAGCTATTCATTACCCGCAATGAGTTTTTAACGTGAGTACATTATTTACCTTATTGCATAGATTATAAAAATCGGATATGGAAGGTAAATAACTTCTTTTCTAGACAAAAATTCACTCATTTACGAGGGAAACTAATAATTTTTACGTAAATCCTTGAGTTTATTTCTTTATCTGACGCAATTATGTTTACTTGCAGTAGATGAGTATAATTATAACCAATGCTGACGACTTTTAATACATGTATTGATGTCAAAGTCTCCTAAATGAAGCAAGCATTTTTTCAGAGCACGTGTCTTTTTTTAATCATCTCTTTCTTGATTTGATACGCAATATATAATTTTTTATAAGTCCGTTACGACTAGAGCGAATCCTTCAATCCCTTTATAATTCGATACTCGGAGTAGGAAAAAAGATCACGTATACGACCTTCAAAGAATTATTCCAAGAAATAAATACTATTGGCTTTCCTTACCGCATAGGTTGAATCCTGACCGTAACGTATTTTCTAAGGGATATCGGAAATATTGGAAATGTTTCACCGAGGTATATTTATTACTTTCGCCATCCTACCTAACCCCTCGGGTACAATATTTTACGTTGGTCTCGAAGTTTAGTGGATATCCAATGTCGTAATTTAATATTACCAGCACAAAATCTTCTTTGCTGCACCTCCTTTATGGACGAATTTCAAATAATATTCCAGTATTTCATTTCCATTGAATCGAATTTTGAGAATTTATGAGGACAACAATCCAGATAGCCATGAGACAAATTTCTCCTGATTCGATGATCGGACCATGGGCCTTTGGCTTTCCGAGCCGCTGTGCAGGATACTTTGTCATTCTGATTCATTAACTCCTGCAGCGCTAGATGTTAAATTACTCCTAAACCAAGAATCGAACCACGGACCTTTGTACCTTCGGCCAAACCCAGCTCCAACCCCAACCCTTACCTCCCCTTAACCAACGACTTCCGGTAAATTTCCCTACCCAACCTTCTGCAATATATACTCTGCCAATTTACCTGAATTTTTCACCTTGATAATGTTACTCTGTAACGAAACCATGGTCGGTGTCAACAAATTACTATGTGGAAATAGCAAAGTTGTTGATCCTTCTATTCCTACGATCATAGATTTCCACCAAGGTACGCCCGCTACTATTAATTATACGGACCTTTGGCTTTCCTGGCCACTGCACATTAGGTCGGCCCTTATTTTGAGACCCTAACGTGCGCAAAAAAAACTTTTATTGTCAAAGATGTGTCAGTGAAATACCAGAAATACACTTAAAAATTTTACTGAATTTTATTTGGTTTTAAATTTATATACTGAATTATTTAATTTGTACTGAAATTCATGGAAAGAGTGAAAAAAAATTGACCACTTGGATTGGAAATATTGTCATGGCAATTAAATTCTTTCAAACGTAACCACATTTATTCAGAGGCTAGATTTTGCCAACAGGAGCAAATACTTTGGCGAGGGCGAGGAAATGGTGGAGGGGAAGTGTCTAGTAAGTGGTGCGGGCCATACCTCAGCGGTGCCACGGTGCGGGGTGGCACCCTGGGGGGGTGGATTGCATTACAAAGTACGATATCTCGTAAACTCTTGGAGATAGGTCACAAAAAACCGAAATTCAGCTCCAAAGGACTTTAGTTTCATGTTTTACACATGGAAAGTACTTTTTTGCTCCAAAAAACTCAACTGAGGGTCCTCAGTACTTTGGGGCCCTTGGGGCACGGGTTGCCGTTATTTTATGGAAACATAATTTTAACACGTAAATATCTATAAAGCTCATTTGGATCATTTTGATACTAGAAAAACATAACTTTTCTCAATTCTGAAAAATAAGGGCCGGCCTACAGTGCACAGGATACTGCGCTATCATGGATCCTTAACTTTCATAAGGCAACTTACCGTTTATGGCGCTAGATATTAGACACTTACAGTCCATCAAGGATGCTAACGCGCTAACCTTTCGGTTTTCCGGGCCACCGGGCAATCCACTACGCTATACAGATTCCTAGATTCTCTTTTTATACAGGGTGTCCCATTTACCTTGACCACCCGAAACAACTTTTTGTCCAGATGTAAATTAAAAAATGTGTCAAGCAAATGTCCATCAGCCGTCAGGGGGACATTAATTAGCATTAATTCCTTCCTTGTAGCTTTGTTATTTACAAAGATGTGAACAACGGTATGTTTTTTTTAAATGGCACCCTATATTTTTTATTCGGCCATTGAACGGACGATGGTTGACTGAATGACTGATGTGCATTTTACTATGCTTTCATTCGTTCACTGTCAACGTCAGCTAGTGGAGTAGCACCTGCACTAAGCGCAAGTGAGTCAGTCGTTTTTCATAACACTGTGTTTATGTTAATGGTCCACTGTGCTACATTTTTGAACAAGTCTTTAGGAGAGGAAATGAATTGCCGAATAAAAAATATAGGGTGACATTTAAAAAAGACATACCGCTGTTCATATCTTTGTAAATAGCAAAGCTACAAGGAAGGAATTAATGCTAATTAATTTCCTGCTGACGGCTAATGGACATTTGCTTGACACATTTTTGAATTTGCATCTGGACAAAAAGTTATTTTGGGTGGTCAAGATAAATGGGACACCCTGTATATTATAAAAACAGCACTTCCATATATGATACGGTCCACAGGAGTTATTTTGGTCCAGAGATGCAAAAAGTTTCATAGTTCTGTAGTTTGCCATTTTCATTGAGTTATCGATATGGTCTTGCGTCAGTCGACAGGTAGAAGAACTGCCATCACTCCTGTATTAGTATGGGTTTTATTTTAATGACATAATAATATATTTTTATTCCACATTATGGTCCATGAAATTTTAACAGCTTAGTTTTTACAAAGTGGAATATGGGCACCCCTGCGGTAAGGACCAGTGTTGGGGTTGCCACCTCTTAAATGAACAAGCTGACAGCTGGCTGGTGCGGCCAAAACAAAAGAACATGCCATAACTTATAAGCCAAAGTACGCTTTTCTTTAACGTGTGTTCCTTTGAGAATATTGTGAAGGATTGAAACATAAAACATAAAAACAAATTCATTAATTACAATTATGCATAGAAATATTCCATTCGCTGTACAGAAATCAGACAAATAACATACAATGTTAAAATAATGTACAAAGATAATATTTATAAGTACTCTTCAATATTGTGTATGGAGAACAACCATATTTTCAATTCACGTAAAAATAACATGAAGGACTTTTTAGAGGCGATAGGTAATGGTAAAAGGTTAAACATCTTAGTAGCACAATATAAATAAGACCTTCTAAAGCAGAGACATTCATAGAGTAGAAGGAATTTTGAACATTAACTGATTATATTCACGTCGCTGTATAATATAATTTATTCCAGCAGATACGTTGATTTTATATTTTTCATTTTTACCCGAATGAAATCAATTTACAGATCAAGGAGCACTTCACAACAGTACGCTGAGGGATATTTTACGTGGGTTATCTTTGTTCCAGCTCATAGTTTAGAAATAGATTTGAATGATTTTATAGGATTGGACAAAGATACCGAAACAGCCTTAAAATGTAAGTAAATGATCTGTAAATAATTTTGTTTAAGTGGCGAGTTTGTTTGTGTTTTCTAAGAAATCTTTAAAAGCTGAGCCCAACTCACCCCAGTGGACGGTACACTAACTAAAGTTGTTTTTTCAAGAAAAAAAGTAATGATAAACAATCCACACGGAGCAATTAACGTGAGACTTGCACCTGTAAATCAATGGCGGCGTTCATAAAAAGAATTAGCGGAAAAGTTACCATGGAGTTCGGTCGATTTTGAATTGAATTAGCGAGAAGTTTTCAGGCGGAGATCCTCGCTACCACGCTTTGGTCTATCCGCCCCTACATTTATTCACCGCAATGATAGCAATATGGTGGTTTCCTATTATTTTTTAATGCTTAAATCGAAAGATTATTACTCCTTGAGTACAAATTTCACACCTTTAGATTCTTAAATGACGATTTCTATTTTTTGCGATTAAATGAGAAGTGAAAATTTTCAAGCGCGCGAATACGCGACGGCTAAGTATGAATTCTGGGAAAAGCCCGTGTGATGCCATTCTGGTTCCCGCTGCCGCCAGTGAGGTGACCTTGGGGCGAGGCTTTGAGCGCTGATACGACGCAGGATGCTAGCAGGTAGCAGAGTACCCTGCTAGTAGGTAGCACTTGGCTTAAATAAGGATTATTAATACCTTATCAAACGAAGGAAAATTTCCGACCATAGGCAGTTTTAATAGGTAATTATTAAGGCATGTTTCCCTGAGCTCTGTGACTCATGCATGCATTGGTAATCTTAGGCGATGTATAACTCCTATCCTCTCGTGTAGAAACTAGGTCCCTGTGACGTCACGTGGAGTGGCATCGCATGGGCACCAATCCGGCCTTTTTTAAATGCGATTAAAATTGACCATTGCCATTCGTCTAAACTGGGATTTCTAAAACCAAATAATTTGTATATTATGAATACAATATAGGTTGGTAACGAATCGCAATCAATGCCTTTCGTTTTCTCTGATGAAGGAAACTACCCTATTAGCAAGAAGTTTTCAGGCGGGAATCCTCGCCCGCACGCACTGGTCAATCCGCCCCTACATTTATTCGCAGCAACGATAGCAATTTCCAAGAAGACATGGAGGCCAAGGGAAGGAAGACCCCAATTTTGTTTCCCTTTCATTGAACCCGAAAACTGAGGAAGGGATCCACTCCATGTCCGCCAGGATACGCTGCTGCCCTCCCTTCCACAGTAAATAGGATTCCCTTAAAGCCGCCACGGTTTATTGACCTTGCAGCGACGGATTGGATGGGGAGCTCGCTCGCGCGCTCCCCTTGAAATCCACCCCCGAATACAATGATTCCATTCAACGCTGACATCTGCCCCTTGTTTACCCTCGCGTGTTCCACTCAATACCCCTATTTTAAGGGTCTGTAATCCACCACCACCTACCTTATGCGATCTATCCGTAACAGTGGCGCAGCGAGGGGGGAGTTAGAGGATAAAACCCCCCCAGAGAGCTAAGAGAAATATTTAAGTTTAATCCATCTTCTATATTGTTTGTACTGTATAGACACCTTTTTCTCAACTTATACGCAACCAAACTCTACAAATGAGGTACCAAAATGCACAGAATTTATCAGAGAACATGACACCGCATATCTTACTTCCTATTTATTGCTATTGTTTCCTAAAATTGGTTTTTAAATAATTAAAAAAAAAACAAAAACCGGTAAATATTCCTGACGTTAACGGCGCACAAACTGATACATTTGTTCATTTGCAACAATATCTCGCATTCTTTAAATAACTCTAATCAAAATGCGGCTTATTCCACATTCAAATCTCCTTTTGATACGTAAGTATGAGTCATCATGTGCGTTTAACAGAGGATAGTGTAATTACTTCCAATGTTGTGTTTAAAGAGGTCCTCTGACCTCAGTTTGTACATGAACATTCCAATTAAATTTGTACATAAGACCCTGCCTTTTTATTCATTTTAAAATTAGTAACGCGCCAATCCGTTTATGGGCCAGCATTGAAAAGAGCGGGGGAAGCCCGCCGGGAGCTGGCGCAGCACGCTCGTTTTACTTAATTGGATTGATATTAATAATAGAATAGTGTAAGGATTAATAAAATGTTCCTCAGAAAGCAGTAAAACTCACCATTTTAAACTGTTTATCTTAAAATTCCGCAATTTAATAATCTCGCACCTACCGCTTATCCTGGTGGGTATTCCATACCTTCACACACACCAGTATTAGTTGCACTTACACCCCCCATCAGCCTGAATTCCTGGCTGCGCCCCTGATCCGTACGTCACAACACTTTTAGCGTATTAAAGTTTAAATTTACGATCCTCACCATTGCATTTTCTGAGTTATTAAAATAAGATCTGCTAGCTCATTTTTAACCGTATGGTATCCAAACATAAGGCCTATTACTTAAAGAAGTCGTATAAGAACTAGTTATCCAGCATCAAAGAAATTAACAAAGAAACCTAAATATTAAAATGAGGACTACCTTCAAAAAAGACAAAATACGAAATTCAAATTAAAATTATAGCATTCAACTCAAAACTCAGGAATTAGTTCAAAATTTAAAAATAAATAAATTAAACTAAATGCTCGACATGTATGACCTAAAATTTTTTAACATCAGAGGTAATCACATACCAGTACTTTCAAAGTATGTACTGTGAACAATATATTTTTGTCAGCAACTGTATTAGGGCTGTAGTGTTCATACGACCTCGGTCAGTAACTCTGTAACCAACCTGCATAAATTCACACGACGGTGATAACCCAGTGCTGTCCTCATGCGCCGAAGTTTGTGAATAAGAGAAAAAATCCATTCCATTGCGGTTAAATTCACTTATCTCACTTGGATGGAAAATCAGGATTGGCGCATAGCCTCCTCGCTGAAGCATTGTCAACCGTTCATTTCCACTCTCAATGATTCAAAATGATTATATCATCGTTCTCTTCATACTTCCTTTTTCCGTTATGGCCGCGCGGGTAGCGCCGACCACGGTTAAGTTACAGAGGTACGAACTAATGATGTCTCGGTAGCCAACGCGTGGTCGCCTCAGAGTAAGGATGGGGGAGAGTGCGCTTTGGCTACTGCGCATGTAGTCAAGATCCCGCATATACAGCATATACATCCCACACTTCCCACAATTCTTCCCACAAGGGATTCCCGCACAACTTCCCACGATCACGTGGTAACCATGTTGACTACAAGAATCTGCTACTGCGCAGCCTGAAAGCGCCCTCTACCCCAATACTTACTCTGAGGTGGTCGCACGATGGTTGAGGCCCGGATAAATACGGTAACCATGGTGCGGATTATCTCTGTTACGATCGAAGTTGTTTGAGCGAAGCATCATACAAAGCTGTCATCTTTGCTAAAATACAAGTTTGCCAGCCTTGGTGGCGGCGGGGTAACGTCCTCGCCTGCTAAACAGGAGGTCGCGGGCTCGAGTCCCGCCTGGGTAAGTTTTCTCTGTCCAGGGCATGGTTGTTCGTGTACGTTATCTTGTTAAAATTGTTGAAAACCCCGATGTAAAATGGCCAATAAGAGCTGTATTCGGTGGTTTCAGAGTAAATTTTTGTCCTTTTAGGACTTCTAGGACTATGATTATAGGTTTGAAAAACTGAAAAACTGGAGGTAATTTTTCTGACCATGTTTTGAGACTAGAATTGAGGCGGTTACTAAGTTATAATCAAGTATTTAGTCGTTACGATAGTCTTTGTACTGACCTCTTAGATAAACTCGGATGGAAATTTCTGTTAGACTGTAGACTGAAAAAATGACTAAACCTATTATGAAAATTCAATACAAGTATATTTTACGACGAAGCTAGCAATATCTTACGAACGCCAACATACTATGGTAGATAATATCATATAAATAAAATAAGAGAGATAGACTGTACAGCAGATACATTCTGAATGTCGTTTTATCCACGTTAGATTGGAGACAACATCAGCAGCGGTAGGACTTACTAATGGGGTAGTTGACTTGCAGTACAGCCTACTGAGTACTGAATAATGCATTCCTTAATGCATGATTCTTAATTTTCTTAGTATTTCTAACGGTATGTTTTGTGTGTTCTAGCTTTATTGGCAGATTGCCTTAATGAGGAATTGGCAAGCTTTGCCTTCATATGAATGTGGAAGCATAATTTGTTAATATGCGTAGGATTTTTATGCCCGTGTGCTGTACATGCTTAGATCGTGCCGGGCTCCCCTCAATTCGTCTGGGGTGCATTATTCCACAGAGGCGTCGGAACGGGTGGCTCGTAGGATTTTTGAGCACTGTAGGTATTTTTTAGACTAGAGGGTAGGTCATCTAGCGGGATTATCAATGATTTAATTAAACGTAGCCTCCGAGGAAATTCGCAATGCGAACGATACAAAAAAGTGAGCGTAGGAGCGGTTACGCCGGAAAATAGCGTCATTATTCCCAAAAAGCGTGCTCCAGAGAAAGAAAACATGTCAAATATTATTATCACTAACAATAAAATTCACCCGCTGAGTATCGAAAACCTTGGAAAAGAACCAACCGAAACTTTAACTACAGAATATGACATTAACCTTGTTGTATTTAATTGCCGTAGCGTAAAAAACAAGCGCGCCGAAATCGAGCATATTTTTCAGGACGCAGACGTGGTCATGGGGACAGAGAGCTGGCTTACGGAAGATATAAGCGACAGCGAAGTCTTTCCTCCAGAATATAAAATTTACCGATGCGATCGGCGCAAGAGAACTGGTGGCGGAGTTTTTATAGCCGTTAAATCACATTTACACAGCGCCGCCCACGAAATAACTGACAACTAAATAGAAAGCGTATGGTGTACAATTAAACAACGAAACAAAAGGAGTATTCATGTTTGCTCTTTTTATAGACCACCGAACTCCGAAGTCGATATTATGTACCTTCTTGAAAATCAAATATCTGCATTTACTCAGAGAGACAGTAAAAGTGTAATAGTAATCGGGGAAGATTTTAATCTCGCATCCATAAACTGGGATACTTACACTGTAAAACCGAGCTCAAGAAATAGAGAAATCAGCGATGTATTACTCAACATACTTGCAAATCACTCTCTCGCCCAAGTAGTTGACAAGCCTACGAGAGGAAATAAGGTATTAGACCTTTTAGCAGTAAGCCATCCTAAGTTGATAAAACAAGTCGATATTATTGACGGTATAAGCGATCACAGATTAATCCTTGCAACGCTAAAAATTGATGTAGTGTCAGCCGTAAAACCAAAACGCAATATTTACCTATTTGATAAACGTAACTTCACTAAATTTGGCGAGATGCTTAATGACTCCTACAAAAAATTCGTTGTTACATCAAAGGACCAAAGCACAGATGTAATATGGACACGTTTCTTAGAAATTCTGCGCCAAGGAATCAACGAACATATTCCGCAAAAACTAAAATGTGATAATAAGGAACCTCGCTGGTACAACAACGATGTCAGAAGAGAACTTAGGAAACAGAGAAAACTATACAATTTGTACAGAAAGTCCATTACGTCACGTAATAAATCGAAGGAACTTGAAGCTAGAGAAAGTTAGGCTGCACAACGCTCAATAACCAAGAAATCAATGCGAACTGCAATGCGAAAGTTAAAGAAAAAAGTTCTCGGTGAATTACTCGAAGAAAATCCGAAATCCTTTTGGTCGTACGCGAGAGAGCTTCAGGGAAAACATTCAACCGTAGATTCGTTATTTGATAAAGATGGTAAACTTGTCACCGAAAATATTGACAAAGCTAACACTTTAAATTCCCACTTCGAAAGTGTATACACTACTGACGATACTCAATTCAATTTAGACATTCCATGTACTGAGGAATCGATGGAAGAAATATCTATACAACGTGATGGGATAACTAAACAACTACAATCGATTAAGAATAGTAAATCTCCGGGTCCAGAGGGAATACCCGCGCGTGTCCTCAAGGAGTTAGCTCCACAGATCGCACCTTACTTAGAGATTATATTCAAGAAGTCACTCTCCGAAGGGAAGTTACCGCTAGACTGGAAAACTGCAAGCGCTACACCCATATTCAAAAAGGGAAACAGACATGACCCAGGCAACTACCGTCCGATTTCATTAACATCGATTATAGGCAAGATACTTGAGCATATCATCGTTAGCAATATCATGACTTTCTTGGACAGACGTAACTTCCTCCATGACTGTCAGCACGGATTCCGAAAAGGTAGATCATGCGAAACACAGCTCGCGCTCTTTCTTCACGACGTAATAAAATCTAGTGAACCGAAAAGACAAGTTGACGCAATATTTCTAGATTTTAAGAAAGCTTTCGACACTGTACCTCACAACAAACTTTTATACAAATTACAGTCATGCGGATTAAACGAAACAGTTGTAAACTGGATACGCGACTTTCTCAGAGATCGTAAACAAAAAGTAGTTCTTGACGGAATTAGCTCTGATGTTGTGAAAGTTACATCAGGTGTTCCACAAGGAAGCGTAATCGGCCCCCTGTTGTTCATTATATACATTAATTATCTCTGCTCCCGCATTAGTAATAAAATACGTTTATTTGCTGACGAAGCTGTCATCTACCGCGAAATTAGTGATCACTCTGACTATGAAATTCTATCATCTGACTTAAACAACGTACATTTGTGGAGCCAAGAGCGGGGACTCGAACTTAATCTGAGCAAATGCATGGCGGTACATTTCTTGCGGAATTCGTCCAATTCTAACCATGTTTATGCAGTGGATGGTATTAACATAAAGGCAACAGACGAAGTGAAGTACCTGGGAGTTACGATAACCTCGAACCTCACGTGGGGAACACATATAAAGAATATTTGCGGCATAGCCCTGAAGAAATTAGGATTCGTCAAGCGTATTGTAGGAAGATTTTCGGATGAGAAAGTAAAAGAAAGGTGCTATTTCGCTCTCGTCCGACCGCACCTTGAATATGCAGCGAGCGTATGGGATCCGGTGCAGAAAGACTTAATCCGCGAACTGAATAAAATACAAAGGAAGGCTGCGCGTTTCGTCAAAAACTGCTACGGGCGTACAGACAGTGTTACCCAGATGTTAAGCGAATTAGGCTGGGAGCCGTTGGAGACTCGGAGGCTTCGCGCTAGGCTTATATTGCTTGAACAATTGAGAATGGATATCTTTAAGAGAGACACAGAGAACATATTATTAGAGCCACACTATATCTCCAGGTCCGATAGAAGCGATAAATTAAGAGAGATGTTTTGCCGAACGGATAGATATGGGAATTCGTTTTTCCCCCGAACCATAAAGGACTTTAATAAACGCTAGTCCCAACCTCGTTAGAGCACTTCTTTTTTTATAGCTGTAAACGGCTGGTGTCCTAACACCCCCTGCCACACGCCTTGTAGGCGGCTCGCGGGGTATTATATAGATGTAGATGTAGACATGTGGGAAACCTCTTGCATGCTCCAGGCTAGTGATTGATCACCCCCTGCCAAACACCCAAGAGGGGACTCGCAGGGTATTATGTAGATGTAGATACACTATCGTGGTCTTCGGCCAATTCATTCCGTCAAGGGAGGTTGCTTTTTCGCACACAGAATGTGTTACGGAGATGTTGAATGAAACAGGCTGGGAGCCGCTAGACATTCAGAGGCAGTGGTATGTTCTCCTTATCTAAATCTTATATCCAAGTGCTTCTATCTAAAGTCGGTGAATCGTTTTTTGAGAGCTAACCCCCTGAATGGTATGTGAAGGTCCTTCTTCTTGCATGTATTCCTTTTTTATTGTACAATCTGTGGGTTTCAACTCAAGAGATTTTACTTCTTTTCATCAGGAAAAGGTGGGGTTGGTTGAGATTGAATAGACAGGTGGGGGAGGAGTGGCCAGAGGTTGGGTGAATTTCCCAGTTGTGATGGCACATTGACCAGCAGAGGAAGAATAGGGTAGTATCCTTCATCAAAGAAAACGAAAGGCTTGGATTGCGATTCGTTACCTACCATAAGTGTATTCGTAATATACAAATTATTTGGTTTTAGAATTACCGGTTTAGACGAATGGCAAGGGTCAATTTTAACCTCATTTGAAAAAGGCCAGATTGGCGCCCATGCGATGCCACTCCACGTGACGTCACAGGGACCTAGTTTCTATACGAGTAGATAGGAGTTTTACATCGTCTGAGATTACCAATGCACGCATGAGGCACAGAGCTCAGGGAAACATCTAATAATAATCTCCTATTAAAACTGCCTATAGTCGGAAAGTTTCCTTCGTTTGATAAGGTATTAATAATCCTTATTTAAGCCAAGCGCTACCAGATAGCATGGTACACTGCTACCTGCTAGCAGCCTGCATCGTATCGGCGCTCAAAGCCTCGCCCCAAAGTCACCTCACACGGCGAAAGCGAGAACCAGAATGACGTCACACGGTGTTTTCCCAGTACTCATACTTAGCCGTCGCGTTTTCGCGTGCTTGAAATTTTTAACTATTTATTTAATCGCGAAAAATAGATATCGTCATTGAAAAATCTAAAAGCGTGAAATACGTGCTCCAGGAGTAATAATCTTTCGATTTAGGCAATAAAAAAATAATAGGAAACCACCCTATTAGGTGAGGAACCGAGGGGCTAATGAGGGTAGGAGTGCAGGAGGAGAAAGGAAGGATTGGCGTGGGCACAAGGCACAAAAATATGGTAAATGGTACTTCATGGGCCTGGGCGTTGACGATTTGGGCATAGGATAATCAAATCCTGTAAATGAATCCCCCCTCTTTTCCAACCCCATAGAGGAACTTTTACAGTGTAATTTCCCAGTGACCATCCACCTGTGTGCATTGACATATTCCTGGAATTCCTTGCAATCAGTGACACTTGAGAGAATATAAGAGATATTTTGCCGAACGGATAGGTATGGTAAAACGTTATTCCCACGAAAAATAAAGGACTTCAATAAATGCTAGGCGTAATTTCGTTAGAGCATTTCCTTTAGTGTCTGGTGTCCTAACACACCCCGCCAACCGCCTATTGAGGCGACTTGCAGGGTAGTATGAAGATGTAGATGGAGTATTATATAAGCACATTTTCGGCCAGTTTGGACTGCTAGCGCCCGTATCTGAGATATTCGTTAGTTAGATTTGTTTAGATAGGTGTGGTAACTTTTGAATACTCGATAATTATTAATCAATTCATACTGTATGCAGTATACACATTGAAAGTACTGATATTGGTCATTCTGCGAGGTTAATATTATATTAAGGGTATATATTTGAAGCATTTAATTCAATTGGTTTATTTATTTCACATGTTGCACGCATTCATGAATTATGAGTCGACTCCACTCCAATTTTCATTTAAATTCGGCACGTTGACAATTTAAGGTATTCCTTACTTCAATAGCTCATAAAATACAATGGTGAGGACCGTACGTTAAAAATTCAACACAAAAATAATTTAAATACATATATAAGTAATTTTTCAAAATTATATTTGCACTTTGATTTTTTCTCTACAATCAGATAGCTTTGAGTATGAAATCATACGGATATTTTGCGATTTCTATGTTACAATTTCTGAAAAAATAGCTTCAACAGACACCTTTCTCAACAACAGTCAATGGGTCATCAGCGCAGGGCGAATTATGCTTTGTAAATTGAACACAGATAATGGTTACATGTCTAGAACGAGTTATGCTCTGGTAATTGAACACAGAAAATTATTATATGGCAAAGGTAGAATTACGTTTTGGCCCTTTTAAGGACCCTTACGTATCGGCCCTTTTAAGGGCCATTCTCTTGTTGTAGCCATTCTTCATAGCCATCAGGGAAGCCTTGGAAATACACAAAAACAATAATTTCAACCGAGACCAAGGCTACCCAATCAGCAACGTTTGGAAGAAGGTATTGACCAATCAGCGTCCGGCAGGCAGCGGGACAGAGCCATATAAGGCGGCCAAAAACGAGAACTTCTCACCTTTGACCTGAAGACGGGAGCAGGATGGCTCCCGAAACTATTGTCATCCAAAAACAACCAACGCGGCTGAGGAACCCGAAAATCAGCACTGACCATGAGCAACGCCGCTGAAACCTACGCCAGAATGAAGTAGTAAGTATTTATTTAGTCTTTCCTCTAACAAAATTCACATACCCTTGATTTACTTTGTGGCATTCCATTATATGTTTTCCTGGACATTACACATTTACTTATACCGCTTATTTTTTACAGAGCGCGACCCGGGTTTCAAATATTGATAATTCCATATTTACCGGGTTTAGATGATGATAATTCATTGAAACCCGGGTCGCGCTCTGTAAAAAATAAGTGAAATAAGTAATTGTGTAATATCCAGGAAAACATAGTCTTTCCTCTTTCTTCTTTAACTTCCCTCTTAAAGCCACAGTAAGGCCAACTCCCTTTCACTATATCTAAAATTCCTATTCTCTTCCTTCCTCTCCCTCGTTCACCCAACATTCTACCCTAAAAAACAACTGTTTTTAAACCTCTCATTTAACACACCACCCATTCCACTAAGTGCTCGCTCCATCGCATGGACTCTGCTGATTGGCAGTGCGATTGACTTGAGTTCCCATATCAACGCAGCAAACACCATCATAATTGCGGAAACGAGGTCAGATAACGGAGGGAATCCATTGACCAGGGTTAGAGGTTTGTTTTCATGCCTACGGGAGAAGTTTTCATGCGGGCGAATGAACCCAATTACAGCGGTAAGGACACCGGGGAGAGAATTGCGTTGGCAAAGGAGGCATCCATGAAAAGGAAGGAGCTTATGAGAGGATCGTTGCGTTACGTAGCTAGCGAGTTTAAAGAAAATACTAGGGAAGAGTCAGCTGATATGGAGTATAGCGCTTTACGGAGCGGAAAAATGGACACTCGAGGGGGAGGACGAGAGAAGACTGGTGGCTAAAATGCAAAATAATATTTTTCCAACCCCGGTCACTGGTCAAAAATACTAGCGAAGAGTCTGGCTTGGAGCGTAGCGCTTTAAGAAGCAAAAAGAGGACAAGGGATTACTGGAGTCCATGATGTAAAATAATATTTTTCTATCCATGTCACATGCCGATTTTACTTATCCACGATAGGGTAGTTTCATTCATGAAAGAAAACGAAAGGCATTCATTGCGATTCGTTTCCCACCATTAGTGTATTCATAAAATATACAAATTATTTGGTTTTACGAATCCCAGCTCAGACGAATGTCAATGGTCAATTTTAACCTCATTTGAAAAAGGCCAAATTGGCGCCCATCCGATACCACTCCACGTGACGTAACAGGGACCTTTTTTCTATACGAGTAGATAGGAGTTTCACATCGTCTGAGATTACCAATGCATGCATGAGATATAGAGCTCAGGGAAACATGTCTTAATAATCACCTATTAAAACTGCTTATGGTCGGAAAATTTCCTTCGTTTGATAAGGTATTAATAATCCTTATTTAAGCCAAGCGCTACCAGCTAGCAAGGTACTCTGCTACCTGCTTGCAGCCTGAATCGCAGTGACGCACATGTCCTAGCCCCAAGGTCACCTCACTTTTCGGCAGCGGAAACCAGAACAGAAGAATAATCTTTCCATTTAGGCAATAAAAAACTAATAGGATACCACCCTATTAGTTATGTTAACCGCGCTAAAACTGCTTTCCGGGAGTAGCTATCTATCCTCAAACCGCGGACAATGGATTATCTCTGTTATTTTGACCTCGTTTGACCACTAATGCCGGTGGTATGGGAACTCAGGCTCATCAGCCGAACTGTCAGCACTGCGGTTGTCAATGATTTCCTCAAGCGCCAACTAATCTGTTTGAGGATGCGACGCATGCGGAATATGCGTTTGTCTTTACTATCCTCTCTCCCTCCCAATGGACCACTCAATTAGTACGTTAGTCAGACCGGGAGTGAAGAGGAACTACCCACTGCGTCCAATGTCGAAATCTCATCCGAGCACATAATTTCAACGCCAAGCACCAGCACGCCAGCACTTCTCTCGCTCTGTGCAAATCCCCAATGAATCCTCAGGTCGAAATTCTGTGGATTTTTATTTATACTGTACAAGTTACAAGTTGGCTATTTGCAAGGTGGTTACAGTTTATATAAAATAAAAAAAATATATTGTAAATGAAAAATACATTACCAAAATGAAACTAGATAGTGAATATTTAAAATGCAATGATATTAATTTTCCAATATAAATCTCCTAAACCTCTTCTTGAAAATCCTTACGTTGCAGGATAGGGCTTAAACAGTTCTGCAGGGAGTCTATTCCATTCATTAATCGTCCTGTTGAGGTACGAGAATTGCTTTACGTCAGTCATTTGTGGCCGGCATTTCATCTTGCATTGGTGATCATTCCTACCAATATAGCTGGGGTATTCAATCTTCTTCCGTAGTTCCCTCCATGCCTTTTCCCCCTTAAGTGTGCGGAAGAGTGCGCAAAAGCCTATTCATTTTTCTTCTCCGTCCTAGTGAGTCCCATCCCAGTACTTTCAGCATTTTACTGACACTTTCGGTCTTTCTATGTTTCCCCATTACGTAATTTGCTGCCTTTCTTTGCACCTTCTCGATGGATTCTGTTTTTCCCTTTTCATACGGGTCCCACACTAGTGACGCGTACTCTAAAATCGGATTAAGCGGAGCGCTGAAAATGCGAAGGCGGAACGTAGTTGGATGGTTCGGCGCAGCTTCAGAATATTTCGCTCATTAGAGAGGGACGTATTTAGACGAATCCCCGCCTAATTCCGCGGCTATAAACATCTGCGCCACAAGAGGCTTTGTGAACGGGGATATTAGGAGTAATTTGAGCTTAGAATTCAACTCCTACGTACTACCCCGCAAGCCACAACAATAGGCGTTTTAGACACAGGCCATTAAAAAATAAAGAGTAAATGCACATACGAAGTTCCGTCAAGCATTTATTAAAGTCCTGTATTGTTCGGGGAAAAAACTAATTCTATTTTTTATCTCCTTGTCATGACCTCTATTTTTTAATGATCATAAGTATCTTGGAGTTCAGGTCAAAATGATTAAAAACTTTTATGCTTTTCGATTTATTTATAAACCATCTTAAAAGAAGAACGAGTGTACAATATTGTTACATAAACAGAATTAAAGGTTAAAAACAATATTTTTTACAATAATATAATAAAAAAAGAAAGAAACAAGAATTTTGACACACCTTAATTTTGCACAGGGTTGTCTATTGATAGTAACTAAGTTATTAACTAACTTAGTAACCATCAATTTGGATTAATTAAATAGAAATAAATTTTACTAAGATTCTCAATGCCAAGTCTTTTATTTCAGCTGTTATTGGCTTTATATATATGAACCATTTCTTTGAATAATCTTTTTTCCAAATTAATTTCATAATCTAAAATTTCGGTGTTGTCAATATCGAAAGTATGGCAATTGCTTATGCTATAGTTAGCAACACTATTTTTTATTGATGATTTGTGTTGGGAAATCCTGTTTTTTAAATACCGTGATGTCTGTCCTATGTAGCAAGTGCTACAATCGAGGAATGAAATGTTATATATTACATTTCTTTTCAGATTTTTAGGGGTTCCTGATTTATTTTTGTGTAAAGAAGCTTGTTTTGAGTGTTATTATTTTTGTGTGCAATTTTATAACATAGTTTATTCAATACTTCGTGCGAGCACGTCCTTCGTCACTGATGTTATGGCAGCACGGAACCGGATCATCTCCTCTTCCAGGTTCTGTGGCAGTGGTGGTATATAAACGTTGTCTTTAACGAAACCCGTCAGGAAGAAATCACAGGGTGTCAAATGCGGTGACCATGGAGCCCATCTAAGCCATGCTGAGTCGCCATCTCCTTGACGACCAATCCAACGCTTTGGTAGAGTTTCGTTCTGATATTCACGCACTTGGCGACTCCAGCGCCGCAGTGGCGTAGCCAGGAATTTCGGTCGGGGGGGCGGGGGGGGGAGGTCCAAAACCAGGTGGGAAAATTTTTTAAAAACAGGGTACTAAGTTGAGGGCTTTAAACTAATTTTATCACTTATCATAGTTGAAAAAACTTCATTTTTTTAAAGAAATATTTCGTAAATTCATGATTTTTCAGTATATTTTCTTTTATGAAGGAAAATAATTATGTTTTTATATTTCTGAGGGGTCCGCACCACCCCCCCCCCTGGCTAAGCCACTGGTGCCCCGCCTTGTTGAACAATGAAGTTGTCTTTGTGCAGCCACGTAAACAACCAAAGCGCAACGATCGACAGTTTGGAAAAAATAATACTTTGTAATGCGTATATTCTTTTTGGAACACCGTGTACATAAATATTGTGTACATTTTTCTTCAAATAGTTATAAAAATAAAACCTAAAATTGTGACATGCTACAGCGAATGAATCAATTTTCAAGGATTCTCGAATTATTGTCATACTTATTTAGTTGCAGATAAGCACTGAAGCTTTTCAAAGTGAAATTGGTGCAAGCTAGCCCTGCAAAGAGCCAACTTCTCGTATACCTTCACACTTTCCCGCAAGCCGCCTTAATAAGCTTGTGGCGGTGGCAAGATTTTATTAAAATGTACTGTTATTTTTTGTATGATATGAAGGATGATGTGGTGGAAGTTATTAATATCAGTTAAATAACAAATTGCAAAATTTCCATTGAGTTAATTAAACTTATTTGACCATATGAATATTTACGTTTAGATATTCACGCACTTAGCAAAAAGCAAGAACAGGCCATGCATACCATGGAAATGAGGATGCTGCAATGGATCCTAGGCATCTCCCACCTTGATCACGTCACGAATGAAGACATCCGGAAAAGAATGGGAGTTGCACCAATCACGGACAAGATGCGGGAGGCTCGACTGCGGTGGTATGGGCATGTGGTGCGTAGCGACGAGAACTCCGTGGCGAGAACAGCAATTTGGCTGAGCCCTGAAGGACGCCGACCACGAGGACGACCTAAGATGCGCTGGCTCGAACCAAGTGCATGGGAAGACTTAGCAGAACAGCGGACCCTGTAATATCGCGGGACAAACGCTAGGATGAAGAGGAAGAAAATTCACGCACTTATAGCATCTCTAGTGCCCAGTGGGGGTGCCCCGATTTGTTGAAAAATGAAGTTGTCTTCGTGCAGCCAAGGAAACAATAGGGTGGTTTCCTATTATTTTCTTATTGCCTAAATCGAAGATTATTACTCCTGGAGTACGTATTTCACGCTTTTATATTTTTAAATGACGATATCTATTTTTCGCGATTAAGTGAATAGTGAAAAATTTCAAGCGCGTGAAATCGCGACGGCTAAGTATGAATGCTGGGAAAACCCCGTGTGACGTCATTCTGGTTCCCACTGCCGCCGTTTGAGGTGACCTTGGGGCGAGGATATTGTGCGCAGCTGCGATGTTAGCTGCTAGCAGGTAGCAGAGTACCCTGCTAGCAGGTAGCACTTGGTTTAAATAAGGATTATTAATACCCTATCAAACGAAGAATACTTTCCGACCTTAGCCAGTTTCAATAGGTGATTATTAAGACATGTTTCCCTGAGCTCTGTGCCTCATGTATGCATTAGTAATCTCAGACGATTTAAAACTCCTATTTACTCGTATAGAAACTAAGTCCCTGTGACGTCACTTGGAGTGATATCGCATGGGCGCCAATCTGGCCTCTTTCAAATGCGGTTAAAATTGACCATTGACATTCGTCTGAGCTGGGATTCGTAAAACCAAATTATTTGTGTATTATGAATAACTAATGGTGGGTAACGAATCGCAATCAATGCCTTTCGTTTTCTTTGATGAAGGAAACTACCCTGTTGAGGCGCAGCGATCGGTACTTTGGACAAAATAATACATTGTATTACGAATATTCTTTTTGAAACACCGTCCATAATGGGGTTCTAATATGATGTTCTTCGCGTCGCACTAGAAGATATCTCTTCTCAATTGCTCAAGCAACCCAAGCCTTGCAGGACGTTCCCGAATATCTGGCATCTTCCAGCCTAATTCGTTTAACATATGTTAAACGCTTTCTGTATGCCCGCAGTGCTTTTTGATGAATCTTGTTGCGTTCCTTTGTATTTTATCAAGCTCACGCATTTTGTCTTTCTGCACAGTATCCAATTAACTCGCTTCATATTCAAGATGTGTCGGACGAGAGGAAAACATAAACTCTCCTTTACTTTTTCATCCGTAATCATAGGCGGATTTAGGGGGGGATCGGTGGCAAGTGTGTCCCCCCCAGATGCATAAAACGTATACAAGATTTTTAATACGATAATAATTAATTTCGTTTTATTTTGTTTATTACGGAGCCTCAATCATTCAACCTAATATTAATAACTGATGCATGTGTCTTTATGACCAGTATCACTTTTGTATATGTTTAGTTTATTTTATGTTTTTAAGTTCATTTGTTGTTTGTTTTGTTTATTTGTGAACATGTTTGTTTTTATTTTGATTTATTTTATTTCTTTGTTTGAGACGATGCTATGGTGATAAAAGATAAATAATGAATTGTTAAGTAGGGAGCCATCTTGAAGTGGATGTACAATAGGATTGAGAATAAAACAGAGTGTCAAGTGATATTTACATTGAATTTAATCGCTGGGATACGTTATAACTTTCATATAAAAATAAAGATAATTGTTGTATTTTGCTTTTAATCACAAATAGGAGAAAAACTGTCAGACCCGTAGTGAAGGCTGTTCGGGAGTTCCAACGGGTAATTTCCTTCATGGCTGCGGAACATTCAGCCCTGATGATGGAGTACGACTCGTACCCCGAAACGTCGGCAGGAGATTACCCGGTGGAGAACTCGAATAGCCTTCACCATCACCGGGAAAACATCAGATCTTTTTTAACTGTCAGACCTATTTGCCCCCCCCCCCCTCCAGAAAAAATCCTGGATCCGCCCCTGTTCGTAATGGTGTGGTTCAATCAAATTCAGTTTCAGCTGTTGCATTGACACCTCTATTGGCCAGTGTACCTAGTGCGAACACCATGAAACCTGGTAAGCATAAAGGCCGTTTTACACGGGGCACGGAATTGCGCAGGTTAGAGCTGCATTAATTTCTAAAATGGCGTGGAATTGCGCGAGTGCATGAACGAGATTAGAACAGGGGCTATTTTGCCGTCTCGCATCCACGCATTCTTGCATGTGTTCTAGCAATTCACCGCTTTACACGACGCAATTTTGATTGCGTCTTCGCACGTACGTCAGATTGCACAATTCCGTGTACCGTGCAAAACGGCCTTAAGAGATCTCTTTCCCGCATTTCTTTGCACTTCGGGCGAAGTATCTCGGAAGAAACACGCGTTATAAAGGCAAAGCAAACTTTAGCCATCTCTTGGAGTTTTCCCGATCTACGTCGGTGCTACATGAATGTCATCATGCCAGCGAAAAAATCACCTCCTCCTGAATTATTGGTTAGTTTCGTTAACGCAATTTATTGTTTATGAGCATGCGGAAGTCAATACCATTATGCCTTACGTGTATTATGGAGTTTCTTTTGAAATTCTTGTTCGACAACCCAAATTAATTGTTTATCAGGGGCGGTGTGGGGTATTTGGGGGACCTCGGCTAGGACTCATAATGGGGCCCTCCTTACCGGAGGATTCGGAGGTCCTTATATATGGGAATAATATAGATATAGGAATTCATGTTACCAAAGTTAGAAACAAATTAGGAAACATAGTCACCGCATCCGAGAATCGAACCTAGGTCCAACGGGTACGAGTTGAATACCTCAACCACCGGGCTTCAGCTCTTAGATGAAACGAAGACATCTATGGGATTGCAGGTAAATTATATTCCAATAGATATCTATGGGAATATAATAGACCTATAGATGTTTGACTGCGCTTTTTGTTTAAGCTATTGGTTGTATAACCTCATATAGGGGTTATTCGTTGACAGCTACCAATTGATTACAACACTACAAAGTTTGGTTGAAATCTGAGACCCACTTTTGGGACACCCCTTGTTAGTTCAAAATATTGTTTCGTCAGGGGAGCTAATTTTTATGATAAACAGGGGCATTCGATATTTAAAGGTCTTCGTGGTATTGTTCTGAAAGCATAATGATGAAAGTGAAGTCTTGTTCGTTGAGCAAAGAACAAAAATCAGAGTCGCAAAGTCCCAGTGCTACTATGCTTGCATTTTACAAAACTGAAAACAGCATTATTTTCTATAAATTACAAATTTGAAAGATTTTTGAATGTTAGGTGAGGCCAGTCTAATATCGGGATGGTTTTAGAAAACCGTGCTAATACGTGTACATCTATGTACAACATCATCAACTTACTGCTGTCTCCACGAGTCACCATAACAGGCTTATGTGAAGGGTTTACCGATATAATCCCAACAAAATCGTTTCGTTTACTTAGTGTGTGAAAGCATAGACTACAATGAGAAACAAAGCTAAAATGTACATTTTTTTTACAGTTTTTTCAACAGAGTTACCTGTCAGGGAAGCTTCTCATCATCATGAAAACATCATTCGATTTAAATACAGGATGAACTTGCTAACTTGAGTTGACAGTTGAATTCTAATTGGTGAGAGTTGAATCATTTCCATTACTCCGGAGAGAAATGTAAAGGACTTCTTATTAAATGTCGCCATGAATGATTTCTAGGATGAAATTAAATTAACTTGATTATGTTTTCAGAGTGATATATTCTTCAAAGTAACATCCCAAATGGTACATTTACTTAACAGATTAGATGCAAATCCTAAACATGCTATACTCGACTTTTATTAAACTAATAGCAACCCCTTTTTTGGTCAAATAGAATGTTTTAAGTTTAAATAGTACACAAAAATTGTTCGAAAGAGTTCCTTTCTAAAGTTTTTAATGAGAATGTTTTAATTAATTCAAATTTTAATCATTCCTTGGAAGTAATCGAAATCTAAATGTTCATTTCAAACATTCCCTATCATATTCTGCAGACTCATTGTTAAGCAGAGTCCTCTAGATCAACTCACAATAACTACGAAATGGAATCTTCGTAATCCACCATTGATTGCCACATCAGAATAGATTGCGGATTGCGTATAAGTATTGGCGTCGACACGTATGGAGTTTGTTTATTTTCGAATTTCCAAATGAAAATTAAGGAAAATGGACAATTTTTCAGCAAAAAACAAATGTAATAACTCCATCATAGAATTTCACTTTATTACCGACGTTCCCATAGCTGTCATGCTTAAAATGTTTCAGCAATTTAATTCTTACTAGCACCGGAAAGCTTATCAATTCTCACTGAATATCCGACAGTCTTCATAAGAACAATAAACCATAAAAAAACGTTGAGTTGGTCCACTTTCCGATAAGATTCTCAAGGGAGTTTAGCCAAACAATTGTAGACACCGCCTTTTCCATAGCGGAAACTTAGCCGACGACACTAAAAAAGATGACTTCGCGATTTCTATTATTTCACGCAGTCTTCACAGTTGATAATTTCAATACTGGCTCTCCAGTAATTTTGCTGTTCATTCATCTTCGCTATAAATAGCACCGATTTTACTCTTAGTTATGCTACCCTAATTCTTGAGCACGAGCTGCAGTGTTGAGTTTCAAAACATGATATTGACCTCACTACATACTCGCAATCACGTCATAATAACCGTCCACATGCTTTATATGATTCTCGAAGCATCTAAACAATCCCCCTACCCGCTACCTTTTGCGAATGTCTTCACATAATCGAAAAAGGTAATTAAAAAATCAGTAAAAACTACTATTAGCGTAAAAAAAACGTAACATAGCTGTTGTAAGAATTAGGCTGGGATCGACTAGACACTAAGAGGTCGCGCGCTAGGCTTAGATTGCTTGAGTAATTAAGAATAGATATATTTCGGAGCGATACGGAATATATAACATTAGATCCTCACTATATTTCTGAACCCTACAGAAACAATAAATTAAGAGAGATATTTTTTCGAACGGATACGTACGGGACGTTGCGTCTCTCCGAGCAATAAATTACTTAAATAAATTATAGGCGTAACTTTGCATTTCCTTCTTATTAATCGACGGCTGGTGCCACACACCTATTGAGGCCGTTTGAGGGCAGATATAGCAAGTGAAAACAAAAAACGAAAATGTTTCGTTTCGATCGGGAGGTAAACGAAAAGGGATACGAAGCTACGGTTTAGTTTCGTTCCCGCACGAAATTAAAATCACCAAGGAGTTTAGTTTCGACGCGGGACGAAACTTTACTCCCACGAACGAAACTAAGTTAATGGTAATTCCGCTCCTCATAATTAAGTTTCGATCCAAGAAGTTGAGTGGAAGGGGATAAGAGGGAATTATTTCGACCCATTACTTCCGACACACGTGTACAGGGGTTAAAACATCGAGCTTAACAATCGAATGGCCAGTGTGTGTTCACGGTCCTCCTGCTTGTGATAAAAATATGAGTGCCCCCTGCATCTAATGGCGGTAGGCTGAACCTCTACTTCATTCAGCCATACTTCGTACTCGGTGTGTGAGTCGAAACTAAACCGTTCGAAGGTGTAGCACGTGGTCCCTCCGGTGCGAAACATTATCTACGTTTCGTTTCGTCCCAGAGTTTTAGTTTAGTTTCTACCCGAAGTAGTTTTGACTCTGATTTCGTTTCGACCCTGAGTTTAGCTTCCCTGGTTCCAATCCATTCCGTTTCGTTTCTACATTTCGCTCCCGAGAACGAAACTATTGCAATTTTACTGGTTTTGACTTTCGTTTAGTTTCTATCGCCATTCCTGTTTGCGGGGTGGTACACAGATGCAGGCATAGATATGATCATACTTGTTAACATTAAGCATTTATCATCATCACTGGTCAACAATCCTAGGATTGGTTTGACGCAGCTCTCCACTCAGTTCTCCTATCAGCTAATCTTTTCACACCTACGTATTTCTTCTCTTTCACATCTCTCTTTACTAGTTCCATATATTTTGTTCTAGGTCTTCCTTTTTCGCTCTTGCCTTCCACTTGTCCCTCGATGATTGTCTTCATCAGGCCATTATGTCTCAAGATGTGGCCTATAAGGTGGTTCCGTCTTCTTATTAAGGTTTTCATGAGGCTTCTCTTCTCTCCTACTCTTCTTAGGACTTCCTCGTTACTTACTCGGTCGATCCATTTGATCTTCATCATTCTTCTGTAGCACCACATTTCGAAGGCCTTTATCCTTGCTTTCTCCGCTGCGGTCATTGTCCATGCCTCACTTCCGTATAGTATCATACTCCAGATGAAGGTTCTTATAAATTGTTTCTTTACATCCATATTTAAGTTTTCCGCTGTAAGCAGGTCACTCTTCTAGGGGAATACTCTCTTCGCCTGAGATATTCTGCTGATAATTTCTTTCTTACATCTCCCGTCACTAGTTATCTTGCTTCCCAAGTAACTGAATTCATCAACCTCTATCAGTTTTTGCTTCCCTAATTTAATGTTAGTCTTGACTTCTTTTCTTCTGCTGCATACTATAAAAAAATTATAACCGAAACCTGAGATACAAAGGATTGAAAGATATTTGTTGAATTGAGTTGTTGATAAATTATTTTAAAAAACGTTTTAAATATCTTGTGCTTTCCTAGCGAAGGGATTGGGTAAATGTTTCTCGGGTGTGCCATTGGGTTAGTGACTCCATCTCCATAGAGATACCCCCACAAGCTTCCCAACCTATCACCCCCTAACCCTTTTCCCGTGGCTTAAATAAAGCACTGTTCCGACCCAATGGGTTTGCCTCCCTTTTTCATATCCTGTCCTCTAAATCTGGAACGACATCCATTTCCCAAAAAAATGTAAGTAGTAGGGATTTGCCGATCCTGGCCCATGACGTCACAACGTTCCCTTTCACTCCCGGTGCATTCCAGACACGTGCCGAGCCCATAGCTTCTCCCACTCGAGTTGGATATGTTCCCATTGGCAGTTACCAAGGTCTAAACACGTGCGGTTGCAACGTGAATCGTATTTCCCCGTCTCGGCATCGGAAATAACCGAAATTACACCTCTAACTTCTTTGTTATTGAACATTTTTGAAAATAAATGCTTTTAAGTGAAAGAGCAAGTAATTATCAGTAAAAAATATCTCTTACACTTTTTCGATACAAGTCATAGTTATCAAGATAAATAGTATCTTGTCTTATAAACAATTGTTGATTATTAAAAATCGCAATAACTTTGTTAATATTTATGCTATGATCACCATTCAAATTCCTATCATCATCAAATTTAATCTAGAATACTTAAGCATTTCCGAAAATTCGTCACCACAGCGATAAATACTCATTTTCAGAACCCTCCACAAAACTGCACATATTGTCTACGGTATGAGGCAAGGCTATAAGTGAAAGGCGTTTCTAAGCGATCTAAGTGGGATGGGTAGGTTACGCCTAGGAGGCAAGGCTATAAGTGAAAGTCGTTTCCAAGCGATCCAAGTGGGATGGGTAGGTTACGCCTAGATTTGCCCCTTCCACGGTACCCTCTAAGCAGTATATAAGGCCGTGCAGTCACTGAGAGAATCACCAGCGGTCTCAGAACTAGTCTGATTCCATCGGTCCAACTGAATCATCGCGTAGGTCTTCAAGAAGTGAATTCTGTAGGAATTCTTTATGAATTCTGATTGAATTCCGGAAGAATCATCAGAGACCCGGAAGCCGAAGGAGTTTGCCGCTTTAAGGTAAATATGATCCGTAAAACTGAGTTTTTCGGATTTTTCCTATTTTTTCTATTGCTTTTAGAACCGAGAAAATTCATGAGCGTGTTATGCTCAATATCCCCCTTCGACTCCCGGTCAAAAAACAGGATGAAATTTTTTAAGTATCCTAGGATACTAAGGGTATGGTAGAAATCCTGGTCCTAGTAATCTCGTTTTCTCCTCTAAAATTCGGGGAGATGAGTAAAGGAATAATTCCGTTTGAAAAATTTTGATAGAGCAAATAGTTTAGATTCGGTGGGCCAATATATGAATGATGGTATTAGGAGAATATAGGTTAGTAGCAGGTATCTTTGTAAGAAAATCTTTAATAACTCCCTTATTTGAACAAATCGGACCATAGTTTAAATTTGAATATTGATAAGTAAGTGACAACTCATCTTTTGTGTGTAAAAGAAATCACCTCACTCCAAGGGCGTGGCCCCTATACTCTGAAGATAATTCCTGCGATGGTCTATAACTCCCTTATTTGAACAAATAGGACCATAGTTTAAATTTGAATGTTGATGAGTAAGTGACAACTCATCTTTTGTGTGTAAAAGAAATCACCTCACTCCAAAGATGTGACCCCTATACTCTGGAGATAATTCCTACGACCGTCTATAACTCCCTTATTTGAACAAATAGGACCATAGTTTAAATTTAAATGTTGATGAGTAAGTGACAACTCATCTTTTGTGTGTAAAAGAAATCACCTCACTCCAAGGGCGTGGCCCCTATACTCTGGAGATAATTCCTACGACCGTCTATAGCTCCCTTATTTGAACGAATAGGACCATAGTTTAAATTTGAATGTTGATGAGTAAGTGTCCACTCATCTTTTGTATGCAAAAGAAATCATCTCACTCCAAGGGCGTGGTCCCTATACTCTGGAGATAATTCCTACGACCGTCTATAACTCCCTTATTTGAACGAATAGGACCATAGTTTAAATTTGAATGTGGATGAGTAAGTGACAACTCATCTTTTGTATGTAAAAGAAATCACCTCACTCCAAGGGCGTGGTCCCTATACTCTGGAGATAATTCCTGCGATGGTCTATAACTCCCTTATTTGAACAAATAGGACCATAGTTTAAATTTGAATGTTGATGAGTAAGTGACAACTCATCTTTTGTGTGTAAAAGAAATCACCTCACTCCAAGGGCGTGGTCCCTATACTCTGGAGATAATTCCTGCGATGGTCTATAACTCCCTTATTTGAACAAATAGGACCATAGTTTAAATTTGAATGTTGATGAGTAAGTGTCCACTCATCTTTTGTGTGTAAAAGAAATCACCTCACTCCAAAGATGTGACCCCTATACTCTGGAGATAATTCCTACGACCGTATATAACTCCCTTATTTGAACAAATAAGACCATAGTTTAAATTTGAATGTTGATGACTAAGTGACAACTCATCTTTTGTATGTAAAAGAAATCACCTCACTCCAAGGATGTGACCCCTTTACTCTGGAGATAATTCGTGCGATGGTCTATAACTCCCTTATTTGTGGATTTTTTACCTTATTTGGGGTGAAAGGAAATAGGGAATGACTTCGCAATCCACCTGGGGAGAATTGAGCTAGGTATTTTCCACACTACTGGCGTCATTCAGTAGCAGCTTTGCGCATTCCTTACCTTATTTGGGTGTAAGGAAATGCATAACTTTGTCATCTATCCGTGAGGATTGACCTCGGTTTTTTTTTCTACTTTGTTGGAATACCTCTGCAGCTGACATCATTCACAGTCTTCTCAACCCACTCGGCAGCCATCCGCTGAAGAGTAGGAGGAGAAGATTTCCTTTTATAAATACCGATCGAAGACGGAAGCATTCATTGCAATCTCGTCATTTGATCCGAGAACTTCCTCTTGGTGACTACTCCTCAAAGACAACGTCATCTGCTCTCAACGAAGACAACATCATCGCCATCTAGATCTTGGTAAGTCTAACTTTTTAGACATTCCAAGTTCCCACCTTAAAATACTACCTTGAGGAAGTAATCACTGCAGAATACACTACCATTTTATTTTTATTGAGATTTTAAGTAGATTGCATTCGTTACGAGGTTAGAATTGAACGTTTTTATAATCCTACATCTGATCCAAGACGAAGAATTAGCTAAACTTTTCTCTATTTTTTCAGATTTCTCACATTAATCATGTCATCCATTAGAGACATCATTTTTAACTTTAAAAACAATGCATACACAACTAAAGAGGATCTTGAACAAGCGTTAGCGTGCATTTACAGAAAAGTAGCTTTTGAAAACGATAGTATTGATGAAATGGAAACTTATCATGAAATGAAAGATGCATTAGATAAGGCACATGGTAGAAAATTTTGCTCTTACTGCGAAATCTTCTATAACATTGATGAGGCTATGCCTCATGAGAATACCAATGCACACCGGATGAAAATTAACGAGCAAATAGGGAGAGGGTTCAATGAAATTGAATCGGCAATTAGATCCAGGCTTAAAACCTTTTGGATAACTCCCGAGGGGGATGCTCAGGACGTCGTAACTTTTCTCGATGGAATAAAAAATCTATTGATTGAGAAAATTAGAGAGCAAATAAGGACGAACAGAAGTATAAAGTTCAACCTTGTATTAATTTGCAAATTTCGAAAAGGAGAACATGAGGAGCTAGATACTTCATTTAAAACTAGTAATCACCGTGTCCTACTTGTTGATCAGTTAAATGAGATTGTGGACGAGAAATTTTCTAAACTTTTAAAAGAAAAGTCCGAATTTCAAGCAAAAGGGTCAGGATGGACTTTGGCTGAAGTTGTAGGTTTAGAGCTCCGTATTAACAAATACACCCCCCTTCGAGGTTCAACGTATATAGATTTGCCACGAAAGATAAAAAATACCAAAGCAGTTATAAACGTGGAAAATGAAGACCAGTTTTGTTTCAAGTATGCGATATGGGCAAAAAATATCGCTAAAAACCCCCAGAGAGTTTCAAAGTATAATACTAATATATTTCATGAAAGTTACCATTGGGAATGTGTCGATTACCCGGTTGATCTGAAGGATATCCCTAAATTTGAACGTACCAATAACATTTCAATTAATGTGTTTGGACTAGATGATAAAAACAATGTATATCCTTTGAAAATTGTAGATTGTGAGCTCGAGGATCATCGCGACCTCCTCTACATAACCAATGAAACAACTGCTCACTACTGCTGGATAAAGAATTTTGAAAAACTCGTAGGCTCCCAAATAACAAAACATCAGCACAAAATATTTATTTGCAAACGTTGCCTTACTCTTTATCATGACGAACAAAAATTGCAGGCTCACAAAGACTTATGTAGAGGAACGGGGACACCAAGTAAAATAGTGCTACCAGACGAGGACAATAAATTATTGAAATTTACCAACATTAATCGCACTTTCCGTGTACCTTACGTGATATATGCCGATTTTGAATGTCTACTGAAAAATGTAAACACATGCGAACCGTGTTCTAATACTTCGTTCACTAACATCATACAGAAGCATGAGCCATTCAGCTTTTGTTATATCATGATGACTCCAAACGGATGCGAGGAGCCAGTATTGTATCGAGGGCCTAATGCAGCACGTGTTTTTATTGACAGTATAAAAGATGAAGCCCAGAAGGTTTTCAAGTTGTACAAAAATACTATTCCTATAACACCACTCACAGAGGAAAAAGAGAGCGCTTTCCAAAACGCATCGACGTGCCACATTTGTGGGAAAGAGTTGAACGAGGATAGGGTTAGGGATCACGATCACCTGACGGGACAGTATCGAGGTCCAGCTCATTCCTTTTGCAATGTGCAGTATAAGATGCCTCAATTTCTTCCAATTTTTATTCATAACCTGTCCGCGTATGATGGTCATTTCATTGTACGAGAGCTAGACTATGATGAGAGGGAAATATTCATTATTCCAAATTCTGAAGAAAAATATATCACTTTTTCCAAGTCTATAGAGGATAATTTTAAAATTCGTTTTGTCGATACCTTTCGATTTATGCCCGCTTCTCTTGCTTCTCTAGTCTCGAACCTGACTAAATTTAAATATACCACAGAAATTTTTGGTGACAAGACGCGACTAGTTACACGAAAGGGGGTTTATCCCTATGATTACACTGATTCGTTGAATAAGCTCGATGAAACCTTGCTCCCGGACAAGGATAATTTTTACAACAGATTGAACGACGAGCATGTGTCAGACGAAGATTATGGTCACGCTTTGAACGTATGGTCTTCGTTTGGATGTGAAACACTCGGTGATTACAGTGATGTTTATTTGAAAAGTGACGTCACTCTTCTCGCCGATGTTTTTGAGAACTTTCGTGACGTGTGCTACGGAGCCTACAAGTTAGATCCGGCGTGGTATTACACTGCACCAGGTTTAACATTTGATGCAATGCTAAAATATACCGAAATAGAGCTAGAGCTTTTGACTGATTACGATATGATACTCATGATCGAAAACGGAATTCGCGGAGGAATTTCACAGTGTTGTAAAAGATACTGTGAATCGAACAATAAGTACATGTCAGGTTATGACCCAGGTAAAGATTCGATATTTTTAACCTATCTTGACGCGAATAATCTCTACGGATGGGCACTCTCCAGACCCCTTCCTTACGGTGAATTTCGGTGGTTAAAACAGGAGGAAATTGACGATTTTAGCGTGGAAAATGTTCCCGATGACAGTGAAACTGGATACATTCTCGAAGTTGATCTTGAGTACCCACATTGGCTGCACGATACGCATTCAGATTTCCCTCTTTGCCCGGAAAACAAGACACCACCTAACGGTAAACATGAAAAACTTTTGACCACCCTCGAAAATAAAAGTAAATATGTAATTCATTACATGAACCTGAAACAGGCATTAGAATTAGGCATCATACTCAAAAAAGTGCACAGAGTTATCGAGTTCAAACAGTCTTCGTGGTTAAAGACCTATATTGACCTAAATACAGATCGTCGAAAAGTTGCTAAAAATGAATTTGAGAAGGACTTTTACAAGCTCATGAATAACGCCGTATTTGGCAAGACAATGGAGAATGTAAGGAAACGGATGAATATGCAATTAGTGACAAGCGAAAAAAGACTTCAAAAATTAATCAATAAATCGACATTTTTGGATAGGACAATTTTCAACGAGTCTTTAGTAGCCGTTCACATGCGGAAAGCCACCATCAAAATGGTTAAGCCAATATACATTGGTTTCTGCGTTCTCGATCTCAGCAAAACTCTAATGTACGACTTTCATTACCGCACCATGCTGCCCAAGTACCAAAATAAATTGTCACTCGCCTACACAGACACTGACAGCTTCATGTATGAGATTAGAACGGATGATGTATACAGAGATATGCTAGAATACCTAGATGCATTCGACACCTCGAATTATCCAAAAGAACATCCGTGTTATTCTGAAAAAAACAAGAAGGTCATTGGAAAGTTCAAAGACGAATGCGATGGTCTCATTATAACGGCTTTCGTTGGATTAAGAAGCAAATTGTACTCATTCAAGATGGAATCGGGTAAAGAAAAAAAGAAGGCAAAGGGGATAACGAAATCTGTGAAGGAAAAATGCCTAAAATTTGGTGATTATATTAATTGTTTAAGAGAGAACTCGACGCAATTTCGAAAGATGAACGTAATCCGTAGCAAAATGCACGAGTTATACACTGTTAAAATAAATAAGGTGACACTAAATGCATCCGATGATAAACGATATATTTGCGAGGATGGAATGAATACGCTTGCTTGGGGACATTACAAAATTCCACGGAAACGTACACATGATCAGGCATTTGGTAATGATTGAAATTGATAAAAACTAGTTTCATCGTAATCATAATTCCAGTGTTAATCATGACGTTGGCCTGGAAACATCCTTTCACATGCATCTGCGCGGGTCCGTCAGGTTGTGGAAAAACCACATTTGTCACGCAGTTTTTGGAAAAATTGGATTATATGATAGATAGTCCAATAGAGCAAGTGGTTTGGTGCTGTGCCCCAGGGAGTGAGCCTAACATACGAATACCAGTTGAATTTTACTCTGAAATACCTCCTTTCGAAGAATTTGGTGGTGTTCCTACTTTGTACGTTATAGATGATTTAATGAGTGAGGGAGCCTACAGCAAAGATGTGTGTAGATTATTCACCAGAGGTAGCCATCATTTTAACATTTCGGTGTTTTTGATCACGCAGAATATTTTCTATCAAAGCCAGCAATCGAGAAACATATCATTGAATTCAAAGTATATTGTAGCGTTCAAAAATCCCAGAGATAAGTTACAATTTGGTCATTTAGCTAGGCAGGTCTATCCGGAAAAATCGGGGGAATTGGAGAGGGTATATAAACAGGTTACGCAAGAACCATTCGGTTATTTGGTTCTAGATCTTGGTCAGGACACGGAGGAGAGATTCCGCTTTAGAACCAAAATTTTTCCCCAAGACGGGGCCACTGTCATTTACATGCCCCAACGCGATGAAAAGGTTGAAGAACAATAAACACTTGCTCCACGTCCTAAAATCTGCAAAGCCTAAATTACGTACTGCCATATTGAATAGCTCGGACGAGGAGTTGATTAAAACAATTTGCGATTGTTGCCTCAATACTCTAAACGGAAATCATAAGATCGATAAGCGATTGAAACGAAAATTATCCAAGCATCGTAACACACTGAGAAAGTTGGCTGAACGGAGGACGAGTGTAAAAAGAAAACGAGCGCTTCTCGTACAAAAAGGTGGCTTTTTGCCATTACTACTGGGTTCGATTTTAAGCGGTGTGATCGGTAGCCTGCTGGGAAAATGAGTTTGCAGAAAATGCTCGTAGTGAGTCCCGAAGTCTTTGATCGAAGTCATGCAAAGGCTAGGTTGAGTAAATTGGATAAGGAAATGAAACTTGTGTTAGCGAGTAAAGGGCTCAAGGATATTGAGAAGTGGCATTTGTATAAAAGAATACTCGATAAATATCTCGACTCAGTGTCAGACTTTAAATCTCCCGTACACGTTCCGATAGTGAAACACTCACCACCAACACGGCTATATGAAGGTAGCGATGCAATGAGAAGGCGGTTAGACGAAATTAGGAGGACAAATTCAGAGTTGGATTCGACATGGGCACGAATAAAGGAACAAATCGAAAGCGATTCTCCACCGAGAAAAATGAAGCGGATAATAGCAACTCCAAGAGAGCCAAGCACACCTCCAAGGGAGCAAAGAACATCTCCAAAGGAGCGATGGACATCTCCGAGACCAATTCCAAGGCGAAGCAAGCGAAAAAGGGTACCAAAAATGTTCGGGGCAGAGTGGGACACGACGTAATAGCTAGCGTGTACAACAATCCCGCACATCCTGCTGGTTTTTCCACAGATAAAAAATTAAATAAAGCGACTGGAATCCCTATAAAAACAATTCGCGAGTGGTTGGAATCTCAAGAAGCGTACACGCGTCACAAGCCGGCGAGAAAAAAGTTTGTTAGAAACCGTTACGAAGTAAACTATATAGATGAGTGTTGGCAATGTGATTTAAATGATTTGAGAAGTTTGAAAAAATACAACAACGGGTTCTGTTACATTTTAACCGTAATAGACATATTTTCCCGTTATGCGTGGGCTAGTCCTCTCAAGTCAAAAAGACCAGAGGAAATTATAGAAGCATTTAAGGTCATATTTCGCGAGCGCAAGCCATTGAAAATTCAGAGCGATAAGGGAGGGGAATTTGTTAATAGCAAGTTTAAAAGTTTTCTCTCGAATCAAGGTGTAAAGTTTTACACTACAAATAATCCAGAAATTAAAGCTAGCCTCGTGGAACGCTTTAATCGAACTCTCAAGACAAAAATGTATAAATATTTTACAAAATACGCAACTTACAAATATATCGATGTGCTTCCAAAACTCATCAGTTCTTATAACCATAGTACGCATTCTAGCATTAGGATCGCTCCCTCTCAAGTGAATGCTAAAAATGCATTCATCATTGCTAGTCGGAGAAAAAGCTTAAAGAAGACGGATGCAAAATTTAATAAAGGTGATTATGTGAGGATTAGTAAAGAGAGGATTCCATTCACCAAAGGATACACACCAAATTATACCAAGGAAATATTTCAAGTTACAAACATTGATCGAATGAAACTAATACCAACCTATAAATTGAATGATTTGAACGGGGAGGATATAAAGGGTAGTTTCTATGCGGAAGAATTAGTCAAAGTTAACGTGTCTCCTGACACGGAGTACAGGATCGAGAAAATATTGAGACGTCGGGGGAGTGGTCCTAATTTGGAGTATTTTATCAAGTGGGACGGATACCCACCGTCTTTTAACTCGTGGATTTCAGCTTCTTCCGTGCGTAAAATATGAACGAATTTTATCTTACACTACCCAGCGATAGCTCGAGGGATTTTTTCCCAAGAAATACAATCGCTCATTATCGTACAAAGTTGAGTCATCGCATCGATTTAGAAAATAACGAGTGGTATGTCGGTCTAGCTGAGATTTCGATTCCTTCTATTGAGGTAAAAAAAGTTTCCAAAGACACACCAGCTGTTATCGAAAACTTTACTCCAGCGCCTCGCGTAGCAGACGAATTTCCTCCTAAGGATAATAGGACCCGGAGTGAAGAGGGATTAGTTCGAGGGGATAAAGAAGTTATAAATGTGAAACTTTTAGATGATTCATACTTTACAATTCCCATTGGTACTTATGACAGTATTGCGGCGGCATTTTCAAAACCATATATTACCTCCAGTACACAAAAACAAACGTACATTTCAAATGAAGTAATGCGTTATATTGATAAACTGAGTGTAAGGATTAACCAGGTTGGAGTTGATGAACGCATATTACCACGGTCTGCGCAAATTTTTGCGAGCGGAGTAAAATACTCGTTGTCTCCGGGAACGTATGATTCGTTTGCTAACTTATTCAATAGAACTTTGTCAGGCTTTAGTGGAAAAGGCAAGGAAAAGATAAAAAATGACCTATCATTATTATCGGCTGTTCTTATTAGATTATCATTTAAAGATTCAACGTTGACAGATGATGAGTTAGCTGAAATCATCGATGATGCTAGGGTAGAGATTAACACTAAAGACGGCATAGGAAACAGAGGAAAAAGAAGCATTGCAACCTCCTCAAAAAATGTTTACGTTTACACAGATATAATAAAACCGCAGTTGGTGGGTGACACTTTGAGTCGATGCATCCGCATCATAAATGTCAAAATTGGTGAATATCAAACTTTCAATCCGATTTATTATTTTCCCGTGGAGAAAAACAATATCGAGAGTGTTGAAATTCTTTTTGCAGATAAACTCGGTGAAGCAATTTCTTTTCATAGTGGGGAGCAAAGCTCGATAGTTGTGCTACACTTTATAAAAAAGAATTGATTCACGTTAGTACATCATTTTAAGACGAGATGGCGCCGGTGATGGATCGATATTATAGTTATTATTCAAAACAGGTGGGAGGAGAGATTGGATCCTTGTATAGAGCTTCTTATAGGGTGCAAAAGGGACGAGGTATCGGGAGTTTCCTCGCGGGATTGTGGCGATTTGCAAAACCTTTGCTATTTAGCGGGCTTAAGACTGTTGGTAAGGAGGCCGCGAGCGCTGGGGCAGCAGCTCTTGGAGACCTTGGAACAAAACCAGTTAAGGAGATACTGCGCAGTAGAATAAACGAGGCAGGTCAGAACTTGAAACGCAAGGCCGAGGAAAAGATAAAAGGCATGTCTGGGGGTGGGTTGAGGATTGCGAAACGTCCAAGGTTAAATAAAATAAAACATAGCTGCGTAAGAAAAAAGCGACAGTCGATGAGAAGTCGAAGAGGAAAGAAGGTTGTTGGAGGAGATATTTTTTCGCGATAATGGCAGAGCATATGCTGACTTCGTTGGATTTATTTCAGCCCAATCCGCCGGTGCAAACTAACATCTTGGCAAAAAGACTCGTGTCCTACAAACCCATATCTTCGCTAGATAATCGATCGGTTATAGAATTCCTGATCAAAGACTCTGGGGATGCGTATAAGGATTTGAATAGTATATATCTTAGACTTAAAGTGAAACTTTGCAAAAAAGACGGGACTGATTACAATGAATCCGCTACCAATCAACCGGGAGTAGTGAACAATATTTTGCACTCTCTGTTCGAGCAGTGTAACGTTTATTTCAATGGGACGTTGGTCACACCATCAGAGGATAATTACCATTACAGAAGCTACCTGGAAAATGTGTTAAATTATGGAACAGATGCGAGCAAAACACATTTACGAAATGTGGGGTGGGAGTTGGACACGGGAGACGATATTAACTTGACAGATACTTCAAATTCTGGTTATACAAGGCGTAAGGGTTGGTTTAAGAACAGTGCAGAGGTTGAGTTGTATGGTAAACTGCACGTAGATGTTTTTAATCAGATACAATTAATGATGGATCGAGTAGACATCGGTATAAGACTATTGCTCTCTAATCATGCTTTCCATCTTATGGGAGGGAATGATGATGGACTATTGAAAATTTTAGACGCAACTTTATACGTTCAACATTTCGATATTAACCCATCCATTTTAGTTGCACATAATAAAATCCTGGAAAACAACAATGCCAAATATCACTACAAGCGTACCGAGTTGAAAACTTTTACTGTTCCTTCTGGTGGACGAACTTTAAGCCTTGACAATGCGATCGTGGGTCGAATACCTAATTTAATTATTTTTACAATGGTGGATAATGAAGCATATGCGGGAAGTTTGAATAAGAATCCATTTGCTCTCTCTCACTATTCGCTCGAGAATTTTTCACTCTTTGTGAACGGTGTGCAAATTCCGTCCGAGGGGTTACAATGCAATTTTTCAAGTAAAAAGTATTGGGCGCGAGCGTATGACACAATATTCTCAGGAAGTGGGATAAAGCATTACAATCGGGGTAATCAAATCACTTACGATATGTTTGGACACGGTTATTTTATGCTAGTCTTCGATCTAACACCCGATGATTCGGGTAATGAGGACTATATAAGTTTAGGAGATAGAGGTGTGGTGAGAATAGAGGCGAGATTTGAAAACGAATTATCGAGAACGGTTACGTGTTTACTTTTCTCAGAGTATGATGCAACAGTGGAAATTGATAAAAACAGAAACATTATCACAAACTTTTAGTCATGGATGGAATTCAAATTAACAGGTTACTAAGACCACTCAATATATTTCGCGGAGTTTACGCATCTGATAGGTTACCAAAATCACCACGAAATGGAGTTTACATAATAAATTTAGATCCATCTAAATTACCGGGTTCACACTGGGTTGCAGTCTATTTGCATAATAATTATGCAGAGTATTTTGATTCCTACGGCTTACCTCCTTTTGTTTCAAATATAAGTAATTTTTTAAAGTCATTCTCAGTCACTCGCAATCACGTTCAAATTCAAAGCTTTCGTTCGGATATTTGCGGTGAATACTGCTGCCTCTATACCGCTAGTAAATCATTAGGTCAAACACTACACAAATTCCTCGCACACTTTCATCACACCATCCCTCATCTCAACGACTGTCGAGCCCTGAAGCTGTTTCATCAGACCTTCAAGCGGGTTCGGCGGGCCAAATGTCATCCCAGAGCTCAGCGGTGCTGTTCCCGAATAAATACGATGAGCAGGAAGAGGAGGTGATTATTTGAGAAGAAACAGCCGCAGAATGCAGATCGTGGTATCTGTGACTTATAGCCAAGGCGGGGTGACGGAGCTTGCAGCCGTCGACGTGGATTCAAATCGTTTATTTTGGGGCAGTTTCAAGAAACATGGGAAGCTCATCGCTGGAGGAAAGAAGCTACGTTTCCCAGACCCCTTACAGCGAGATGAGACATCCTTCAACGAAGGATTCATTTCACACACCGAACTTTCAACTACCCTGGAAGCTATGACTGAGGGTGCAACCGCTCTCTACGCATTCAGCGAAGCAGAGTGTGAGTTCCTGACCGATCTGACGGGACGCACTTTCATCTCTCTCGAAAAAGAGTTAAACTGTCCCCCTCCCGAAAAATGTTCCTTTCTTGCCTTTTCCTGCCTCAATCCTTGTCACAAATTGCGCAACAGCACTTGCGCATTGAGAGATGCACATTCTCTCGCCCAGTGGTTCCAGTATAACCGTCTCAAAACCGAAGTTGATCCTTGCCCGGATGACTGTTCCCCCACCCCTCCTCCTACATCAACCTCTAAATAAGGACGGTTACGTCACCATACGCCAGTCGTCATGCAGTCATCGGTGGATGCAGACCATCAGTCTCCTCCGGTGAAGAGAAAGAAACCTGCTGGAAATTTTATTCCTTCTATTGGACAATCGGACAATTTACTTCTTCAAACTGTGTATTATTTGAACAAAACAAAGACAAAGAGTGTGTGTATTGGTTACGATCCTGGTAGAGACTTTGAATCAGTTGTGCAATTTAATCAAGTTGGAAAAAAAAGTGTAATTGTTTCACAAAGCGAGTGGGCAAACATCTTGAACTGTGAAAAGGATGTGGATTTGTTCTTTTACAAAGGAGAAAAGCATTTTTTAACTTCCTGTTTGGCTTATGCGAATTACTTTGGGAAGACTCATTTGGTTATTAAAAAGACCTTTAATTTAAAGCAAGAAGAGTGGTTTGCATTGGTGAAACTCTTCAAGCTGATTGATTTATTTCTCCAGAGACTTTCAGCTAGTCGTGACAAAGTGAGACATTTTCTCGCCACAAAATTAGCAAAGAATATCACAGATTGTGATTTTGAAAGACTTGAATTAGAGATGGTACTCATAGCGTATGGTTCGGCTGATGAATAGCCTGTGTGAGTGAAAGGCTTTCTAACCTCTGGCGTGAATGAAAGTTCCGTAAGTTAGAGAGTCTTGATGTAAGTTCAACCCCTGGCATTGGGTGTAAAAACCTTGTAAGTTGGACATACATCACGATGGGTGCCATTGTCGAATTTCAAGGATTTACGGGTAGCAATGGACATTTTATTGTCAAAGAATTGGCAATTATCGCTGTCCAGAATAAATGCTGTAATACGTGGTTATTTAAATCACCACAGAGATTGCTCTTTACAAAAGAGTCTTCTTGGCTGAGAAACAACTATCACGGCTTGTGCGAATACTCTGGAGATGTGGATTATTCAGAACTGGAGAGTATACTTCACAATTATACTAAAAATTTTAAATATCTATTCACAAAGGGTGCTCAAAAAGCTGCCTTCTTAACAAGTCTTCTTCCCAAGGGAATTTGTGTGGCTAATCTGGAACTTTATGGGTGTCCTTCATTCACGAAATTGACCACGAATGAGGGTTGTTTAATTGAAATTCATATGGATGGTAATCTACAATGTGCCAGAAAAAATTGTTTTAAGCTAGCTGATTGGTGTATACGAAATAAAATATGTTAGATTTTCTAGTCAAATGTATCATTTTATTGTTTTACATCATCATGTTCACTTTGATCATTTACGATGCTATACAATTGAGACAATATGATTGTATCTGGGGATATTTAATCGAATGTGGTTATTTAAACGAGAGTGCTAGAGAACTGTCTGCGCTCAGACGTGCTGTTCAATTGTTTCAAGAGGATTATAACATAAGTATGAGTGGGGAAATGAACTATGAAACCATGTATATGGTGAACAATGTAACAAACTCATCTGTGTGTGGTTGAAGAAAATAAACTTTTGTTGTTAAAATTTACCCTGGTCTTTCATTTCGAAATAAAAAACACATAGTATAGTATTTAATATATTTATTGTTAATAAATATACATATCAACTTCAATTTTGAGTATAAACTTTATCACTCTCAGACGGGTACCTTTAATGGCGTCTGTGGTACCATAATCCACTTTTGATTTTCTATGGTCTGTATAACAAACAGGTTTTGGTCCGTCAATACAATCACTTTGAGTCCTCGTTCCTCCTCCTTTTGCGTAGACTCGGGGCTGGTAGCACTCGTACACATCCAACCAGATGATTGGGTGCTGCTTGTCCGCGAGGCGTTGCTTTTCCGGATCGGTGATGTCATCCTGGTTCGTTATGTTAAATCTCTCCACTACACCATTCTCATTCTCGAAGCCGGAGAAAGTCACTTTATGTCCGATCACTTCAAATATCTTTCTCTGGTGTCGGAATACGCAGTAGTAAACTTCGTTAAAAAGTACCGAGAGCACAAAATCTGTGCCTCGTTGAGGGATGTACACGATGTAAGTATCCGGATCTGACTGCTTCTCCACCCGGAGATTGGTGTCCTCCAGGGAGGCTTCGGGATCTCTTCGCAGCTCAGCAACAGTTCTGGAGGTCATGTTAACGTTGAATGAGGTAATAATCACTCGGGAGTCATTTATATGCAGGAGTGGGAGGAGTCACGTTGCAACCACACGTGTTAAGACCTTGGTAACTGCTAATGGGAACATATCCAACTCGAGTGGGAGAAGCTATGGGCTCGGCACGTGTCTGGAATGCACCGGGAGTGAAAGGGAACGTTGTGACGTCATGGGCCAGGATCGGCAAATCCCTACTACTAATGTAATCGCCAAAAATGTGTGGGAAGAGGGTTGAATCCAGTGGCGTAGCCAGGAATTTCGTTTGGGGGCAGGGGGTCCAAAACCAAGGGGGAAAATTTTTGAAAAACAGGGTACTAAGTAGAGGGATTTAAACTAATTTTAACTCTTTTCACTATCAACAAAAACTTCATTTGTCAAAGAAATATTTAGGAAATTCATGATTTTTCTATAGTTTGTTTACTTTTATGAAAGAAAATAATTCCGTTTTTATATTTCGGGGGGGGGTCCGGACCCCACTCCTTGCTACGCCACTGGTTGAATTCCCTCCCTAGTTCTCCGGGTATGAGTAGAACGATTTTAGCCAGGAATTTCGTTCGGGGGCAGGGGATCCAAAACCAAGGGGGAAAAGTTTTGAAAAACAGGGTACTAAGTAGAGGGATTTAAACTAATTTTAACTCTTTTCACTATCAACAAAAACTTCATTTGTCAAAGAAATATTTAGGAAATTCATGATTTTTCTATAGTTTGTTTTCTTTTATGAAAGAAAATAATTGCGTTTTTATATTTCGGGGGGGGGGGGGGGTCCGGACCCCCCTCCTAGCTGCGCCACTGGTTGAATTCCCTCCTTAGTTCTCCGGGTATGAGTAGAACGATTTTAAGCCGTTGGAAGCAAGTCATGGGATAAAAAACGTTTTTCATTTGAAACTTTTTTTTCACATTTTATTACCTTTCTCTCTTACCTTGAAAATCATGCTGTCTGACAGTTTAATATTTTGTTATTCTCGAGAAATATGCACTGACATTATCATTCCGAAGGATTTTTTACTGCACGTAAGTATTGAAGTAATAAAAGTGACGTTGTTACGAAAGTGATTTTTATGAGATGCATGGCTATTGTAAAAATCACATGCCAAATACGTACATCTTGAATTTCGATTGCAAATTGAAATTAAACCCTTTCGCTCTCACGGTAATTTTAGTTTGCAATCCCATAAAGATCAACCCCGATTCGAGAACGCGTCAGACATGTTGAAGAAGAGACGTATTATTTTTTTCATAAAAATAATCAAATATATTTTTTGTGGAAAAATTAATTTCATATAAATTTGTCAAAACATAAATTTTTGTTTACATAAACAATAATTAAAAATATCATCAAGTTAAAGCATTTATATGGGTATAAGACACGGTCTCAGGCGTTATTTTGTGGAATTGCTTCATTAAAGAATTAAATAAAATTACTTTGCTTAATTCCACAATTTATTTTAAATAGCACGACCCGGGTTTCAGCATCTAATGCTGTCATCACCTGATGATACCCGGAATACCCGGATGCTGAAACCTGGGACACGTTATTTGAAATTAAGTGTGGAATACAACAAAGTAATTTTATTTTATTTTATTCCATTTATATGGGATTGAAGACGGGGCCAATACACCTTAACCGTCTAATATTTAAAACTCAATCTTCTAAACCTCACACGTCTAGAAGCTCATGCTTCAACACAGTCCGTCATTACTGATGTGCAAAATGTTTAATTTATCGCAGTCTAATTTCCTCGGCATGACGAATACATTCAAAAGGTTTGGACACCTTAATGATAGAAATGGGATTGAAAGTAGAAAACTTGTCAGGTTAAGTTGACCCATGTCCGGCTTTCTAGGCAGTCTATACAAGGGCGTACCCAGGATCAAAACTAGAAGGGGTCAAGCCATGGTTGTTCAAGTTGTAGGTAAGATTTAAGCATGGAAAAGGTGAATGAAATCAACATTTTAAGGCAACTTTTACAGCTCTTTATTAGTTTTTGAAATAGGGTAGTTTCCTTCATCAAAGAAAACGGAAGGCATTGATTGCGATTCGTTTCCCACCATTAGTGTATTCATAATATACAAATTTTTTGGTTTTAGAAATCCCATTTTAGACGAATGTTAATGGTCAATTTTAACCGCATTTAAAAATGGCCAGATTGGCGCCCATGCGATGCCACTCCACGTGACGTCACAGGGACCTAGTTTCTATACGAGTTGATAGGATTTTTACATCGTCTGAGATTACCGATGCATGCATGAGGCACAGACTTCAGGGAAACATTTCTTAATAATCATATATTAAAACAGCCACAAGTCGGGAAGTTTTCTTCGTTTGATAGGGCATTAATAATCCTTATTTAAGTCAAGCGCTACCTGATAGCAGGGTACTATGCTACCTGCTAGCAGCCTGCATCGTATCGGCGCTCAAAGCCTCGCCCCAAGGTCACCTCACTTGCGGCAGCGGGAACCAGAACGATGTAATACCGACTTTTCCCAGCATTCCTACTTAGCCCTTGCGTTTTCGCGCGCTTGAAAAGTTTCACTTTTCATTTAATCACGAAAAATAGATATCGTCATTAAAAAATCTAAAAGCGTGAATTACGTACTCCAGGAGTAATAATCTTTCGATTTAGGCAATAAGAAAATAATAGGAAACCACCCTATTATTAGCTATTATATATTATTATTATTATAAAAAATATTATTTTCCTTAAAGACATTTGTGATTTTGCCTCTTGTTGGGGGGGGGGGGGGGGCAGCTGCCCCTCGCTGGGTACGCCCATGAGACTATAACTCCCGTCGTTCTAGTGTTAAATGCCCGACTATCTTCAAATATTCAATTAACCTTTGAAAAAACATTGTGTCAGCCCATTTACCCAAAAGCTTCGAGGGCGTTTATAGTCTGACAAAGGCAGACACTGCCTTTCTCATAGTGGAAGTGCTTCGACTTGACTTGGAGACAGAGTAGTGTTGAGTGTGCACTATAGAGGACTCTAGCTCTACGAGCACGTTAGCAGACTCTCTACCATGACATAGTTCATTTATTGGTCGGTGGTCTGAACTCTCTTGCCATCTCGGATCTTCTTCGCGCCGCTCGACAGCTAACCTGAATCTCCATTGAATTTGCTCTTGTGTAAGCGGAATCCAATTTCGGTCTCTTTTGCTTGCCTCCCCCGTTGAGTCTCGTGAGCGGAAGAGCTAAAAAGGTTTTCGTCCTAGAATAAATCGAAACGTCCGTTCATCTAGCATAAAGAAATACTGATAGGTTAATTGGGCTTAGCGATTACCTGTTAACTTCCTTGATTAAACGTATAAAATATTCCATTAATTGTTACTGTCCTTAAAATGGTGCAAATTCCAATGGATAGCAGAACTGAATTTGAGTAAAAAATGAAAATAAATGATAAATAGACAAGAGAAAAGTAAAAAAACATTCATTTCAACCCTTCCCTACCTAAGGTTGCATATGCAGAAAATCAAATTTTTAAGTTGAGTAAACAATTGTTATTTTAAAACTTAAAAAAAAATAAAAATTTTAACCACATGTTGTAACGTAAAATATAATTTTCGCGAATAATGTGTCCTTCATGAAAATTATGATTGACTGGATTTATAATACACACATTTTTGAATTGGAGAACGCTCAAACTTGATTCATCTCGTAAGAAACACTGGGTTTGGTGGGGTTTATAAAGGAGTGGACGGGATAATAGAAGGTAAGATCAAAACAAGATTGGAAGTTTATATCAAATTTTAAGTTTTATCGAAGTCACACGGAAGGAAGTGGGCAGTGCTTCGGCATGAGGAGCTCGTTAGAGAGAGATGCAGAAATATGTTCTCATTCGTTTTAAAGTCCACTGAAAGTCACATTAAAAAGTTAAAGTAGCGAGATTTGGAGAACTCGTATTTTTTATGGGAAAACACGCACTCGAGACCCTGAATAAAAAAAGAAATGTGGGTTGATGGCCGCATTGGCTAGAAAGCGTTCTACTCTCTCGGAGAACTAGAGAGGAAATTCAACCCTCTTTCCCATGCATTTTCGGTGATTATTTTTCTGGAAAATGGATGTCGTAACAGATTTAGCGGACAGGATGCATTAAAAAAAAGAAAGGAAGGCGAACTCGTTGGGTCGGAGCAGCGCTTTATTTTAAGCCACGAGTCTTTTATTTCTCTCCAGGGTTAGAGGCCGATAGGGTAGGGACTGAGGGGAAGGGGCAGTCTTTTATTCAAGGGACCACTTCATTCCGAAAATATACCCTCGTGCGGGGAGCCAATGGTAGGAGGAGGCCGGGGAGGGGAAGTTATTGTCGCCCGTTACCGAGGAAACACGAACTATGCATCATAGACTCCGAGAAGTATAGGCCGGGACTTCCGTATTCCGAATGTCATCTGTTTGAAATTAGTGGACCCATTTTTATTGCATGCAATTCTTTGATACAAAGAAAACTTTCATGTATAGGGGAATTGGGGCGAGAGTACGCATCTAACAAACAATCATAAAAATTATGCATTCAGGTTCATACAATAATTTTTATTTTTACACAGCTTGTTCGAAGTTACATGTAGTGCAATACTTCCATTTCAGCAGTAAAAATTTATAACTGCCGTTCTTCATCGAAATGTAGGAGAAAAGCAAATAGGAATCTTGCCCCTCACCTAAGGCAAGTGTCCTCACGTATGCGGACACTTACCCCAGGAATCAGACCCCAATGGAACCTGCTGTATCTAATACGCCATAACGTAACCATATGGTGAGCTGCGAACCAGCTAACTGCATGAAATTTCGGGGAAAATAATGCATATAAAGGAATGCTAAACAAACATTGTAGTTAAATAAACGCCCAAACCACAAATAAGAATTACGTGGTTCAACAATTTAGATAAAAGTCTCGTAAAAATTGAAAACAAGAAAAACCCACGTTCTGTCGTTCGCTGCCTTCCATTAAATGCACCCCTATGCAACATTCGGCCACGTAAATAAAACTGATTGACTAAAAGTGGCTTCATCCCGGCATTTGGAGAAATACTTTGGAAAAGGAATCTTGCCCCATGCGGACTCTTGCCCCTCGCTACCCCAACGTTATTTTGGTTATTCAGAAAATATCAGGAATTTTAGTTATTTTTTTAAATAATTATTATTCCATGTACATTAAATTTGTCGCCTGTCGCATTATATTAGATGCAAATAAAGATTTCTTTCACCTTTTCCACGTCTTCATGAGCTATTGATGTGCTGGAGCGTCCAGGGAGAATAGGGTGGTTTCCCATTATTTTTTTATTGTCTAAATCGAAAGATTATTACTCCTGGAGTAAACATTTCACGCTTTTAGATTTTTTAATGACCATATCTATTTTTCGCGATTAAACGATAAGTGAAAATTTTCAAGCGCACGAAAACGCGACGGCTAAGTATGAAAGTTGGGAAAACACCGTGTGACGTCATTCTGGTTCCCGCTGTCGCCGTGTGAGGTGACCTTGGGGCGAGGCTTTGAGCGCTAACACGGTGCAGGTTGCTAGCAGGTAGCAGAGTACCCTGCTAGTGCTTGGCTTAAATGATGATTATTAATACCTTATCAAATGAAGAAAACTTTCCGACCATAGGCAGTTTTAATAGGTGATTATTAAGATGTGTTTCCCTGAGCTCTGTGCCTATTGCATGTATTGGTAGTCTCAGATGAAGTAAAACTCCTATCCACTCGTATAGAAACTAGGTCCCTGTGACGTCACGTGGAGTGGCATCGCATGGGCGCCAATCTGGCCATTTTCAAATGCGGTTAAAATTGACCATTGCCATTCGTCTAAACCGGAATTTCTAAACCCAAATAATTTGTATATTATGAATACACTAATGGTGGGTAAGGAATCGCAATCAATACATTTCGTTTCACTTTGATGAAGGAAACTACCCCTTTTTTGAGCCCAAAAATACATTTATGAGGCCAAAATTGTGCACAATCAAATTGAAACTGGGATAACTTCGTTCGTGTAAAGCGTAGAGGTGAGACTCTGGATTCATTTTGTGGATTAGGTTCACGTGATTTGATCCTTCACAATATTCGAGTCTTCAAAATCGTTCAAAATGAAAGACATCATAAATCTGCAAGATCAATTGGATTGAATAAAGTCCACGAATCTATGAAGCATACAAGGGGAATCCAAGGGATTATAAAATTCACCAAACATGAACGTTCAAGGAAATCGACAATATTTAATTGTAATCTACGTCGGATATGTACCAAACTAAGTGGAAATGAGTTCACGGCGATAAATATTGATTCCTATTGGCAACCAACCTTAATTTCCAACATCCTACCCGACTTTCGAAGATGGAAAACACAGATAAACCTTCAGTAATTTCCTGTTTTCGTTTCTCACTAATCCGATGAATATATATCGTTCATTAAGAACGAGAATTTTTCCAAAGATTCGGATAGCGGCTGATTCACTAAAATTCTCCATCAACGCAATCAAACACAACCAAATTAACTGGATTTGGAATCACCTTTCATTATGAACGAATTCGTTCATTTTGAGCGAGTTCACCAGAGACTCACGATCAAACTCCTTTGGTTCAATTCAACGAATCTTCGAAGCCATCTTTGAAAGCAAGGTTGGATGTTGCTGATTATTAATAAACTATTATCCTTAAGAACTTACATATTTTGATTTACTATGGACGTTCTTTATTATATATTTGACGCTGATTGCAAACAGATAAGTACATTTATTTCCTTAAACGTTCGCCTGTAGTGAAATTAAAACCCTTAGAATAAATACGTATGCGTACTAGGTTGGTGTATTTTGTTTAATCCGATTAATTTCCTATTTTTATGATTTCGTTCATTTTGAACGATTCGGAGAATCGAATCATCGCCATGAATCAAATCACGTGAACAAAAAATATATATCTTAAACAATTAAAAGTTGTAATAAAAAAACAAACATTGAAAACCTTAGTAAAATTTATTTTTATTAAATTAATCAAAATTAATGGTAACTAGGCTTGGTACTAGCTTAAAAACGTGATATCAATAGATATGAGCAAAGCTAAGGTATGTCAAAATTTTTTTCTGTATTCTGTTGTATACGTAAAAATATTGTATATCATTGTATTTTATGTTTTTCTCATGTCATGTTTTCTTTCATAGCCCTGATGATAGTTTAAAAATAAACTGAAACGTTGGCTAAAACTTTTTTTGCATCTCATACAAAAAAGAAAAGAAGATAGTAAGATCCATGTGTAATGCCCAATTCAGGAGCCTTTGCCGACCTCTCTTTATAAAATTATACTTGCTTACTGTGCCATCAATCTATATTTATTGTACTCTGGTTTTCACTTGGGAACATTTATCTTTGTTTAGTAAAAATGAGTCTTATCATAAACACAATACTAGACAGACATCAGATCTACATGTTGTACAGCAAAATGTTAAGGTCTCTTCTTTAGGTCCGAGAGTGATGTGCATCAAAATGTACAATGCCCTTCCTAGGCATTTAAAAAACATTGAAAAATTGTCGGCTTTCAAAAACCAGCTGAGGAAGTTTCTTATGACAAAGTGTTTTTATACTGTGGATGAGTACTTTTCGTAATGTTGAACTGCTGTGCCTTTGTGTGTGATTATTTTTTTTCTCTTATCTTGACCTGTCCTATGCATTCATGTAATGTCTCCAGGACATAATGAATTATTATTATTATTATTATTTTCATGTCTTGTGCCAAATGCAATGACCCTCTGCCAAAGGATGGTCTTTTTGTATGTTGTGATGGATGCAATGGATCCTTCCAATATAAATGCTCAAAAATATCTGAGAGCACCTGGAGAGCCAAATCAGCGAAAAAGAAGCTTGAGTGGAGATGCGGTGACTGCAGACGTTCAACTGTTTTCATCAACGACGAGTCACAGGAGGCCTCCTTTTCTGCTGTGAAAATTGCTGAAAAGGAACGTATAATGGATGTAAGCATAGGTGGAATGGAATCAGGAAGATCTTCAGGCAGTCGGAATAGTGATGTCAGTGGTCGCTTAGACAATATTGATAAGAATTTGTGTGAAATCACGCATAGCATTAATTTCATGAGTGCACGGTATGATGAGTTGTGTGAAAATATTAGGGTGGTCAAGGAACTCAAAGACATTATTTTTGATTTGAGAGATGAGTTAAATTGTAAAAATAAAGTGATTGATGATTTAAAAATTAGAGTGAATGAGCTGGAGCAAAACGCAATGATGGATAAGGTGGAAGTAGTTGGGATAGATTTAAATTATGTAGATACTTCTCCAATTGAATTAGTTAATAAGATAGCGAAATCGATTAAAATAGATAATCACAAAGATGATGATGTTCGAGATGCCTTTTTCGTAAATAATAAGTCCCCAAACCAAAAGTCTAAGCTGGTTATCTCATTTACAAATAAAAAGGTTAAAGATGCATGGATAGATAAAAGAAAAGGGTTGGATAACAAAGATATTACTGAAGGGAAAATTAGTGGGAAAATTTTTATAAATGAAGCACTCACAGGTTATTATAAAAATCTCCTGTGGAAAACTAAGGAAAAGAGTAAAGAGAAAGGTTTTAGGTATGTTTGGGTCAAATTTGGAAAAATATTAGTAAAAAGAGATGAACATTCTCAAATCATCAGAATAAGGTCAGAAGATGACTTAAATAAATTTTGAAATTGCTAATAACTTGTGTGAATATAACTTTTTTTTAAAATACTAAGTATAAGAATGGATTTGTTTTCTATCATAGATGATGATTACAGAGAATGTCATACGTATAATTTATCTGAAAGTTCAAAAATAGTTAAGACTTATGATGAAATGTGTTTACACTTGAATATACGAAGTCTCCGAAAAAATTTCAATGACTTACTTATTCTTTTGCATCAAATTAATATGAATAACAAAGTTGGAGTTGTGGTTTTAACGGAAGTTAATATAAAGGAAGAAGAAGTTGAGAACTTCCAAATACCGGGCTATGAAATGATATTTAAACTTAGAAATTTTGGTAGAGGAGGTGGCGTGTTAATCTATGTCTCTAATGATAAAATTTATCATTGTATTTCGGTTAATAGTATTTCTTATGAAGCGATCTCTTGTGTTGTAAATATATTAGGAGTAGATATAACTGTTATGGGACTGTATCGACCACCTAACCTCAAATTCAAAGATTTTTTAGAGGAATTTTTTGATGAAATTATTAATTTACGAACTAGAGATGTACTTTTTGGTGGTGGAGATTTCAATATTAATTTCATGGCCAATCTTGGCACAGATATTAATGTTTACAAAGATGCATTAGCTCAAAGAGGATATATACAATTAATTAAAGAAAATACTAGAGAGGTGATAGTAGATGGAAATTTAGTTTCCTCATGCATTGACCATATACTCTACCGAGGGAATGCCTTTCATTGTGATGGGGTGATATTTCAGACTTGCATATCGGATCATTATGCTGTAGCAGTTGGTATGGTTAAAAAAGATAATTTTCCCTCATTGAAATTGACTACTTTAAATAATACAATTTCTGAAACGTATGTTTGTGAAAGAACGGTGAAACAGCTGATTTCAAGCCTTGATTTAAACGATCTTCAAATGTTAGATTCGCAATCTCCTAATGATATATATCTAGAATTATCACGTCTGTTTCAAGGAATATACAGTAAAGCCATGAAAAAACGTTCTCGGAAGGATAATAAAGATAATAAAAAAACTTGGATTAATAAAGAAATAATTGAAAAAATTAAAATTAGAGACTGCCTCTATAAGAGATGGAAAAATAGTCCCTCGAATTTGAGTTATAGAAGGGAGTATCAAACTTTTAGAAATCAAGTTAATAAAGAAATCTGCCGAGCAAAAAAGAGTTTTTACTATCATAGTATAATTCGTGCAGGTAATGATGCAAAAAAGATTTGGGAACTAGTTAAGTTAATCACTGGAGCAGATAAAAATAAGGGGCCTGATCATACTATTGTTAAATATTTCTCTGGTAAGATGAATTTAAAATCTGTGGTCAATCTCTTTGTAAAGCAGTACTCAAAAGATAACGAAGAGCTTAGAATAAATTGTTCAGAAGTTTTATACGAGTACAGTCCTGTTACAATAAATAATAGTATAGTGGTAAATTATGCAACTGAAAAAGTTGTTAAAAATATTCTTAAGAATATTGAAAATAAAGGACCTGGAATTGATTGGATGAAAATTAAAGACTTAAAATCTAACAGCATCTTTATACCGGTTTAAAAAATATTTATTAACACTAGTTTAGAAAATTCCATTGTTCCTGTTGAATTGAAAACAGCTATTGTTCCTCCGGTTTATAAAAGTGGAAATCACCTTCAAACACAGAACTATAGGCCCATATCTATCTTACCTTGTATGAGTAAAATATTAGAAAAATATGTGGCAGACATGCTGTTAAATTTTTTGGACAAAAATAGAGCAATTTTTGAGCATCAATATGGTTTTCAAAAAAAGAAAGGTACAAAGGATGCCTTAGAATACTTTTCAGAGAATATTCGAAATAATTTAGATAGAGGAAAGAATGTTGTAATAACTTACATTGATTATAAAAAGGCTTTCGATATGGTTGATCACACTTTGTTGCTTAAAAAATTATACAATATTGGAGTGAGAGGGTTGTTGCTTGATTGGTTTAAAGATTATTTATTTAATAGAAAGATGGTAGTGAAAGTTCAAAATGTTGTTAGTGATATTACCAGCATAAAAATGGGAGTGCCCCAAGGATCGATTCTGGGGCCAATTTTGTATTTAATTTATGTTAATGATATGCATGAATGTATTAAAAATTGTAATTTACTTTTGTATGCTGACGACACAGTCTTGATATCTAGTCATGTCAACTTCAAAAATGCCGTCAATAATATGCAGAATGATATCAATAATATGTTAAAATGGTCCCATGACAATAATTTAATTTTAAATGAAAAAAAATCTAAAACAATGCACATCACTTATCTTGCTTCTAATATTAAATCAATAAATATTAAATCTCACGGTCATGAATGTCTACATTCCAACATGATAACTTGTAACTGTAATATTTTAGAACAAGTGAACGAATATAAATATTTGGGTTTGATTGTTGATTGTAATTTCACTTTTAATTCTCATGTATCAAAATTGAACCAAAAGGTCAGATGCATTATGTACAAATTTTATTATCTGAAGGACAGCGTCACGAAAAATGTACTCAAAATGATGTATCACGGTCTTTTTGAGAGCCTTCTCAGATATGGCCTTACTGTGTGGGGATCATGTGGTGTGACTAATATGAAAAGATTGAAGTCCAACCAAAAAAGGATTTTAAAAATGATTCATCAAACTAACTTGGAGGAAAATGGTGGACATTCAGGTGACTCGTATTTTAAAGACCTTGGTACATTACCACTTGATAAATTGTATCAGTACATATTAATAATTGATAATTATTTTAATAATAGATAAAAAAGGAAAAGAAATATTAATAGTAATATCGATTTAAGGGCTTTAGGAATGTATGAGATTCCGCGATGTTATACGCATAAGGGTTGTAGGCAATTGAAAGTTGTTGTACCTAAACTGTTCAATAATTTGAAGAGCGAATTTAAAGAGTTAAAATCTTTGAGTGAAGTAAAAAGAAAAATTAAGAGATGGATATTGTCTGGTTGTTGATAATGGAATGTAACAGTATTTTATATATTGATATGCTTAATTGCTATTAAGAATGTTTTTTTAATGTAAAAATTTGTTTGTTAGTGAAATTGTTAATTTAGTAATTTTTACAAGACAAATTGTAATGCTTAAGTTGGCACCTGCTGACAAGCCAATTTCGGCTTAGCGGGACCAGAATGTTTGTTTTCATTTGTAAATTTACACTGTTGTATAAACATTATTTCTTGTTTGTACGTAGTTAAATGAATAAATAAATAAATAAATAAATTGTTAATTATTATTACATTGACCTTTACTCCGAGAACTATTTTACCATGAATTAAACGAGGCCAAGATAAGAAGAAAAAAATTAATTATCCAATCAACCAAGGAGGAATGTTATTCATCACTTTCATATCACCGTCATCCCATGCTACAATATAGAAGCACAAGGAGAAGAATCCAAAGAAGTAGCTGCATAACAACATCGAAACTTAACCCATTTTTTGGACTTCGAAAATGGAAAATTTAAGAAGAAATACAAGGGAAAACTTAGAACATATTGAAGCCCTAATGATAGTTTATAAATAAACTGAAACGTTGGCTAAAACCATTTTGAATCACATACATTTGACCTATACTCCGAGAACTATTTTACCATGAATTAAACGCGGTCAAGATAAGAAGAAAAAATTAATCAAGTGAAGCGAATCCTTCAACGAATTCGAACGATTCATCCATGAACGACTCAGCACTATTTTCTATGCTGGGGCTTGTTCGTCCGCATCTCGTCTGGATAAACACGTATATCTATCGACTTTTCTGTCACCAGTAAGGCGCATGCTGCTGGAAATAACCTCTCGCCTCAGGGTGGTAACAAAGGAGTAGCCAATTTGGAAGAAAGCACCAATGTAATCAAACACCTCGTTCTCTCCTCTTTCAGGAGGACGTCTTGGGGAGGATGATGTTGTGATCGATATATCGAGAAAGAAGAGTATCAGGGTGAGAGGAGAGGGTTTAAAAGGCTTACGAGGAGACATTGAGAGTAAGGGGCCTGTCCTCGTACAAACACATACGAACACCACGATGGCCGTCAAAATAAGTGAAATTCAGGGATTACCATTAAAACTCCTTGGTATAATTAAATTCATACTAATAATAATAATAATAATAATAACAACACTAATTACAATAAATAATTAGTAATAAAATAATTATTATGTACAAAGGAGATCCATCCGAGTGAATTAGACACCTGGAAGTGGTCATGTATGTTTGTTATACATATCTTGGCTTCACCTTCTATTAGTATGTATGCTTTTATAAATCATATACCCCCGCGGCTGAGCTTTAAGCCACCCAGTTTGTCCTCCGGGTAGTGGATGTTGGGTCGACCTCTATGCATCCACATCTACATACTACCCCGCAAGCCGCCTAAAAGGCGTGTAGTAAGGGGCGTTAGAACACCAGCCGTCCTCACATAGAAAGGAAGTGCTATAACCAAAACCATCTGGCAAAAATAAACCACCAATACCTAAGCCTCTTAAAGAATAGAATTCCTCCTTAATACAATTATTAGCCATCCGCAGTACTAGAAACACACATTTACATTCTATACTGAGCCGGATATCCAACAAATACTCACTGATAAAAAAATAGACTGAATTGACTGGTTACCCTTTTTATCAACAAAATAGAAATAGCGAAAAACATGAATGATATTACGGTATCACTAAGCCGTAACGTAATTTCAACGGAGAGAGATAATTAAGTTGAATACAATAATTTAGCGGATGAAATAAAAAATACATGGATATAAAATTAAGTCAGACCTCAAGATTAGAAATATCTGCAGATGGATTAATGTCGCACAAGTTTTAAAAAATAAATTGAAAATTTAAAAAAAATAATAATCAACTGGGGCCCAAAAAAAGTTGTTACCTGCCACATTGCGAGAGGATATTTCTGATCCGATATACATCCAATATTCTCGGATAGGGTGAATTCTTTTTCCTTACCAGCCGATCCTAATCCATTGATACGAAGTTGTCTCGTCTTCTCCTTAATGTTTTTAGAAGAGCTCTCGTTTATCCCACTCTTTTAAGCACTTCCTGACGGCTTACTCGGTCGATCCATTTCATCTTCATCATTCTCCGGTAGCACCAAATTTCGAATGCTTCCACCCTTACCTACTCTGTTACTGTCGACGTGAAAGCCTCGCTTCCATAGAGAAACATGCTCCACATTAATCATTTGATGATCTTTTCCTCTCTTCTATCATTGAATTCTCTGCTGTTAGTAGGTTTAACTTATTTCAGAATGCCTTTTCTTCTCCTGTGCTTTTCAACTGACTTCTTTCCTAATTGCTTCGTCCATCCATCACATTGTATATCAGAGTTTATGGGTATTCAGTCGGAATATTATGCCCATGCAAAATTAAAAAATACGGTATGAAAAATGAAATAATAAATTTAGTAAACCAAACAAAGTTTATGCTTTCATTTTCGACTATGGAAAAGTTTAACACAGTAAAGCTTGAAGCCACCTGTTAAAAAAATGCGGTGTAAAAAAAGTTGAACCGTGGGTTTTCAAAGGTGTCCAAGTAATTGGTAAAGTATAAAAATCTTATTTTTCAAAATATTAATATTAAAGGGTTCCAATCAGGTCAAAGGTCATATTTAGAGTGCATTTCAAATCGGCCGTATGTTAAAACCCCGACTTAACTATGCAAATCACGTATTTCCTGTGGTTTCCAAATATAATTCGTGTTTAGTTTCGTTCTGGGGAATTTGGCTTCGCATCGATCCGCTCTATTTGTTCCGACCCATTGCACAAAGAGAGCAAATACAGAGAGACGCTAAAACTGGCATTAACTCGATGCGCATTTCGGCCATGTTCTAAATAAGTGAATTCCGGTCGGTGAACGGCAAACAAGCACTTTAATTAGTATTACCATCGTTACCGGTCAACAATTCTAAGATTGGTTTAACGCCGCTCTCCATTTTCAATTCCCCTGTCGGCCATTATACGTAAATCTTCTCATTGATATCCTTCTTAACCTATCCCATGTATTATATGTACTCTTTTATACTCATATGCGTGAATACCTCTATAACCTGTTCACCCTCACGACTAAACTTTCCGTCAGAAGAACGCGGGCATACTTAAGCCTTCTCCACACTCCCCAAGCCAGTAAAACCAGTACCTAAATTCCTTCCCTGTTATAGCATCCAAGTTATGGAATGCATTACCCCCCTCAATAAAATGCACCTCCACTCAGGAAGGAATATTTATAGAGGAAGCTGTTCAAATAATTAAAACCGTAGCAATGTTGTTTGTAAATCTTAGGGTCCTTGTGTTGATCTATTTGATTTGGGCTTTGAGCGCTGATACAACGCAGGCTGCTAGCAATTAGCAGAGTACCCTGCTATCATGTAGCGATTGGCTTAAATAAGGATTATTAATAACCTATCAAACGAAGGAAACTTTCCGACCTTAGGCAGTTTTAAAAGGTGATTATTAAGAGATGCTTCCCTGAGCTCTGTGCCTCATGCATGCATCGGTAATCTCAGACGATGTAAAACTCCTATCCACTCGTGTAGAAACTAGGTCCCTGTGACGTCACGTGGAGTGGCATCGCATGGGCGCCAATCTGGCCTTTTTCAAATGCTGTTAAAATTGACCATTGCCATTCGTCTAAACTGGGATTTCTAAAACCAAATAATCACAATCAATGCCTTTCGTTTTCTTTGATTAAGGAAACTACCCTATTGCTCTTTCCCAATATCATCAGCCCTGAAGATGCTGAGAAAGTCTCCCTAAGATACGTCGGCCTACAATATGCAGACTCTGACCCGGTTGGATACCCGGAAACAATTCAATCAAGTCACTCACCGGGAAAAACTCAGATTCTTCATATAGCAACGAACTTACGCACTCAAGGTATATAAATTTTGTTGAGCTATTTCTTAGCTGCTTCGATTTCTTTCCTGGATTTTAATTCTCAATTCCATATTATATATACGTCATTTTTTTCCGAGGTATCCTCTTTCACGATTCACGGTGTAACGTTTTTTTTTGTATTTTCTCTTCAATGCGCTTACAAATATTGGTTATTACACTTTATAGACAAACTCGGGAGCAAAGACACATCCGCGCGCCACAACTATTACAATCCAACTCCCCATATACTCCATCCCTTGCCGTCAACAACAATTGCCCCACTCCACCTCTGTTGCTCATTATTGTCCGCTTCATTGTCCTCCTCCCATCAATCATTTCATCAACATCCAACTCAAAAAACTCAAAATTAATTGTTACAACGGATTACAGCTAACGAAACACGGTCCGGAAGCGCATGAAAAAAATGAATACGTCGATGTGCCTTCAAAATTTATACGCTAATATTTTTTCCGTCAACTCAAAATTGACCTAATTTTCGCATTTATGCCAATTTGTTCTATGAATACCGCCAGTGAACCATGGGTACTGGAAACTCACGCTAAGTCCTCCGAACGGATATTTTTTTTAATTTATATTTTTTCCGGTAAAAAAAATACAGCCTTTTTATTCACGAGATTATTACGAAGGTTGGAGGGGTGAAAAAATTCCCAAGTTCCCCTTTTCCCGCCACCAGGCCGATTGCTCATTCACGGGAAACAGCCTTGGAGATATTTTCAACGTCCCTCATGCATAACCATAGGTTGCGGGTTTTGGGCGAAGACTTTTTTCATATCCCTGAACCACTTGATTTGATTTTGAGTGGAAGCGTGCTGGAAATAACCCAGATGACTCCATAGATGGCGATGGGATAAGAGGGTTAGCTAGAATAGGGGTCACGGCAAAGGCCACTACTCATCCAATCCCAATCCCATACAGGGTTCTGTAGGATGCGTCCAAATATATGTAATCGCTATCGAAGGAATCGATAGTCACAAACCACGTAGTACATAACCACCTTCGATTCATTCGTAATTACTACGAAAATAATTGCAATATGTATTATTGTATGTAACTACAAGCTTATGAGGGGTAAACGTAGAGTGATGCAGTCAGTGGGTTAGCCAAGAACATCGCCCGAGGGGGAAGGTCCAAAACCGTGTGGGGGATTTTTAAAAACAGCGTCCTATGTAAAGGGACTTTACATAGGACGCTTTGAAATAATTTTAACACTTTTCATAATCGAAAAAACTTCATTTTTATCAAAGAAATCTTTTGTAAATTCATGATTTTCAAATATTTCGCAGGGTATTAGGTAGGTGCAGAGATACATTACGCGTAGTATACAGATAGATTTATATCCCTGATTTAGTTTAAAGAATTATATTTTTGCTTTTTCTTAGTTCCATCTACAGCTTTTAATTTTCGAACTACAAACCAAAACATGAAGACAGAGAATCAACACTAAACGAACCAAGCCTCACTTCTTTAACACAAACACTGAAAGAGAATAAAAACAAAGTGGATACCGAATGACTAAACGTCTCCCGTTAATCAACAGCCAGCATTACTGGAATAAAATATCACGCGTGGAAGTACTTTTACGAGAGATATTAATTTCAAAATCGTGAGGATACGGCGGATGATATCTTAGGAGGTTGGCGACTCGAATTAAGTTTGGGCTCAACTCAATAACCCTTAACCGGTGACGTGCGGTCTGAGAGACCTCTGTGTTTATAAAAAAATGATGAATATTTTCAAATTGACTGTTTTTTAAGTATCTAAAATCATCGTTAGCTTCAAATTGTTGCATGATAAAGATATAAAAATATTTAAATTAAACGTTTTTATTATTTAATTTTGTAAATTTACAAATTAATTCGATTAGCGGTCTGAAAGACCTCACGTCGCGCCTGCAAAATGATTCAATAAAAGGAGTAAACGAGAGAAATTCAATTGTTTCCTATTAGTTAGCCATCTTTCTTTGACATTTAAGGCGTTATTTTGAATAGTGGCGAGATATTGACGCTTAAAAACGATAACAATAATTCAAGTGTGTTTGATATCAGTTTTTGGATCCTGTTTTAAATTACTTTTTTGAATGAAAAAGTTGGTTCGTGTTGGGAGTGCATAATATTAAATATAAGTTTTAAAATAGTTTAGAAGATAAAGAAATATAAACTTCAGCAATAAAATGCCGTCGCAACAGTTAATGAATATTTGATTTATTGCGGTCTGCAAGACCGTACGCCACAGGTAGTGTAACAAATATTTCACATCACTGGTCAAGGGTTAACAATGGAATTTAGTCTGAGCGAGCGTTGTGAAACATGTAAGGTCTCGTAGTACAAACTTGGCAACCGAGTACAGTCTGAGTCAGGATTAAGACTTGATTAACGTTCTGTAATCCGGCCTGTAGTCTTATGAGTAGTCAGTTGAAGTGTTTGATAATGAATGATGACGAAAGTTTCCACGGTAACTTCCGTGTAAGTTGATACATCTCCTCTGACGTATAGAAAAAAATTGCATTGTCGTCCTCAAGGACTGAGTGTAGTGCTTATTATTTCTGTCCTTTGAATTGGACTGCTCCTGACCAAACCTGGATATGAGGCAGGCTCCGCGCCAAGCTAAGACCTAAAGTATTTACAGCCAGACATTCCAGGCATGAGACTCAGTCCGCGAGGACGACAACAATCGACAACGAGAGATAATAAAAGGAATCGCATACGAAGAAAAGTCGGCGAAGGACATCGCATTTATTTCCGAAATAAAACAATTCCCAAATTCCAAACAATTAAATATCTCGGAGTTCTACTAGACAACAAACTCACCTGATCCACCCACATCCAGTCTGCCGTACAAAAGGCCGCAGGAATCAGCATGTCCCTCCACCCCTTATTAAGGAAGAGTTCGCCGCTATCTATCAAGACCAAACTTCTGTTATATAATTCAACGATAAAACCCATCCTCACATACGCATCACCGGCTTGGCTGCATGCAGCGCCATCTCATCTTGAGAAAATTCAGGTCGCCGAAAACAAAATCATCCGAAAAATAATAAACGCGCCATGGTTTATGAGCAACAAAAATATCAGGAAAGATCTCCAACTATGCCCAATTTCAACTTACCTGAAATCGCACTTGAAAAGATTCGAAAGATCATTCGCTGCTACTAATAATCCTCTATTAGAAAATCTCTGGGACTACGACATTCCTGTTAAACCAAAATACCTTTATCCCAAATGTGCCCTAAACCCTACCCACATCCCCAATCCCTAATTACCCTAATTAACTATGCCATGACTCATTAAAAAAATTAAAAAGTGATTGTCTTTAGCTCCAAGAAACTACATGAAAAATGAAACCCCCAGGAGACAGCCGAATCCTGGCTGGGAACTGAGGAAAAATAAAGAGAGATACATGCGAGGTTTAATTAAATAAAGGATAAAAACTTAATGTCCAGAATAAAATAGAGTCGACTCATTCCACACCATATAATTTTTTGCTGTAAAAGTTAGATACATCGAGTTTACACGGTGTTACAGATACTCAAATTCAAACAACGAACAAGATTATCCAACAAACTCGATCTCTCAAAGCCTGGTCACACGATACATTTACCCGAGCAAGTTCATTTCTAAACGCACGAACGATTTTGGTGGGCAGTAAAGGAACTTGTACAGTGAGAACGGATAATAGGCCAAATTAAAATAGGTTGTGCATTCTGTTAATCCATTCGTACAATCTTAGTGGTTACATTGTGCATTTTGGCATTCATTCTCGCGTTCATGCATCTGCATATTAACTTGTACGCGATAATGTAAGATGTAACCAGGCCTTTACAAATGGGATATAAACTTTACTTACCAAATGAATAATTGAATACTTAATCATCAGTCCACATATCGTCAATACGGACTTGAAGATTCGCTTAAATTTTAGTTCACATGGAGAAACGTATACTCATATTAAACCAAAGAATAAGAAGTCTCCCCACATAATCATGCAAAAGATGTGAAAGTTACTTCCAAAGTGGAAGACTGATCACTTTGAAATCAGTGCATATCACGTTATTCACCATTCGAGAATTCACTGAGAATCGAGTTCGCTCAGTGTCCGTATAATCATGTGCAATCTTCGAATAATAAGAATTTACAACAATCCAACGAACTTCAACAGGGAATAAATTCACTTCCTTAATGAGGGCAACAACATAACAGGGAATTTAGTTTTATCCCAAGGAACACAGGCTTATCCGGCGCATTGATAAAATGAAAAGTTTTCGGGTTTTCAACCAGGTCCTAAAGTTGCTTTTTTTCCTTCCTGAAAAGAGAAAAAGACCTCTTCCAACAATTTCATTCATCGGCCACAAATTGAAAACACTTGGAAATCCTATTTTGAAGGGAATGGTGTAAGTGCTATCGTTTCCAAAAGTCTGTGCCCATCTATGCTTCACTCAACGGTTGAATGAATGCGACGAAGTTTTTCAGAAAAAAACTATGGAATTTTGGCACTCAGTGCAACAGAATTTTAGGACTCGCTGGTAAATCTGTTTGCCTAGTTAACAATCGTAGTCAACTTGAACTTCAACTTCATATACAAGTTGAGTACATCAGTTCTCGTGGACGGGTAAGCGATTACGATACGCGTAAAATCGTCTACGGACAACTTCAACGGTCAGCATCAAAGTTTAGCCAAGGTGAACCTTCAAGTTAGCGGTTGACGGTTTCATGCTGGCGCATGCGCGGTAGACATTGCGGATCTCCGATTTCATTTGTTGTCTCTTGAGTTGGCAAACGGAATACGATAACATCAAGGATATCACAACTGGAAAATATCTTTGCGGAATTAATTAAGCTCTTATTTCATAATATAATAATAGTAATAATAATAATAATAATAAATAACAAATTACCTTCTTGTTTGCTTAGAGCTTCGTAATTGCGATGAATCTTCCAAAACCATCAACCTTCTTCCCGAATATGCACAGCGAAAATTTGCTTCAGCAAGGGTTATTTCATCTACTAAAACTGTTTCATAACCCTGATCCATATTTTTTTAAGTGGTAAGCATTTTTAAAAATCCTTCTATAAATCTCAATCACATGCTAAATAGCTTCCAGGCTCGGTCTCTATCAAATGCATTGTCGACACCTATTTTTTTCTCCTTTTCGGTTTGGGTTTGTTTGTTCTTGTTTTCCTTTTCGGTATCTAACTAGATTTCAGGAGTTAAAATGTAATTTATCCACTTGATACAATTGCATTTCGTACATAGGCTTTAGGCAATGTATGACCGGTGAGAGCTCACACCGCCTGCTGGCTTACACATTTATTATGGCTTTTTTCCGATGACTTCGAAGATTTAGCGAATTGCATGTTGCAAAGTGGTACACACTCACCCCCTGCGAAACACGTTGGATGTTGCTCGCAGGGATGTATATGTGGACGTTTATTCTTAATATGTACTGCAAAGATATTTGTAATCGTAAGAAATGGCATTAAAAAGTTGTGAATTTGATAAATCATATCGCTGTGATTATTTAAATCTCGACTAAATGGCCTAATTTTACCTTGTCCCTCATTGTAATTCGGATTTCTGTTTCTACCTTCTTATGAATAACGTAGGCAACGTATACTCGTTCCTTAGAATGACCGCAGCGCCGCCATCAGATTTTGGTGGCCATTATTTGAACTAATCTCCGTATTTAATTTTAAATTATGAATATAAATCGATTTACAGCTAAAATTATATTGTAAGTGGTAGAATATTGTATTGTCATCCTGTTCTGAGTTATCCTGAAACTTTCAGCTTGATAGCTAATCGGAAAACGGGTTAAAATTGAGTTGCCAGATCTGACCCGGACAAGATGACAAACAACAGAGCGAGATTATAAATGTTCTCCCAATTCATTCAACCGTTGCTTGGAGCAACACTGCAAACAGACTTTTGGAGATAATGGTACTCGTATACACGTAGTCCACTCAGTCGAACATGTCCTGTCTCGCGTGGTTGTTGGCTTCGCAGTTGTTTTCCATGCCCGGGGAGAATTGGGGTCCCATGGACCTGGAGTCTGCGTATCGGAAGGACGTGGTTCTGGTCCTGGACGTGGTCGACAGGGTCCGCCTGCCTCCTTCCAGGGCCGTCGCCCGTCCGCCGCCAGTCCAGCAACACCTGCACAGCACCCTGATGAAACTGGCGCGGAAGCTCTTCGACATGAACCCGTACACGATGGGGTTGATGCAGCTGCGAAACGAGCGAAAATTCGGCATCAATACGATTCATACATTTATCCGATTTTGGCACATTTGAAATATGCAGAGTGTTTCAAGAGGAATCTGCAATACTCCAGGAAGTTAAAAAAGAAATTTATTTTGCTCTTTCCATTTATATACTTAGTTCTTGTTTATTGTAAGTTATTGTCACATATATTTCATAAGGATAATGTTTCAAAAAATAATATATACTTTCTTTTGTTTTCTGGCCTCCCTTGAATTTAATTTTTAAGATGGTAGCTTCCATACTGGTTTTTTATTTCCGAACCGTTTTTATCCAATTTTTTATTAACCATTTTATTTTAACCATTTATTTTAACCATTGAAGCTACCTGAAGCTCCATTAATATGGTGATATTTAAAAAAGTGTACATTCAAGGTTGGAGTGATAAATTCATTAATTCATTCAAGTGGTAAAGGAGATAATTGAAAGCAATTTTTGTCCTATAAACATGGAGTCGCACATACTTAGTTACTGAACCTTGGCAACGCCAAGAGTTTTGGATGCACTTTGCAGTTGCCATGAAATTTGTTCTTATTGACTATCCAGCCTTCTCGACATTTTATTCAATACTCTGGATTTACAAGGGCATTAAAAATTGAGATTTTTCGATTATAGTTGTCTTAAACAATTAATCTCAAAATGGATGAGCATTGTTGATACATTTAATTAAGCTTTAATTAAGTAATAAGCAATCCTACGGCAACAATATTCTATTTAAGAAAAAAATTGCTATCATTTATTAGTGTAAGTACAACAAATTGAGCCAAGTTTTGTTCTAATAAAATTGTTGGAAGTGAAGTAAAATGTAGTGGCGACTGTAATAATTAACTTGACCTACTTATTTGCTTAATCGAATGCGTGCGAACAAAAACTGTATACAACAAGTGACTCCGTACGCAATCACGTGCAACGATGCCTTACTCTTTTCACCAAGGGTGCAATTCGCCAAGGAAAGAAATCATTCGGCTTTGATTTCGGGTCAGTTGTTCATAGCAGGATATTGTTTCCACCAAAATTGACCAGTATTCGTGATTACGTCACACGTACCTGTTGAAGTAGGACATGAGGTGAAAGGCGTTCCCCATGTGTCTCCAAGAAGAGTTGGAATCCCTTAACACGGGGAGCACTTGGTATGCCGTCATGACATTGTCAATGAGAACAGGTGCCCAGCAGATGACAAAGAGCACCACCACGGTGACCAGCATCTTTATCACCTAGGAAACATCCAAAGCAAACGATTAAGGACGATCAGCCATTTCACACGAGCAAAAATTATGTTAAAATATGTTTTGTCATTTTTAATAATAATTTTTCACGAATTAAAATTATCATATCACCAAAACAGAAATGGAATAAAAATAGAAATTACATCACCAATAGAACGCATGCAGTATTTTAAAATGTCTGTCTACCGTCAACGTTTAAGAAAATAAGTATTATAAGATACCAATTCGGTGCAATATATCAATAAAGCCGTAAATCAGCAATAAAAATGAGGAAAAACACAATATTACTTAGATCCTGGCAAGCCCAAGCGGCTATTCAGCAGCTGTTCCCTTTATATATTGTTTTTTATTTGTTATGTAGCTTTTGGAAAATATTTTATGCATTTGATTACAAGCATTCAGAAACAATAATAATTCTATGAGTACCTATTCTTTCATTAAGAGTATTCTTTATTTCTCACTTCGTTTAATCAATCGTAGCAACTCTTGTTTTGAAATTTCAAGAAGAAAAGTATACTCGACTTCGAAAGTCCGAAAATATATATCGGACGTAAGTAGCACACGAAAAGGCTAAAAGATGACACCACTTGCGACGCCAAAAAAAAAACGGCATAGTCCGCTAAAACCTAAAATTAACACATGTTTTTCCATAGAAATCTCAACAATTTCTACATATTTTTAGTAAATAAAGTAGTGTAGGGTATAAAAGTGTCGTAGAAAGGCATTTGCAAGTATGAGTGATGCAGGGGTCCTCTCCTCCGAATATGCCGCTGGGTTCGACCGCTGGGGATGACGAATGCAACGTCGTGTCTATGATGTTTGGCGTGATTGATTATGCATTGATGTTTGAATTGTATTTTTATTTGTACGAGTATTTGTGTTGATATTGGTGTTTTGGAGTTGAGGGCGCTATGGTGATGGGGGAGTAAACAGGGGATTGTTAGCAAAAGAGCCATTTTGGATGGAGGAGAGGAAATATAGCTCTAAGGATTTTAATTGATTATTATTGTCTAGAAGAAAAAAAAGGTTGCGACATCACACGAAAAGGTATTCGGCGCCCACGTCGACTAAATCCGTGGTTGACTGTTACGTATAGTTACAGCAAGCAGAAACCCCAGGCCAAGGGCATTAGAACGAATTATCGGATTTAAAAACGATGTGATTACATCAGTTTCATGGTAGCGCTTCCTGTCGGCAGACTTCTGAACTTACTGGCCTCGACAGTAACTACCGAAACTAATCGACTCCAGGCGCAAAGCCAGGATTTAAGCCTTGGGGAAGGGGGGGGGGGGGGATTCGGTGCAACTAATACTGGGGGGGGTATGGAATACGGGAAATGCGGGTGCCCTCCCCCAGAAAATGTTTTAGATAGATGGTTCAAAATGACGAGTTTTACGGTTTTCTGAGGGATATTTTAATAATCCTTACACTATTCTATTAGTAATATTTATCCAATCAAGTATGATTGATTAAATTTTAAAATTCCTCTGAGTTCTGGGGGGGGGGGGTTATCCCCCAAAACCCCCCTCGCTGAGCCACTGCTCGACTCGACATTCGTAATCCTACTTGAAGGAATTGAGTCGAGTAGTTGGTCGAATTTTCGAGTACTCACACATCCCTACATGTTAATGGACAAAAAAGCTTAAAATTGTCTCCTGAAGTATTCTAGATTCCTCTTGAAACACCCTGATACCCGAATTTTGTTTCCATTGGTTACCGTGCCGCACTTAACAGCATTATGGACCACCGTGGCGCCGCCAAGATCGAATTTTCACTGTCGGCGCACTTGTCACGCGTTTACCTAGAAAGTTTTGGATACTTCACCTTTTTGACCGTTCCACTTTCCGTGTCCGATTCTTCCGAGTTCACTTGCATCCGTGGCGCTCGGAATCTCCGAGAGCTGTTCGCAGAATTTATCTTCTTGCTCGACATGCGAAAACTCTCTGAAGTCACCATTGAAGTGCTGTCCGGAGAGGCTCCGTTGCAGCCTAAAGGGCCGCTCACGGGTGGGTTTATCCTGTTGAAAGAAATAACCACCGTAAAACAAATCATGCAACTGAAAAGAATCATAGTTCTGCTATGAATTAAACTACTAAAATTTTGAAAACACAAAAAACGCATTTCCCTGGAATTCCGAGAGAAGGTTAAAATTTATTAACATTTTACTCATCCTTCACGTATAGGAAAGTTTGTCTATAACTCTAGCATCTGTTAGACAGACGGTTTACTATGATAAGCGCTTGTAATTAACTCAATGGAGACGGAACGGAAACAAAAAACCTTTCCCAAGTATTACAGATCCTGACTCAAACTTGAGTCCTCGGTATACCTCGCAGTTTCCAATCTTAGACTCAAGTTGAGTTTGAGTTAGGATTTCGTATTTTGTAACAAACTACCACTTAACCCACTTGCCCTAGAGTAATTGTGGTATTTTCAGTGGTGAAATTTAAAAAATAATACCTTTACCTACCTAAGCTCTTTTCGCTCATTGTCTCCTTCTCATCGAAAACTAATGTCAGATGGAAAAATGGAGGTGGAATACTTGTAAATGGTGAACAGGCTTGGTGTGTCTCCACAGTATAATAATGATGAAAATATGAATACTATGATACATCCCAAAACTTAAAATTTAAAGCAGGGAGAAATATTCCATCGAAATATCAAGGCCGGAAAAAACGATCGTATGATTCAGGCTCACCGGCAAGCCATATTGGTTTTACCGAAAGGTCACGTGACTTTTTTGTCAGGAATTAAACCTAAAATTCAATTACATTACTTCCAACGCATTTTTTATCTTTTAATTAAACACCATTTTGAGACCAATGCATTTTAAGACCATGAAAAAATTACAAAAATCCTCTTTTTCGGTTAAATAACCGCACATTTTTATCACTTATATAAAATAATTAGTTTCTCCTCTCCCACTTAAGGCTTCGTCAGAGTTTGAAGGTTATCCAATTAACCCAAATTTAATTTACCCGAGAAATAATTTTTGTGACCAACGGTCCGCGAAAGCTCCGATCAGTTAATTAAGAAAATTGATATTTCGAAGGTAAAATCTACGCATACACCATACTGGCACATGAGGGCGACATCACTGCTATCGCTCACGTCACTACTGTTGGGTAAATCGAATCTTATGGCTGTAAATAATTCAATGCATTATTTATATTAAATTTTTACTTCACTTTTTGATATAATACATGATTTTAATTATGAAAATATTAATATTCTGAACCAAAAAAATATTATTTTATTATTTTATTTCATTCTACAATCATAATACCATGCCTCGACTGTAGCCTAAGTCAGGCATCACAATATTTGAGGACAGAATTTCCCAACATCAATCACCTACAAAAAATAAATTACAACCACCTGCCCTCGCAAACCTCAATTTAAACAATAGCCGTACTTTCGACTTTGAAAATATCAAAATGTTGCATATTGAAATATAATTTATCAATAATATTATTTTTTAATTTAATATTAATATTTCTAACACCAATAATAGTTGTAACAAAAGAACAGACAGAAAATTTAAGCAAAATGTAATATTTTTTGATAAATCAAAATTGATAGGTAACTATGGTATTGTTTTAGCTTAGTAACCACAAACAAACAGTGCAGGTGTGCGTGGAAATCCTAATTTCCTTCCCTTTATGTTAATTTACCATTTAATTTGTTTTGATTATACTATAAACTATTGCGAAAAAAATTTAAAACCCTATAATTATATCTCAAAATTACATCCATTTTAATTTCAATCCCTGAAGAAGTAAAATAACTTTCCAATACGTCGGCAAAATCTCATAAAATGTTTCGTGTTTACGTTTGCAGGAGGAAAATTCAATGATTTAATGAACGATTTTAATTTTCAATTAAATTTTTTTAATGCCGATCGGTGAGAGATGCGATCGGCCTAAAAATCGACCGAACGATTGGAACGAAGCTAAAAGAACACCGAAGGTTTTACAGATTAGCGCAACCAGAAAAGTCGGCCGTGGCGGAACACAGCATTAATGAAGACCATGCTATTAGATGGGAAGATGCAAAAATCCTTTGCTAACGTTACTGGGACCGCATAATTAAGGAAGCAATAGAGATCCGCCTCAATCCCAAAAATTTCATTCGCGACACCGGCTTTCATCTTAGCAATACATGGAGGCCAGTAATCAGCTGTATAAAAAACATAAGAGAAGAACGTGAAGAATTTCAAAAGACCTACAGCCAATCGGACGACACCTGAGCCGCATTGTTGTCCTCGGTAAACGGTCGTATCGGTTCAGTGTGAAATTGGACTTCCATAAAGTAACACAGCCTTGAAGATGGGAGACAAGTCGTCTCCCGAAACGTCGGCTTACATAAAAGCATTAACCTGGCTGAAAACCCGAGAAATATTCGTCATTCAATGATTTTTTCCCTCACCCTTTCATGCCGCCCGTCATGTGGTATCTCCTCCTCATAACTTTCCAGATCTCCCCACAGATGGAAGCATAGGCGCTGGCCATGACGCACGTGGGCAGGATGAGAATCAGGAGGAGGAGGTAGACCTCGTGGAAGCGCCACAGCTCCACGTTGTCCAGGTCTCTGAAGCACCAGTATGCGCGAATCTTCACGCCAACGCTCATGTGCACCTGATGGGATAAGGAACTGTCTCGTCAGGAAAGGCATATGAAATGCGAACCTAAGAATAACACAGGCCAACAAAAAAATTTTGTTTGAAAACTTTTTTTTATTTTTATAGCTGATCTTTGCAGATTTTTATGTGCCGAATCTAAACCTGGCCTTAGTTTTTTTGTATCATCCAAGATTTAACTGTGCACACCAGTGAGGTTGCTAGTGACTCCATAAATTGTGCGACCAATGACAGTGTGGATTCTGTTAATGTTAATTTTTTTCCTGAACTTCCCTTATCATATTAAAAGTCATCGCGGTCACAAGATTACATACGTCATTTATCTCTAACTGTATAATTACTGAATGGTCTTATTGCAGAAATGGTTATGAATTCCAGACTCAGCTCTCCTCTATTTTTAGACTGTCACAACAGTCCAAAATTATAATTCACATGACTGTCATAATGAATCAGTCATTTTTTAGGTTCCTACAGAATTGAAATGATTGTTTCCAATGCTATTGGAAATGCCAATTGGCCTCTTTAATTTCACGCGTGATTCTAAGTAATATGTATTTAATATTTATTCTAATACCCCTATACGATATACAGGGAAATCAATGAAACACTGTGTTACATCATAAAATTGTTTGCATTTAATGTTCACTACATCGTGATAAAATTGTTTGTATTTACTACAGCGTGATAATACGGGGTTCACTTGTCAACTGAAATTGGTCTACATTTTCCTTCCATTTTTTCCTTGATGCTTCTTGAGTAGCTATTTCTGCGACGAATCGCTTGCTGAACTTCTCGGTGAAGTACCAACAGTAATCCCCATTATCTTGGTTCATTAGACCTACTTTTTCAATTTTATAATAACTATAAAAAAGCTGTTAAATTCTAAAAATATTGCTTGATTTCATAGATTTAACTGTAAAATGTGAATAAATGGTGGGTGATACAACTTTAAAACCATCATATTTGGTTTCAGCAACTTAATAAACATAAGAATGAGGTATTTTCAGTAAAAAAGTTTTTTCACTGTTTGCCTGTGTAATCTATGCCCATACATATTCACTATTACTGATCATAAGCATCTTGGAGTTTAGGTCAAAATGATGCAAAGCTTTAATGCGGACGTTTCGGTTTATTTATAAACCATCTTCAGGGCTTATTTTTGCACAGGGTTGTTTATGAAAAAACTAAGGAAAAAAACAAAATATAATAATATACTATCTTATACATAATATCCCATCCGGAATGCAAAATAAAACAACCCTGTGCAAAATAAGCTCTGAAGATGGTTTATAAATAAACCGAAACGCTGGCATAAGAGTTTTGCATTATATTGACCTAAACTCCAAGATACTTATGATAATTAAAAAATAGAGGCCAAGACAAGGAGTAAAAATATCTAATTCACTATTACTTGATTGTTCAGATTAGCCAAAATAATAGTTAAAAATACCAGTTTGAAACAAAGAACGTTTCACAAGCGTACGCAATGCAAAGGACCGCGTAGTTGGACATGAATGTACCTTCCCTACCTCTTTTTCTTCGACATTCCACACTCAAGCTAACTCATACATCTACATCTAAATAATACCCTTCAAGCCACCTCTAGGGTGTTTTGGCAGGGACTGATCAATCACCAGCATGCAGGAGAATTCCCAAATGCACAGCACACGGTCATAAAAATGGTACTCATACTAAGAAATTATGCGTCCACATTCATACAACCGCAAAACTTGCCAACTGCTCATTAAGACAATCCACCTATGAAGCCATAACATACAAAAAAATACTGTTAGACATACTAGGAAAATTCAGGAACATGTAGGAATAACAAAGTTAATAGGCTAAACTTCAAGTCAACTAACCAATTAGTCAGTCCTAACGCAGCCATTATAGTATTATATCTATCAGTCCGATCTACAATATATCTCCTTTATTTTATTTTTATGACCTGATTCACGCCGATATTCTCCCAAGAAAAAAGTGGCTTGTTTTTTAGGCCGCGGTGAAAGTCGGAAATAAGTGGCAGCACCTACACTTCTCCCTGGCAGACGACGTTATGGCATTGAATACCGTGCAAATTATGGAAAAATCTGTTGAGAATAAGTTGGATTCCAGCGAAATAAGGCCAAATCTTATTATTTAAAAGTCAATGAGCACTCTTTCATGTGAACTGTAAGAGCTAACGCAGGGATTTTAACACTCCTGTACATTAATATTGCGAATTATATGCAGGTATATGTCGTTCCCTTAGGCTAAAAACTTGTAAGTGCTAAGGACGCCTTAAAGCAATGGAGTACATACCGGAAATTATCTACGACATTAGCGAACGGATTCTCATCACAGTAAGGTGATGTTTACGTAAATAACGCTACAGTCATAAACTAAATATTTGTCACAATAGATGCACAGAACAAATTTCTCAGATTAGCCAATAGATGAGAATAGAGTTATACTAAAAATGAATTCATTATATCTATCTTATTAAAGGTTTGGTTCAAAATGAAAAGAAGTAAATACCCTCTGCATTTAAGTAATTTATTCAGGTTTGGGAATACCTTTGAAACATAATGTGTAAATATCTTCTCAATACAGGGAAGTGGTAAACTCCATAAAAAGGGTAAATGACCTGATCCACCGTAGTACGTTGGCGTCCGAACGATACGGCGAACTTCGTCGGAAAAATTAACCGCTCGTGAATTGAAATAATAGTTTTTGTCTGGTTTTCTGTTTAGGGTCGAATAAAGGCACGCCCGGCACGCTCGGCAGACGTCAATTCGTTTGTCATTTGTTGCTGCACATAGTCTCATTTCTTTCGTAGTTCGGATGGGCGGTATCCACTGCAATTTTTAATTTGCAATTTTCTGCAGCGTGACAGGCAAGTAATGAGCTTGCTACGTACGCACTTTATAATCGCAAATTATGCACATTTGTTGATTAACTCTTGCTTTATGTTCGCAAAATAAATTTTAAATTAACTTTATATATAAGGCTAGTCAGGCGGCTGTTGATTTGAATTCCATTGTTGGGAGAGCCGTTTGAATGATGTAAACGTCTCTTCCAACAATGGAATTCAAACCAACGGTCGCCTGACTAGCCTTATATATAAAGGATTGCAGCTCTGCCAATTAACTCCGTAATAATATTACCTATACACTACAACGTAGCTTAATTGAGTCGAATCTTAAAACGACCTACATTTTGGAACTATTTCTCACCAAATGTTGCCAGATGATAATTCGCACATTTGTCGGGATGAAATTTAGTTTCTTAAAATATCGTATAATAAGATCATATTTACTTAAGTTCCAGCAAGTAAGCTGTAAGTGGTAAACTTACGAAATAAACCAATAAATAAAAGCGAGAATGTGTCTCACCTGGACGAATAGTATTGGCACCGCGAGTAGGAGGGAGGCGACCCAGATGGCCAGCACTATCTTGGTCGCCTGTCCCACGGTGCACGTGTACTTGGCCTTCATCGGGTGCACGATGGCGTAGTACCTGCAAGAAATAACAGGGAAGGGGTCAGAGATGGGAATAAAATTAAAACGCCTATCTGCAATGAAACATGAGTGTTATGATACAAAAGCGAGAAGAATAGGGTAGTTTCTATCATCAAAGAAAACGAAAGGCATTGATTGCGATTCGTTACCCACCATTACTGTATTCATAATATACTAATTATTTGGTTTTATAATTCCCAGTTTAGACGAATGGCAATGTTCAATTTTAACTGTATTTGAAAAAGGCCATATATGCGATATTTTTCATGTCGCTTATGGAGGACATATTGAGCATCGGTAACACGAATATTACTGAAGAGGATCCTCAAGTCGGCCTCAAAATGTGCCCTCAACCGCGGCGCATTTAAATGGGTTTACAGAAGTCGCCACTCGCGTCGCTGACGGGCAAAGTGATCCGAGTTTCACGGGGTAATTAGGTATAATTAGGGGCATTGACCGAAATTCATACACATAATGATGTGATCTTTCAAATTAATTACTTTTCAATGCTATTTCTCGCAATTACAAAAAATTACATAACAAAATATTGGAAAAACTGGATCGCATTGCACTCATCACCGCGCCGCGGACATTTTTGAAAACCGATTAAGATGCGACCGAAGTGGCAACAACAACAATCAGCCTTCTATTGGATGGAATGGGCCTCTTCCATGCAGTCCCCTCGATCTGTAATCTAAACTTGAGAGGTTCGTAAATGTGTGAGTAAATTTTCATATTTTTATGTATTAACACTTTGAGTGCCGGCTGCTAAATTTAAATCCCTACCGAAAAATCCAGCCATTTTCACTATATTCGTACATATTTTAAAACATTAGCATCAAAAATATATTTATATCGATGTGCATTTAAATAAAAATGGACTTTGCTCTTCTTTACGAATGTGTTGAATAACATTTATTGCCAATTGTTAAATATATAATTTAACAACGAAAACCAACTGTTTTTGAAAAATAAAAAAGTTGCAATATATGATGTGCCATAACATGCATAATAATTTTTTAATACGCTCAATTTGAACTATTTAAAGCATGGAAATCATAAAAATCAAGCAAAGCATTATAAATCCTGGATGAAAAATAGGGTCAATGCACCCTCAACGAACGGTTCATTGTCCCAAAGAATTTTCACACAAAGTGGCGGTAGCTACAGAAGACTTTTCGTCCTCAAGACATATAGTGAACTCTTTTTTCCATCGAGAGTTGATTTTTGAAATAACAGAACCACTAAACAGTAAACTGGAAAAGTACGACGGGCGAAATATTACGGCTTCACGCAAACAAAGTCAATAAAATATAAATTCGTATTATTACGTCCATGGATATCTTCAGAAAGATTAACAAGGCGTAATATTACGTCCATGGCACGCAAAGTGTTAAAGTTTAATAAATAAATGCATTGGAAATACGTACATTCTTTTTGGAACACCCTCTGTTTATGGGGTGATGCATAGATACAGAGCTCAAGATTTTCTTTAAAATTTCTTGTTTAGATTCATTTTTTAACAATAATTCTGCCAATTTTGTGCAATTTTTTCGAATAAAAGTTTTTCTCCTTAAGGCCTGGTTACACGGTACGTTATCACGTACAAGTTAATGTAGTACGTTTGCGTGAATGATTTTCGTGGACAGGAACGGAAAATGTACGAATGCATGAACCAAATTAGGACAGCTTCTATTTTCCGTTCATGGGGCCGATTGTGTAACTTTACGTTCGAACGTAACGATCCGGTTCCCGTGGATTTTAGATCAACAACTCGAAAACAATTGAAGGAGCGATTGTGTAACTTTACGCTCGAAAGTATTCCGGCTCTCGATCGAAAGCATCTCTTCGTCAACACATTACTTGACGATAAGGCTATCGAATCGTTCGCAGGTGAGGTTTGGGATGGAATTTAAATGTTTATTACCTTTCATGGCCACGTTGTTTGTCCTTTTTTTGGGATTAAGTGAATTATGCAATCAATTATATTCATAAATCGCAGTGTTATGTTGTTGATGACGTGAATTTGTAGTGAATTGACATAAATAATTGCAATTTGTGCGTATTAGTTCACTATGGTATAAAGATGAGCAAGTTTACATTTGCTTCGCTGTGTAATGTGTGTGCATTTGAAATTAACTCATGTGGAATTAAGTGAATTAAACATTCTATTTAATTTATACATCATTGTGTTATGTTTTTAATAACGTGAATAAGTAGTGAAATTACATCGATAAATACAATTTGTACGTGTTAGTTTACTATACGATACAAAGATGAGGACGTTTACAATTGCTTCGCTATGTAATGTGTGTGCAATTCAAATGAAATTATCCTTTTTGTATGCTTGATTTAAACGTGGTTCCACTATAGTATATTAGGTAAATTATAGTTGTGCTATAATACATTGCCAAAATTATATTCTCTACGAGGTTTAATTTAATTCGGAACGTCGGGCGGTTATTGACAAGTAAAATGATTTAATTTATGTTCTCAAATAGTTTATTTTAACTTCTCAACGGCCTCGTAAATTAAGTGGAAATTATATGTTTTTACGTACTTCAATTAATGTCTCTGATGCGATATGGTTTCCTCAAAAAGGGTAAATTTTTTGAAGTGATATTCGGGTGTTTGAGACGAGAGGAGATATCAAAGATGACTATGCATATTTGCTTTTTCTTTCAAGTAATGGGTGAAAGGTTTGTGATGATGAGAATGTTTTTGATTGAGAATATTAAGGTACTTATTTATTTCATGAGTTACGTGCTTTTTTAACTGTTTACCTTACGACTATTATTAAGACGTCGTACTAATTCTTACTCGTCAGTTTTTATTTCTTGCAAATATTCAATATTCTGCGGCATTGCTCCTTGCAGACACACAAAGGCGAAGACGAGAGCCTATCACTATCTAATATCCGTTCATATATTTGATCTAAATGACTTTAGTCAATTATAAATGATACAAGTTATTATTTAGCGAATTGCAAAAGTAACGAAACGGAGACTTACCGCGGCATTTCTAAATAGTCAGCGATATCTAAGTAAAAATTACTTATCCCAAATATCAGCTACGCTCCAACGAAAAGGAGGAAAGGAAATACTGAATTGAAAGAGATTGATTTATACGCAAAGTTAAATTCTTTCATTAATATAAACTTAATTGGCCAATTGTCTCTGAAACCAATATTTGTTGTTAAGTTAGTTTCGCTATTCAAAACAACCACAAGCACTCTCAGCCTTACTGCGCATGAGCAGAAAGAAAACAATCGCGAAACGTATTCCCAATTCCAAGTAAATATGACAACGTCGTAACTTTCGATTGCTTGTTGACGATCGTCCATACACAATCGCACTTACGGCTTACGTTCGAATACCGGGAACTCTATCGAGAGTGAACGGATCTCTAACGATCGAAAGGTAGCCAAGTTACACAATCGGCCCCCATGTGTTGGCACTAGTGATGGGTCGATCATGAACGATTCGATCAAAAAGATTGAATCACTAGGTGAATCAAATGACTCATGATTCATTTCGTTAAGCAAGTCGATCATCAATCATCAATCACTCCGACTTCCGGTTTCATATCAATCATCCCGGTTTCCGGTTTATTTCAAAATTTGGAACGATTGATGCTTCATCTATTTTCGACAGGGCAGAAATGTTGTGAGAAAATTAAATACTACGTTATGAAGAACTGAATACTTGTGTAATCTTTTTCTTAAATGTTTTCCAGCAGTTATCAGTATTAATATCACCACTACACGTAAAAGGAAAATATTAAGATGACTCCTGCAGGAGAACGTTAAGAAGTAGAAGTAACATTTTATTGTGCCGTTCATAAAATTATCCTGTAGATCAGATTCATGCATAGTGTGTGGTGTATTCTGTGTTATAGTTTGAGATATATAGTTTGAAATTATTCTGCTAGTGTTAAGAAACTGTGGCAGTTTTGCCTTCCCAAATATTTTCATGAGACTACTCCCTTCATTTTTGCAGTCTCATTTGTTCATCTAGGAATTCACAATCAAAATAGTATATGAAATGATAATATGGATAGCAATCAGCGTTACCATTGCTCTTCACAGATGAAGCAGTATTTATTCGATTATTCAAAGTGATTTATTACATCCATTGATTGAGTCTTTCAATCTTGATTCATTTGAGTCTTTTTGATCATAATGATTGAATCAATTGAATGAATCATTTATGTGACTCGAGTCAATTGATTGAATCACTAAAATGATCGACTTTGCCCATCACTAGTTCGCACAAGTTGGATGGCTACACGGTGCATTTTCGTGTCCGTTCGCAGCGTTCATACAATTAAATACTAACTTGTAAGTTAATGTATCGTGTAACGAGGCCTTTAAAAACGACCGAGAGGAACTCACCTTTCGAGACTGATCGCCGTGAGCGTGAGAACGGAACATATCGTCGAGACGTTTTGCATGTAGTACACGAACTTGCAAAGAAACACTCCCATCGTCCACGTGTAAGAAAACAGCTTCGCCATCTGTAATTATAAAAGGAGAAAACAAAAGTCATATTTTTGATGCTAGCAAACTTTACCCGTTGAAAATTCAACTGTTAATAAAAAAACATTCGAAAAACAATTCCACACAGAGCTTTTTTTGCATTTCTAAGCATCAAATTGGAGATATGTTTCGAAATTTTCATTACCTCACGACCGAGATTTGGAAGTAACCCCAACCAGAAATGTGGGATAGCTTTTTCAAACAGAGAAAGTAGACGAGAGAAGATATTAAAGCTGCAAAATAAATTTATCCATAAAAAACTGGAAGAAGCTGAAGAGAAGCAAGCAGTCAAGTAATTAAAAACCTCGAAATTTTCTCTATTTCACGGCCGTAAAACGTTCATTAATTGATAACAGATTTACTCTTACTGAAGAGGTGATATTTTGTGCAACTTTTTAAAATGACTCTAAAATAAGTAGTAAAAGATGTCACCTTTTTTTGTCCCAAAAGTCCACAAAATCATTAATGATTTAAAAACAATCCAAAGAATTACTATCGCAAAATCCCTATCTTTAAGGGCCGAAAGATGACAAAAATATGTATTTAAAATTTTATTGATGTATTTTCAGTAATTATGGGCATTATATATATATGAAAAATATTGTTTTTCCATCGCTAACAAAAGATTTTTCAAAATAATTCCATGAGTTTTGCATAAAAGAAACGTGTAAGCCCAGATGTAGGTGAAAAAAATTCACCTAAAATTTTTCATTATTCTAAAGTAAAGAATACATTTTTTATAATTGAGCAATAGAGCTGTGTCAGAAATACTGAATGACCATCTAGTTCTATCTTGCGAAATAACCACGCTGAAAATCTGAAACCTTGAATATGAATTCTATTCTACGCCATTCTCTTTCCATGAAAGGATGAATGCGCAATAAAACGCATAAACTACCAAACTCGTATTTTAGGCCTCACCCAGCCCTATCTCCTTCATATTTCACCATGATTTGTATTTTTACGCCCAGCTGCTGGAGGGGGGTGGAAAAAAACATACACCTGCGCTAAGGAAGTTTTTGGGGATGGTGTTTTCTCACTACAAACGAATAAGAAATAGAATCTGAAAAGAAAATGAGTTTTTCGCTTGCATTAACTTCTGAGAGATAGTCTGTTATCAATTAATGAACGCTTTACGAATGAAATTAAACTATCCTAAGGCCGTACTCTTAGCCCTTTCTAACCCAGAGCTTCTTTTGGGAGAATTCAAATTTCAAGATTTTTCATTATGAAAACTTGAAAATTTTGCGATCAATCATAATTATCGTGGCTGCTAAATATTTCGCCATTACAATTAGCACCACAAAATAATGCGTAGTTTAGATATTTCCTAAACAGAACATATAATGTATACATTTTTGGTGTTTCTTAGAAAGCAACATTGGGTTGTAATGGGTGAACTATAATAAGTCAGGGGAGTGGGCTGGTAAGGTATTGGCAGAAAGGAAGCCATGAACTAATAATAACTTATAACGCGGAGATTATAACGGATACGGTATTTTGTGTTCTCTCTGAAGCGTTGGTTAGGAAACAATATTTGTTTACTTGAGACAATCCAAAATTTCAGTAAATGTACTCACCTTCAACAGAAATTACTCTGCTTTTTACATGTAAAACTCGTTGAATTATTGTGAAAATTCTGTCATTTGCAATGGATTGAAGTGAATAACTAATTCTTTAAAGATAAGGTATTCCTGAAAGGGCCAATAATATAAAATAATCCACGAAAATTCGAGATGTATTGAAACTGGCCGTGCTAATATATTGTATGCTTTTTAGGGAATACTGCTTTAGAGCACAAATATCTCATGAAACATTATGAGAAATAGAATTACAATTTTTAAAAATTGATGTGACGTACCTTATATGTAGTTATAGTTTTTTCTATATAGTTATAGTTTGTTTCATAGTTTACAATATTATATTTCAATTATTTTCTCAGGCTTAAACTTCAAGACGTTGATAACATTAAAAATTGATGTCAAGAAAAAGGGAAAAGAAAACGACTTATAACTCTCCAAAAATCTCATGAGAGCTGATAATATTATCTTACCTTCCACTCCGAGCCCTAAATTGCCCAATTAAGAGAAAAGTCTCGGAGAATTTAACTTCTTTCAATAATTTCATTTCTGTTTTATGGCTTAAGAGAAGATCATCAAACATTTTTAAAACTAAGGCTTCAACTGACGATTTTTCTTTGCCGCCTTTTTTGTGAACTTGACTCCAATTTACGGCGCTTGTTCCGCATTTCCAAATGAAAATGATCACACTCGGATGAGTATTTCAATGAGTCACTCATTTCTCAAGGAAATAAAGATGTTAAGGCCGGTTTACACAGTAAATTAACACGTACGGGTTAATGTCTGAATGCATGAACGCGAGAATGAACGCCAAAATGCACCGTGTAACCACCCAACTTGTGCGAATGCATGCACAGAAAATAGAACCTGTTCTAATTTGGTTCATGCATTCGTACATGTTCCGTTCCGGTCCACGAAAATCATTCACGCAAACAGACAATAAGTCGTGCGTGTTAATGTATCGTGTAAACAGGCCTTTACGATCTAAATGAACCATTCCCGTGGACGTGAATTCAGAGTTGCCATACAATAACATAATAGAGTAGTGTTGAGAGAGCAATCAAGAGGACTCTGTGTGAACCGTTACTCGCGCGCCGTTGGCGGTCACTTATTAAACTTCCAAACAATGCCCATATTCCTAGGAGGTTGTAAATATCTGGAGGGCCTGTTTCCGAGTTTTTAGCGTGGTCAAACTTCCGCCATCTTGGTCAGACAATTTTTGGACTTAAGCCGTGTCCCAATTGGCCATTTGGCTATGCCAATTCCAGAATTTAGCCATGACGCCATCTTGGAAGGATGTCCCAACTCGTTAGCCAGCATAAGGGAGGGAATTTAGGCAGCTAACGCGGCCGCCAGATTTAGGCATCGAGGAGTGCATCCTTCGCCCCACTTTTCCCATGATTCAAAGCGTGCAAAGCGTCTTGAGGAGAAAGGTCATCATGGCTGTCAACAAGGGATGGTACTTGTTTGCAAGTAGTGTTGATATTTTGAGACTTGTTTGAATAATTATTAATTTTTATTTTGTTTATAATAATGAAATTGCGTTAATGGAAGTGTAAGAATTACGGAGAAATTAGTTAAAGAAAAGGCGGCGTTAATTGTAATGTTAATTAATGTTTATATGCTTCTTATGTAGGTATGTATATGTTATTTTATAACTTTTTATACCGATCACATGTTATCTTTTGCTGCCGTTTACTTTTTTAACGTGTTAAATAATGCTTATTGATGTTTATATGCTTCTAACATATACTTAATTATGTAACACAATGTCCAAATTCTTATTTATGTAACACTTTTTTGTACATTAGGTTAACACCCGTAAGATTAAACCATTATTATTATATGTTATTGGACAAAGTCCCGAAATTGGAATCGTAATAAGTGACAAAAATTAAAATCTATAGTGATTATAATATGATACCGAAACCTGATTTATGTACGTAAACCATACTTAAAATAAATTTTGAAAATAATTCCCAAGTCAGACGGTAACCGTTTGAATAGACTAAATAGACCTGTTCTTAACAATACAAAACTAGAAATTAAATTGCTAAAATATAAGGAATCCGAAAAAGTACTTGGTTGGGAGACGATTTAAATACTACAAACCAATTAAAAGGAATATACGCTAACATTTCGCCACAAACTTAGCTAAAACCTCATTAACAAAACCATATGGAACTAAAAATACGAATTTGAAAGTATACCCCTACTTTACTATTACGAAAAGGTTGTCTAAGATACTAAAATTATGATTAAATACTCTTCTCCGACATCTAATTCTCAAAATCACTTGTGACATTACATTTTAACAATTTAGGGTGGGTTTTGTTCATCATTTGTTCAAATCATTCCGATTATCTCTTGTTTTGCATAGGCCTAGTGCCCAGTAGATGGCAGCACCTGCGCAAGGATGTCCCAATTCATGCTCCCTTGTGGTTGGCTGCCCAGAATCTGGCTGGCTAAATACATGATGCCTAATGGCTAACGAGTTGGGACACGGCTTTAGTCTCCCAATGATATTTTGATGTGGCTAAGTCTTGTTCTAAAAATGAACTAAAAGTTAAAAATGCTACCACGATCATCAGTATTTGGCCGGTGATTGCCACAGGATTCTTCCCATCATTCGCGATACTCCTATTAATGTAAAAACACTGTGTCTGCTAGCCACTTTAACAGTGGGAATATCCTTAAAAATATACTTTATTACTGTAATTGTTAGATTTCCGTTGGATATAATAAAATTAAATACCAGAGTAAGTGAAGGTAAATGACTACATCTACATCTACATAATACCCTGCGAACCACCTCTAGGGTGTTTGTCAGGGGGTGATCAATCACCAGCATGCAGCATGCAATTTGACTCCCACATGCACACCACACAGTCCAAAAAGCATCACGTGTACTAACAAATTATAATACCCTATGCTGTTAGAAATAATAATAAAATTAAGAAACATGCATTAAGTTTTACATAGGTTAGTAGGCTACAATACAAGTCATCTAATCTATTCATGAGTTTTATCGCTGCCGTTATAATTGCTTATTGATCGTGGAAAAAAAGATATTCTGAATCTGTCTGTTCTACGGTCTATCTCTCTTATTTTATTTATATGATCTGATCTTCCGTAGTATGTTAGCGTCCGTAAGATATGGCTAACTTCGTTATAAAAGACACTGCTCTTGAATTCATCTAAGAGGTTTAGTCTATTTTTCAATCTACGGTCTGACAGCGATTCCCATCCGCGTTTATCTAAGAGGTCAGTTACTAGTTCACTCTCATAAAACTTTATTTTCAGCTGAGCTTGTTGTAGAACGTAACCGTGGTGATTGATGATAATTTTTATCTGGAAAAATATGCTTGAGGCATAACTCCGCGAAGCTTACCAATAAAGTAAGAAAAAAAGGTTTACATTGTGCATTCCATAGGTTATTTAAATGTATTAACGAGTTATGACCAAACATTTATCCACATAGAATGGGATTGTCAACATCCTCCTTACCATACTCGGATAAATATGTTACGTCATTCGAATATCAGCCCAAGTGCAGAAATACTGAATGAGCCCATTCAGATAATTCTTCTTTGCGAAGAAACAGGTCGGGATAACTAAAACATTCTAAAATGAAAAAAATGAATTCTATTTTTCGCCTTGTGTAATATAAATTGGAAACCAGGATGTAGCTTTTAAGGCCTAACTCCGCTTTTTCCTCTCTATGCTCTGAGATTCGTACTTTGAAAAAACATGCTCAAAACATGTGGGTCACAGTGCCAACCTAAGCTATGAAAAGGGAAATTGCCATAAGTAACGTGTTGTATTTCCTTGAAAGGATTTAAGAAACAATGGAAGCGAACACATTGATGACTTGATTGGAATGAATCGACCTTCAAGTATCAGAAGAAAAGATCATGAATCACTTTATGTACCATAACCAGGAATTTTCTCAGGCGGCTTTGTTTTGCACTTAAAATTAATCGTACAATAAGCCACTCATTCATCGCTCCAGCTAAAATCGATGGCACGGTAGAAATGGGAGGATCTCTTGTGAGTAATCTCCTTTTAGTGAGATAACTACTTGCGCTCCGTACGCATTTCGCTTACGGAACCTACAAAGAATGACCAAAGTTGAACCCAAATTCGGATTTACCAAAAATACTTCCCTGAATCTCCTACCTAGCGAATAAACCACATCATAATAAACAAAACAAACAAACAAAATAAACATCTGAAGCCATTGACGTGAAATCTATTCTGCGTCGTTCTTTTTCAAGGAAAGGATGACGGCGCAGTAAAAGGCGGAGAAGCGGGAAACTAATATCCAAGACCTCCCGCAGCCCTTCCTCCATATATTTCTCTGAGATTTGTATTTTTACGCTCTGCTCCTGGAGGCACTATCATGCATACATCTGCTCTGGGAAAATGTTTGGGAAAGGTGTTTCCTCACCTTAAACGAATAAAAAATAAAATAGAAACGAAAATTTTAGTGATCTTTTTTAATTAAAGATTTGATATTTACCATGGAATGTATCAAAGTTGTTAACAGGTGTATAGGTGCTAACATTCTAATATCCACCTCAGCCAGGACTAGTCGTAGGGAAGAGGTCGCCCTCACTAGGCTTAGGATTGGTCATACCGCGCTCACACATGCATACCTCTTCACCGAAGAGAAGCAACCCCCCCGCTGTGATAGCTGTGATTGCCATCTTACTGTGAGACACGTTCTGGAGGAATGCACAAAATACTCTCTTGAACGTAGGACTGTTGGAAACCAAGATATACGAACCGCTCTGGGTAATAATCTGGATAATATCAATAATGTAACCCAATATATCATCAACACGGGCATAATTAAACTCTTGTGACTACATACAATAGGAGATCCCCTTTTATTGAAGGCGCTTAACAGAAATCAATAAGCTTCCTTAATGAAAAGGAACTATGAGCGGCGCAAATGACCCTGTTGTCGACGCACCCCTAAAAACGCATCTCTACTACTACATTCTAAGAATATACTGAAATTGAACGGTTCTCTGGAAGTAAGAACGAACGATAGAAAAGAAAACGGATCATAAAAACAGCAATGCTTCCCTCAAGGTTTCGGAACTTTAATCAGTCCATCTTCGATACTTAAGGCGTGTTCATCAAATAAACTTGATTTTCTAGTTCAATAGATGATGAAAGACAACGACCTCATACGACGATGTACATGTTGGATACGGACGGAGAATCTTCGTTTGTTCTGTGTCATGCGTTAGGACGGATCACGAGTTTTCTCGTTTTTACTTTCGACTCCTTTCATTTCGCCAATTTTAATTTAATTACACAGGCCAACAAAAAATTTGTTTGGAAACTTTTTTTTTCATTTTAATAGCTGGTCCTTATAGATTTTGATGTGCCGAATCCAAACCTGGCCTTAGTTTTATTGTATCACCCATAGTTTCCAAGCAATATGGTATGGTATGGTATTTGGAGGAGGCGACCGACAGCTGAGGTCATTTGCGCCATGAGGGAAGGGGTAGGTAAGGAAAATTGGAGAGAAACCTGGCACCGGCATTAGCCTGCTCTTAACGAAAGGCACCAAGGGGACCACGGCTTAACGTCCCATCCGACGGACGGAGTGTTGCGCTTGAAATGTCCTCCACACAACATTCAAGCAGGGATCCGGCAGTCTCTGAAAATTATCTTCCACCGCCGGGATTTGAACCCGAGCCCGCCGGGTGGGAAGCCTTGCCACCACACCAACCCGATCCCCACCAAGCAATATGTATTTAATATTTAGTCTAATACCCCTATACGGCATACAGGGAAATCAATGAAACACTGTGTTGCATAATACAATTGTTTGTATTTACTGTTCAATACATCGTGATAAAATTGCTTGTATATACCACAGCGTGATTATACAGGGTTCACTTGTCAACTGGAATTGGTCTACATTTTCTTTCCCTTTTTTCCTTGAAGCTTCTTGTGTAGCTTTTTCTGCGATGAATCGCTTGCTTAACTTCACGGTGAAGTACCAACAGTAATCCCCATTATCTTCGTTCATTAGACCTGCTTTTTCAATTTTATTATAACTATAAAAAAGCTGTTAAATTCTAAAAATATTGATTAATTTCATAGATTTAACTGTAAAATGTGAATAAATGGTGGGTGATACAACTTTAAAACCATCATATTTGGATTCAGCAACTTTAAAAACATAAGAATAAGGTATTTTCAGTAGAAAACTTTTTTCATTGTTGGCCTGTGTTATTTACTATTTATTCATAGGTAACGATTAACTGTCATTAATGGTATAATTTTGCAATATTTATACACTTATATGCATTCCTGCATATACTTTTTTGTTTAATTAAGCCTTGTTTTCTAGGTAGCTTCTTCCATGCATTTCCAATACACCAAAAAGGTCTACTATCATACCTAAGTAAGAACAATACATACCATTAAAATTATTAATCAGTTATGAAGCAATGGCACTTGAAAAAGGAGAGTTCATTTTAAAAAGTTCAGGTTTAAATATCTGGCAGAACAAAGGGGGATGAGGACTTTAAATATCTAATGTCGTCCGCAGCGTGTTATCGCACTACCTCCTAAGGATGAGACATCTAGCGGGCACATCTACGTTAATGACATCGGAACTACGGATAATATTGGAAATTCGATGCTCTCTTTTTTTAATAGGCCGTGAAAGCATGGAGCAAGTTCGAAAATCCTTATTACATGCATCATAACAATATCATCATCTACATGACTGGTGAACCATCCTCAGTTTCCAAGTACCACGCAGTCTATGCGAGTGGGGATAATGTCGCTTGTTAAATGATTTTTGGCCATTTTATCATCGCTTCCCAGCGAACAATCCTAAGATTGGTTTGACGGACCTCTCCACTCAATTCTCCAATAAGCTATCCTTTTCACCTCTACGTATTACTTCCCTGTTTCTTCATTCATGACCTACTCTATAAAGAGGTTTATCATGGCAAGAATGGTGCGGTTTCAGTCACTCAAAGTAAGATAGCAGAGATAGCGTGGCAGAGACTTTTCAGAGGAGGAGGAGGGCACATGAAGTGCAGTGCACCGTCCGTCGGAAAGGACGTTAGGCCGTCGTCCCCTTGGCGTCTTTCTTTTGTCGGAGGCTAATGTCTACGCTGGGTTTCTCTCTTGTCGAGCGACTAAGCGCGAGCCATTCATCATTTACGTAAAATAAAACTGTTTGATACGAAAAATACGAAAAATAAAGCACAAAAAAGTATGTAATTTTATTTTCGTTTAAACCGTGTTAAAACCGCGCTAGGCTTTTATAATGACACTGTATTAATATTTCTAGTGTTCCTTTTCGATTTTTGCCAACTACTTAAACAAAAAAGGGTGGATGAGCGTAGTGGCTGAAAAGAAATTTAGAAGATCATCTCCGAAAACTCGTAACAATTATTGAAATATTAAATATTAAAATACATTTTAATTGAATTTGAAAAATGCACTTCTAAATTTCATTCGCCATTTACTCGTCCACAAACGATTAGGTTGATTAGTCTACTTATCATTAGCACCACATTTCGAAGGCCTCTATTACTTCTCCACTGCTGTCATTGTCCATGCTTCACTTACGAAGAGAAGCCTACACCAAATGTTAGTTCTAATATATTGCTTCCTTACTTCTATGCCAAAGTTTTTCGATGGAAGTAGATGTCGAAAAAAAGATACAGTTTGCATGCATGTACTTTTTTTCGTTTTCTAAAAATTTGAGATGACAGTTGATCGCAACATTTCATTTTTCCTGACAATCCCTGAAATGAGCGTGAAATTTAAGGTCCTCGTTTTGACAGCTTGAGAGGCAGGCAGTATTATTAATGAAAACGGAAATCCCGCTGAAATGTTTCATTTTCGCTATAACATGCAGGTAACCAGTGACAAGCACGCAAAAAATATAGTTGTCATGGCTGCTGTTGATTAAGTGGATGCTGAAGGTATGGAAAGTGATATATGGACGTAGGGTTGGCCTTTATTTAAACTTCGCGAAAGATCAAACGAATCGAAAGTGCGTCGCGCTCATTTCACTTCCTTTCTCCTTGTCGTTCTTCTTAAAATGGAGAAAAAATTGACAGTTGAAGCGCGCCAATCCGCACTCTTTATTTTGACTCCTTTTGAACCATACACTTAAATGCCTCGTGGATTTTGTTCATAAAGTATATTTTGCCTAGCTAATATAACTTACAAAAAACAACGCACAAAAACTGTAATAAAAGAAGAGTTATGGATAGTTTAAGCAAAATATAATGCAATCTAACCAATCAAAATTAATGTAAATATTAAAAATGTAAATACTAATGCCCCGTTTACACTACGAACGTACCGACGTTGATCGCGACTACTGCACGTTTACACGTCTAAAAGTTACCATCGTAACTCACTGCTGCCCTCGTTGGGGAATTGTGTCAGATAACAACTGACGATGTGACTGCGTGAGAAAATTGAAATCTTGGAAATTAAGAAGCAAAAGAATATTTATGTTTTCATAAGCTATAACTAAAGGTAGACCGAACTGTTGGTGAAACTTTAAAGAATGTAGGATTCATTATGGGAATCGGTCCAAATTTTAACAATATTCATGCAATAACGACAGTAGATATATCGCTTTTCTACGTTCCTAATTGGAATATACTGTTAACTGGTCACTTTATTATAATATCGACTCAATCCGGCTTGAACGTGTCCAAAATAAATTTCTTAAATTAAATAATTACGATTTAGGAATCTCACTTTCTTATTAAAACACTTTATATATTCTTTCCCTAATCAATTTGAAAACCCTTGCACGACATACGATCCTCCAACAATGTCCTATTCCTCTTCAAAATTATCAATTAATATTTAGATTGTTTCTATCTTATTATATTTGTAAATTTTAATGGATCCCGTCATAGCTATACAAATCCTCACCTGGTTATTTTTAATTACCATAGAGCAAATTATGTCTTCAACTCCCAGCTATGATGAGATAAAACTAAAACTAGTCATAACAGTCCGTGAAGCCTTTAAGAAACTAGATTCTTCGAGAGAATATGTCAAAACATTCAAGAATATTCACGCATTAAAGACAGTACATATTGCTGTTATAATTTAACTTGAAAAGGCTTAGATTTCGGCTTGATTCGGCACAAGTATTGATTTCTCCATGTCCTCATCTAAATGTTATAGTTATTTCTGGCGAATTTTATCGTGAAATCCTGTATACAATGATTTAATTGGTAAACATTTTGTGCATGTTTGTTATTTTTCATCATCTGTGAAGTATAATGTAAGGATACATGGTTATGGGTTAACCTGTAAATAAAGAAATGCATAAAAATGGTGTAGTATAGAATATCCGATATCATTTGGTAAATAGAGCATCAGAAAAAACTTTCCCCTCACGTCCTTCCATTACCTGCTCAATAATATCTTCAATCGTTGCCATATATCTTAGATATATTAGAGTTATTTATGAAATATCAATTATTGTATGAAGATTTCAACGGCGCGAAAGAATCGTATATGCATCGATCTTCATTTCCTAACTCTTTTTTCTTGGCACACTAGCGCTAACCATCGTAAGTTCGGCAGTGTTAGGTACTAAGGCCTACGATGGTAACTCTGCGCGTTTACACGACGTTTTGAGGTTACGCGCGTAAGGATCAACGTCGCGACGATCGTTGTGTAAACGGGGCATAACAAACTAACCAACTGCATAAAAGGTTTGTCACATCAATTTTCATAGTTTGTTTAAAGCATTTAAAATCTACTTATTAAAACGTTATACAAATAGATATTTTTTGACTGAAAAATTATTTTTGAACATTTACTACCTTTGTATTGATTATAAACCTTTACACATTATAAACACATTATTACACATTATAAACCTTAAAAATTGAAAATAAATGTTTGAAAACGTCGGCAAATATGTTTATAATAATGCACCGATACCTGAAGAGGTGAAATAGTAAAATGTAACGCAATCTAGCCAATCAAAATTAAAGTAAATATTAAAAATATAAATACTGTCCCACCCGTTTTCATTAAATAATATGCATGTTTAATTACGTTCTGAATGTAAAATTTCGGTGTTATTAAGATCGAAAACGTGGTTTTCATTAATTGTGCTTTTTTATTAATAACCTAACTCTCAATAGTCCATATTTAAATACAAACAGTGCGTCTAGAAAAAAAGAAATAGGTGTCTTTCGGGGAAGAAAGGAAATCAGAAACTCTCAAATAAAATGTCTCACCCGACATTCCTATTCTTTCGCATCGTCGTATTTTTTTTATTCTCAGTTGCTCAGGAGCAAAAAGCGTACACAGCAAAAAAAAATACATTTCCAGACATCGTCTTCGCCTCGGAAGTGCTCTCGATCCTTCTAAAATTTCATCAGGAGAAGTTGTGGCTAGAAGTCACAAGAGAGGATTTTCTAAATAAAATGTTTCACGAAATGGAAGTCGACAGCATCGTCCAGGAAGGGACGATACAAAAAAGTGTCTTCCCATTCAGTAGTCTTAAAAATGCATTGGGTAGTCAATATAAATGCAATTGTGGCTACGTTTTCCTGAACGTGAAAAAATACAAGAGTTCAATCTGGAATGGGAGTGAAATTCGTGCGTAGGTTTCCGGGGCGTTGTTCACGATGACTCCTAATTTTCGGGTGATTTTTTGCCGTCTTATATTGCACTGGCCGATCTCCCCCGCAGGCACTACGCTAAGGCGTGTACACAGTGCCATGCTCCTGCGGAAAATCATATGTTGGTGAAACAAGCCTAGGAATGGCGACAAGGATGAAGGAGCATGTGAGAGCCACTAATAAAAAACAACTGCACTTATCAGCCATTGCAGAGCATGCTTGAAGTGAGGCGGGCCATAAAATTGATTTCGAAAAAGCGAAGATAGTGGCAAAATAGAGTCGCTACTACCCAAGGCAAATCAGGAAAGCAATTGAAATTCAAAAAGCACAAAATATCAACAGGGACAATGGCTACCCAATCATCAACGTGTAGAAGAGAGTTCTGACCAATCAGCGCACAGGGGGAGATCGGCCAGTGATATATAAGACGGCAAAAAATCAAAACTTCTCACCTTCGACCTGAAGACGAAAGCAAGATGGCTTTCGAAACTGTTTTCAACCATAAACGACAGACGCGGCTGGAGAACCCGAAAATTAGCAGTCATTCTGGAATGGGAGTATTCATGTGGTTTTTACGCATGTGATGTCCAGTCTTCCCTTTATAATAAACCATACAGGTACTTCTTAGCTCAAGGATAAGCTAAAAGTTATTTCAAAATTATAATGCATTCAAGACACCTATTCGCTAACTTTATCTACATGCAAGCAACGTACATAATTATTTCTAATAAATCGCTCCCGGAATAAATCACTACACATCAGGAAAAAATAGAAACTTTAAATATCAGGTACTACATGTTTTCACCGTTAGCACACAATTTTAAGACACTATTTTTACAGCTTCAAGACAATTTGGTGGAGAGATAGAAGGAATTATATGATTGACGTATGATCGTATTTTGGTAAAGATGTGAAAAAATTAAAATGCGCAAAAAACGCACAATTTTTCGTTAACAATATATTGTTTTTTATGCAACAATAAGCACAAAATTACGATTGTATTTCTGAAGATGATCCCTCAAACAGGCGAGAGATTCTGATGTCACCTAAAGCTTCAAATTTGGTTTCGTATGAATGATATTTATATGCTTAAATTGTTTAAGAAGAATTAAATTATATATTTATTTGCACGCAAACGGGCTCCTGGTAATTATTAATTACTATTTGTTATTCATTGTTACTTTTCATCACCTGTTATTGAAAATATATTTGAAATCATCATTTGACTTCAACGGGAAAAATTATGGAGTGATTTATGCTTAAAATACACCATAACGATAGGAATGCTATCTATATAACCGATGACATTACCACAACGAACAGTGGCCTGAAATCGAAAAAAGCTTAAAAAATCACAAATATGTTTATTTTAGTACGGAATTCGAGAATTTGCACAGTTGTTGTCAATGATTTAGTACATTTTTTATGCAAATCGTTTTTCATAGGTTAATTTTTTACACAAATTACATGACCTCAAAGGTGAACCAATTTCGCAAAATTGAATTTTTTTCGAAATTAAGCATGTTAAATCTAATGCCACTCCTTTCGCAGTTATTCAATAGCAACCAAAATTAGAATAGAATAGAATATATATTTATTCATGCTCTGGGTATACCCTTAGAGCAAAACACATTTTACTATAATTGGCTCATCAAAAGCACAAAGTTCATGAAAATATCAAGTAATAACAATAAAGTTATTTGATACACAAGTAATAAAAAAATGACACGTAAACAAGGATTGAAATTTGACAACACACGGAATATGTTGGCTGTATTTTATGTAGGAGTTTATTTTCGCTCTCCATTGAGTAAGGTGATGTATAATTTACATTTAAATGCATGGTTGGAGCCCTTCTGTTTTAGATCCTCAGGGAGAGAATTCCAAAATTTAGATGCCGTTACTAGAAATGATTTCTGGTATGTAGTTGCACGTGGAGTAGGATACCGTAAATAGTCCTTTTTGCGAGATTACATGTGAGTGGTTACTGATCTGTTCATAAAAATTTCCCGGAGCTAATTAGGGATTCCCTCCCTGAAAATCTTAAAGAGAAGAGCACCGAGTAGATATTTTCTTCGGTTACAAAGATTTAGCCAACCAAGGCTGATTCTGTACTGTGATACATGAACATCCTTTCTTAAATTGAATACATATCATACACATGAATTATGTAGCCTTTGTAACTTTTAATCCAGCTCTTTAGGCATGTCATTATAAACAAGACTACAATAATCAAAGGAAGGGAATACCAGGGTAGAAATTAACATTTTTCGGGTGGATATAGGAAGTAAGTGCTAATGAAGTTTTAGTTGATACAGTGTGATATTGACTTTATTACAGATGTCATTGACATGTTGGTTCCAAGACAATTTGTTTTAGTTTAGGTTAGTCCAAGAGTGCGAACAGAGTCGCTGAACGGTATTTGGTGATCACCAACTACAACTGGAGGAAGGTGATTATGATCTATTTTGCTTAGGATCCTTGAGCTACCGATGATTATTGCTTTCGTCTTTAAACAGTTCAGTATGAGGTGGTTTTCACCCACCCATTTTGTGCAAAATACAGTATTGTTAAATGGCTAGTTATTGTTAATTTTATTAACTTTCACGACTTAACGTCGACGCCTCTGGTGTAGGAAAAGGGTTGGAAGGTAAGGGACGGGGTAAACACCTTACCGCTATAGAAGCGACCAGGACCCACTACTGGCGAAACCCAGCATCAGCCATTAATGTGCCAACGATTTTGGAGGATTTTTCTATTAAAGATAAAAACCCATCGATCAAATCGTTGGACGTTGGAACCTTTTCAACAAAGAGTATGAGGATTCAAGGGGAACCGTTTAGGGATACAACACACCGGGGCCGGGAACAAAGCCCGTAGCTTATACGCCCAATCACCCGGGCAGGGGCTGGAGAGGAAGGAAAAAGGAAAGAGGCGCCGCCGCGATAGGAGCCCGACGACGCCTCTGGGAAAGGATAGGTGCGGAAGGGATGGGACGGGGAAAACACCTCAACGCTATAGAAGCGAAGAGGGCCCTACTATAAGCGAAACCAGGCAAAACCATTAATGTTCTAACAATTTCGGAGGATCATTCTATGAGGAAGAATAATCCAACTATCAAATCGTTCGATACCTTTTCAACAGTGAGGTATCCGAAAAAAGTTCCCGCATGGAAGAGAACATATTCCGATAAGGGTTCAAGTTTATAATTACCTTCCCTCAAAGCTCGCGATGGCATTGGTACTAAATTTGACCTATTATTGAATCTGTGTTTTTTATGTTAATGTTACTTCTTTCCCTGCAGCTATTCCTATTAGGGTTCGCTGTTTCTGACTAGTCTCCTCCAAGTCACTGGATATCCCTTTCAGTGAAACCCTTCTCCCTCAAATCGTTCCCGACTAAGTCCCTACATTTTCTCATTGGACTTTTCCTCCTACTCTCCCCTTCTACCAGAAAAATTCAAATTCTGTTCCCACGCCGTCTTAAAATATATGACCGAACAATAGCATCCTTTCCCCTTGCATCATCTTACCTTGAGATATCAACAATCACTTATTCCTAATCATATCTCTACTTAATAAACGGGTTTAATTTTTCCTGGTGAATACTTCTGACGAATATTTCTCGGGTTCTCAGCCAGGTTAGTGCTTTTATGTAAGCCGACGTTTCGGGAGACGACTTGTCTCCCATCCTCAAGGCCGTGTTACTTCATGGAAGTCCAATTTTACACTGTTTACCGAGGACAACAATGCGGCTTAGGTGTCGTCCGATTGGCTGTAGTAGGTCTTCTGTATAAAAAACATAAGGGTTGAATGTGAAGAATTTCAAAATATCTACAGCCAATCGGACGACACCTGAGCCGCATTGTTGTCCTCGGTAAACGGTCGTACCGGTTCAGTGTGAAATTGGACCTCCATAAAGTAACACAGCCTTGAGGATGGAAGACAAGTCGTCTCCCGAAACGTCGGCTTACATAAAAGCATTAACCTGGCTGAGAACCCGAGAAATATTCGTCAGATATCTCTACTTGTTTTCCCCATCATCCATCTCATATCTGTCACACCCATTTACTTTTTGTGGACTATCTCAGCAGGAAATTTTGTGGCTAAGCAAGACTAAGGAATGGTATGTGAGGTTGCCTTTGAGACCTCTTTAGGGCAGGGATGGAGAGTGAAACTAAACGGAAATGTTTCGTTTCTACTAGGAGGGAAACGAAAATAAGGGGTCTAGGTTTAGTTTCGTTCCCGCACGAAATTAAAATCACCAAGGAGTTTAGTTTCGACCCGGGACGAAACTTTACTCCCGGGAACGAAACTAAATTGATCGAAACTCCGCCGCTCATTGTTAAGTTTCGATCCCAAAAGTTGAGTGGATGGGAATAGGAGGGAATAGTTTCGACTAGGGATGGTCGGATCGGATACCTCGGATCCAAATATCCGCGGATATTGCCCTTCATCGGATACATCGGATCCAAAGTCGCGGAAGACATCGGATCTGGATCCGAAATCTTGAATAATAGATTCAGTGAATGCAACGCCCAATAAGGGTAGAAAGAGTTCCGATTCTCTCTTCGAATGCGCCGTCGCATGCGAGTCTTGTCCTACCCATGAACCGTTTTGTTTGAAAGTTCTCGCATAGGTTATGTAGGAGAATTTCAGCCGTGGAAACAAAAAAAGGTAAAATACGACTGGCACATAGTGCGACTCTTCCCAAGAGATTGAACAATCATCGGGGGAATCTCAGCGTCAGGAATTTGAAAATGCATTTGGATCCGAAAATATCCGATCCGAAAGATCCGGCTCCGAAAATCAAGGATCCGATCCAAATCCGGATCCGAAAAAAATCCTGGATCCGTCCATCCCTAGTTACGACCCATTACGTTTGATATTCCTGTAGAGAAGTTAAAATATTGACCTTAAAAATAGAATGGCCAGTTTGTGTTCACCGTTCTCCGTTAGCGGTAATAATATGAGTGCGCCATGCTTCTAGTGGCGGAAAACGGAACCTCTACTTCATTCAACCATACTTGATACTCGGTATGCGGGTCGAAACTTAATCGTTCGTAGGTGAATCACGTGGCACATCAGTTGCGAAACATTCTCTTTGTTTCGTTTCGTTCCAGAAGTTTCGTTTAGTTTCGAGCCGAAGAAGTTTTGACTCCGATTTCGTTTCGACCCTGAGTTTAGCTCCATGGATTTAAATCCATTTCGTCTCGTTTCAAAATTTCGCTCCTGGGAACGAAACTATTGAAATTTTACTGGTTTTGAATTTCGTTAGTTTTAGTTTCTGCTTTTGAGGGATAAATAGGTGGTTTTTCTGCGAGGGCCCGAGGGGAAATTTTGCGAGTTGAATTTTCCATAAATGGAGGATTGACGTCAAACAGGATTCTCCTTCCTGAACAGTTGAGCGTCGCGTCGTTTCTATGGCTCGATGCAGCTCAGCAAATAAAAAAATCGACGAATTATTTTTTTATTCTTCCAATAACGTTAACGTTGATTTTTATTCAATAATATTGCATACTAATAAATCATATTATGACTGAGTAGTAAAAAAAAAACAAAATTAAAAAATAGACCCAATATTTCATAAGAGCCATTTTTAAATTCGTACTAAAACCTGCTTAAATTTAATAGAAGTAGTCAACATAAACAGAGTTGGAAATCCTTTTGTTGCTTATAATTTATAGTTATTCAAAGTTTGAATTCCATACGCGTTAGTCTGCTGGTTGAATTTTTGGAAAAATATAAGACAAAATCAAGCAGACTTCCCCTCCCTCCACCCGAACAATTGAGCGTCGTTTCCATAGCCAGATGAAGCATAGCAAATAGGGAGATGGACAGTTGAGCAGCGAGGATCGCACCATTTCCGAGAAAGGTCGTGCCTCGGAGGATTTGTGCCACAAAACTTTTCTTGAGGGGATGTATCAGCCAATATGTGCTTAAGTAGTTGGAAGTCTCCTACGCGAAGTTTGACTATCACGTCAGTTCCTGGAAATACTGTAGAGAGAAGACGTATGCCATATCGCATGCGTACTCGAACAGAGAAGCGAGTGTAATGTACACTGTCAGGAAATAGAGTCGTTTACTATAATGGACTTTGGAAATATTGACCCCAAGCACGAAGCCAGGAGAGAGTCAGCTTCAGCTTGCGAAAGAGAGTCTAGTTTTATCGAATAGCCAATTTTTGTCGGTTTTTCAACAAATTCAGGATTTTTCTCCTATTTCACGATATAAAAAATATTATATACTGTGCTAAGTGCTGAGATCACAATTAAACTAATGGTACTTGTGTAATTATATTAATGAGGATTATCAAAATTTTGAATTCTGAATAAAACAGCAAACTTGGATATCGAATATGATACATCAACAATTTAATTTGAAGAAATGGTTGATACATGAAAACACGCAAATAATTGTCATGGAAAACTGACATAGATGGTTTAAGCAAAATATATTGTAATGCAATAAATCAAAATTTATTTAAATATATAAAATATAAATTTGGTATCTAAGCAACAAACAAATAACTAAAAAACTAAATAAAAGGCATGTAACATCCTATTTTTTTAATGGAAATTTTCTTAAAATTGATTGTTTGAGGCGTAATTTGGTGAAAGCGATTCTTGGTGAAAGCTTGGAATTTTCTTAATTCGTTTTATTTTAATTTAAGTCCATATATTAAAATATTTCATTTGCTATTTTTCGCTTTAAAATTGATTTTCAATACTTTCAATCAACATCAAGAATACAATTTTAAATATAAACAATAGATCGAGAACAAAAGGAATATATTGCTATGAATGATTTCTCACTTTTCCGGTGAATAGAAATAAAATAACTCCTATCCGGTCTATGACCACCTCAAGAGACCGCCTAGTTAGTGTAAAGGACCCAGTTGTCCCCATGACTCCAGGTGTTTACGTATAAAATCCCAAGTGAGTGTGGTGATGTACTCGTGGAAGAGACTGAGCGAGCTACCTCTGCTCGACTCAAAGAGCATCAAAGGTATTGCCGACTTGGTCAACTGAAAGAAAATCAGCTTTATTATAGCATACACTGATAAAATAAGGTAGGATGACACCAAAGTTTTATGGTGACCCATTTAATTTTTGGATCGATTAACGAATGAAGCTATGTAGATACAACTCGAAAAGATAAATGTCAATAGAGATACCGGTAGCTCGATCAGCAGCTCTAGGAATCGAATTCTTAAAAGAATAATGTGGTTTCCTATTATTTTTTTATTGCCTAAATCGAAGGATTATTACTATTATTATAAGGAGTACGTATTTCACGCTTTTAGATTTTTTAATGACGATATCTATTTTTCGCGATTAAATGAAAAGTGAAAACTTTCAAGCGCGCGAAAACGTGACGGCTAAGTATGAATGCTGGGAAAAGCCCGTGTGACGTCATTCTGGTTCCCGCTGTCGCCGTGTGAGGTGGCCTTGGGGCTAGGATATTGTGCGCCGCTACTAGCAGGTAGCAGAGTACCCTGCCAGCAGGTAGCGCTTGGCTTAAATAAGGATTATTAATACCTTATCAAACGAAGAACACTCCGACCTTGGCAGTTTTAATAGGTGATTATTAAGAGATGTTTCCCTGAGCTCTGTGCCTCATCCGTGCATTGGTAATCTCAGGCGATGTAAAACTCCTATCTACTCGTGTAGAAACTAGGTCCCTGTGACGTCACGTGGAGTGGAATCGCATGGACGCCAATCCGGCCTTTTTCAAATAAGGTTAAAATTGACTATTGCCATTCGTCTAAACTGGGATTTCTAACAACAAATAATTCGTATATTATGAATACGCTAATGGTGGGTAAGGAATCGCAATCAATTCATTTCGTTTTCTTTGATGAAGGAACTACCCTAATAAAACATACCTAACATTGATCCTTATGTGTATCTGTACTTGCGTACACCAAAAACGTCCTGTGAACTCATACCCCAGCTGAAAGTTTTGCACCGAGAGGGTTAACGGTTAATTGTAGAACCCTTGGAGTAATATTTTCCCATTAAGCGTGTCAGGGGGTTTGCCTAGCAGGCAGAATGTCCAACCACAGAAGTCGTATGACGTAGCAAATGGTAATGAGAAAACGACTGCAGGGACGCATTAGACGCGACCAGAAGTAAAACACAGGCTTTGGGAGCATGAGATGCACCTACGTACAAACTTAGGTCACAATCCATGCAGCCGTATGGAAATGCATAGCGGACAAACAAACAGACGTCCTCTTATGAAAATGGAAGAATATAGAAGATATCTATGGCTAAGTTCTAACAACACGTATCTCAAAAATAGCAACTTTTCAGGAGAGCTAAAAAAAAAAGATTAATTTCTTTCACTTGCGCACTGAAATTAAAAACCAAAAGTTCATAAAACTGAAAAAGAAGCATTCATTTGCAAATAAAGAGTTGTTCTTTGCTTGTATTTTAAGTTTTTAAACTAATTATCCTTTGTTTAAGATACCCGTATAAAACCGGCCGGATTTCAGATACGTGTTGTTAGAACTTAACCGTGGATATATTGCTCTCTATAAAAATGTCTTGCGACCTATGCAGTTTATACAAAAGCGAAGTAGCTAAAAGATAAAAGCAGAAACTAGCCCGGAAGCAAGAATAAGGATGGGAGTGAGACGTAGCCCACCCTTACCGGTGACTACATCACTTTCAGAGGCTCCTGTGAATGGAGCAGCAACGTTGGCTTCTGCTTGGAGTCCCCCGGGGGAAATTTTGCGGGTTGAATTTTCGGAAAAGTGGAATACGACGTCAAACAGGCTTCCTTCCCTTTTTCCCGAACAGTTGAGTGTCGTTTCCATGGCTCGATGCAGATCAGCAAACATGGAGTTGAACAGTTGAACAGCAGGAGTCCCAAAAAGGACAGGTTTCGGCGTAGATATTGGAGAACTGGTGGGAAGTCAACTACGCGAAGTTTGAGTTTCACTTCAAGTTAATGGAAATATTTCAGAGAGAAGATATAAGCCATCTTGCAAATACACTGAAGAAGCTTCAATAATGCACACCGTTGGAAAATTGAATAAAGTCATTCACCAAAAGCATTGCGTCACTGTACTTCTTCTTCAACGTCTCCAAACTTAAATCATTCTATCCATAATCCATATATTTCAAATCTTTTCATCTTTAAACCAGTTTTTTTTCGAAGTGCCCATACTTAACTCTTTTCTAAAGAACCTTCGAAGTGCTCATTAATGTGCATCACATAGCAATAATGGTAAAACTGAAACAATTTAAAATAGATATTAACCTCATTAGGTCTTGTTACCCGAAAGAACTTCCCTTAGCACAAGAGACCTCAGTATCATCCTAGCAAATGAAGAGACACTGCATTTCCTTTTGATTCGTGTTAAAAATTAAAAAATGAGTTGTTTGTAAGCCATAGAGGAAGGACAGCGGCAAAATAATCCAATGGCGATAGTAGTAAGTTTATCGGGAAATAAAATAATCCTATTGCTAATTATCACGTAAAAAACGGTCATTTCTCATCTTTTTAAGATCGAATGAAAAAACCGGTTTCTTTTTCAAGCGATGTCTGGTATTTTCTAGTCTTTAAAGTCTTGTATTTTAATTCTGATTTTTCTTCAAATGTTTTAATCGTTTTAAATGCTACGCATTTACGAGGTCGCATGTAAGCTGAAGACGCGAGTGTAATGTACACCGTTAGGAAATTAGTTATAGTCATGTAACGTAAGCATTCCGTAACTGTACTTCTTCTCTAACGTCTCGGAACGTATATTATTACATCAATTTTACATTTATTTTTAACATTTTATCGTGAAAACAGTTTTGCTTTTTTTTCAAAGTGCCATATCTTAACTCTTTTCTAATGGTGAAAAGAAATTCGGTCACCAGTTGAACACATGGGGTAAATTCTCATTGGCTGTTTTCAGACGCGAATCTTCGGCATTCTAAATTGCGAAATACTTCAATTCTAACAAGTCTATTTTAAGAGGACAGAAAATTGATTATTAAAATAATAATGGAGCTTTGAGGTGTTTATGAAATTACACATGTAGCAATAATATTGCAAGCAAAACAATTTAAATTTAAAGGCCATAGGTATTACTCCCCTTATGTCTTATTACCCGAAGGAACTTCCCTAAGCATAAAAGACCCAAGTATCGGCGTAACAAATAAAGAAACACTACATTCCCTTTGGAATTTGTGTTTAAAAAATGAAAAATACGTTTTTTAATACCATAGGGGAAGGCGAGCATCAAGAGTATTCGATTGCAATAGTGGTAAGTTTATCGAAAAAAATTAATAATTTTTTGTTTTAAGTAATTTCACGGAAAAACTTTCATTTTTCGTTCATTCAGCTCGGCTGAAAAAAAAAAAACATTTTTTTCTAACGATGTAATATCTGTTTTTTTCAACCATTTAAACAGTTTTAAACGTTTCTTACTTTGGAGCTTCCACAAACGAGTTAAATTTTTCATTCATTACTATAATGAAATGAATATTCTTATTGTAAATACGCTAAACTTGCTTGGCGAAAAATATCGTTACTTAGCTTTGTAAATTAAATTATGCATTAGCAGATTGTTTGATTGTGCAGTAATTAGGAAATTTTATCCACATCAAATATAAATTCTATTTTTCGCGTCGGCGTTTTCCTGGTGATAACAGAGGTTTCACGTTCAATTCACCGTAAAAATGAAATTAAAACTTTAATCGTGAATACAGGCTTTATTTTCTCAATTAAATAAATGGGTTCTTAGTATGGTCATTTAAATTTGGCATTAATTAATTGCTTTTAATTAGGGAATCGTCAGTGGGAATATAATTTACTGAGATTTTATTGCATTTTTTAAATAATAATAATAGCTTTGTTTTTCCACATGTATTTGATGCAAAACTTCACTGCGATCTAAGTTTTGAATAGGGTCTTCATATCTAGGTAATAATAATTTTCAATTGTGAATTAAATTTGACATTAGAACACCTTATCCATGCGGTAAATTGGCAAAGTACACGTAAAAACACAAATCCATTATTATTATTAAAAGCAGGTAAGTAAATCCTACGAATACCCGCAAAAAAAACAACAAATAAAATTGCATATCAGGTTACGATAGGGATTTTGAGCCAAATACTTAGGAGATATAGAGAGCAGCAGAATACCAATCTACATCTTACAATATACTATAAACACATGAGAGTCATACTTTGGATTATAGATTTTTTTAAATTAACGATTAAAGTTGTTCGTGAAAAATTATGTTTACGCAACTCTTTAATTTAAACGTTACTTTTGATATAGACCAATTTCAATTTTAAAAGTTATATTTCCGTTAAAATTCTGTGTTAACAATTTAAAAATTTTAGCAACTTGTATTCGTTAAATTCTGGTGAATGTCGATCATTGAGAATTTGGGCGCGAAGCCTGTCCAATAGGCAAGGGGAAAAAAATGAAGGTATACCTAAGGATGCAATGAAGCAGGTTTGTTGTGCAAGAATGCAATGAATACGGCCACACGAGTACATCCAAGAAAAACGAGGTCGAATCGATTGAAGTTTTAGGACGAACTCAGAGACGAAAATACACGATTTCACTAAAACGTCGATGCCTGCCATGGTAAGGATGCCTCTTTGGCGACATCGTTTTATCCATATCAGATTAGTGAACATGAAAAAGGGGGTTGCCAAAAACTAGGCATGAGTCGATTCCAATGTCGATTCTCGATTCCTCCGATACTCGGGCACGGAATCAGAATCGATCGCCTAAAGCCGATTCCGATTACATCGATTCTAGAAAGCTAAATATTTTTAAAATAGGCTATAAGCTTGGGGCACGAAAGCCGACACTCACCACTTCTGCATAGAACATCATTAAGTTAGCAATTTATCTTTGAAACAATTAAGTGTTTATCATTTCATTAAAGCTGAGGATATATTCATTATATTAATACTAATTAGTTATTTTAAAGGATATACTTTTTGGGTCACTTAATTCTCTTTGTTATTTCATTCCATTCAATTTATAAATCTTGATGACCACAGTGTTGCTGGCAAAGCAATATCCCACGTGTTAGTATGAATAACAATCGACGTAATCGGTATCGATAATCGGGAATCGATTCGAAAGAATCGAAAGACGCGGAATCGACTCAACCATACCACAAACCTATGGCTGAATACGAGGGGGAGGAGCTCATTCAGATAAACGTATCAGCAAAAAGCGCCAATTTATGTCCTCGGTGATATCCCGTCGTCAGAGATGGTTGGATGGAGTGCAAGCATAAGTTTCTCAACGCAATCCCAGCCGAAGAAACAGGACACCACCCGAAGACAGTCCTGGAGGGCTCACACATGACGCATTTAGACCGAGTAACCATAAATATGAGAAAGAGGACAGAGTAAGTGAACGCATTTAAAAAAAATAAACTATAATCGGTTACTTTTTCTGAATAGTAACTGTTAACTTAAATTAGTTTCTTTTTACTGGTATTTCTTTAGCTTTAATCGGATAAATTTGCATTGAGGTACCTTTTTACTTTGATCAGTTACTTTTTACCGATATTAAACCTAATCTTTAATGGGTTACTTTTTCATAAGAGTAACTATCAAATTTAAATAGTAATTTTTTTACCGAGATTGTCTCTAACTTAAATCAATTACTTTATCATAAAAGTAATTTTGAAATTTGAATATTTACTTTTTACCGAGATTAACTTTACCTTTAATCGGTCCCTTTTTCAGAAAAGTAACTTTAACTTAAAATAGTTAATTGTCACTGAGATTAAATTCAAACTTAATCGGTTATTTTTCAAAAAAGTACCTTTTAACTTTAACTAGATACTTCCCACCGATATTAAACCTCAACTTAAATCGGTTATTTATTTGGTATCTTTCCCAACTCTGATGAGAATAAATGTGATATATGCTACGAAAGCATTTCACTGAACCCAGGAAAGGTTATAAAAGGTTCTTGCATGAAATCTCAGCCGCCACCAATTGCTATGACAGAATCACCCACCATTTCTCATTGCTGCGGAAGAGATAAAAAACGGCCCAGAAGTTTCCTAGCAATGGATTACGCTGAAGAGTAAAATGGCGGGTTGAGGGAAAAGGTAAGCTACGTGTCCGGAATGCGTAACCTAAATTTTATGGAAATAAAAGATTGAAATTCGTGGCGAGGGATGCCGTGAGAGCAGATGCCAGGAGATTCATAAGAGATATACATCACGAGGGATAACGAGGAAATAGCGGAACGGATTCCTTCGAGTCGAAAGGATTTTTGCATTACTCCTGTTGCATTTGAAAAAATTATACCTCGCAGTAACACTGTGGTAACCTTATTGAAGCCATTCACCCCTGAATCCTTTGAAACCAAACCTAGTTACTACAATTTTTTTTTACATATCTACATTATTTGTCTACAAACATTTGTGCCATCGTGCCAAAGGACGCTTAAACCATCCCACTTTTTACTCCACTTGAAAGCTGTTCTTAATTTTTTGACGAGCTTACATTTTTTGTTACATTTTTTCACATATTACTCGCAATTTTTAGTTCAAGAAAACGTTTAAAAACGTGTTTTTTACATTAAACGAGGGACACTCCAAAACTAATGCACTCAAATTTGCTGACACCACAGTTTTTACTCTTTGCACATCCAATCAATAGAGTGCATAGAAGCATCCTTTCCACTTCCGTTAAAATTTATTTGAACACAATACCGATCGTTGCGTGGTAGCGGCAGTTCTATAAGATGGCGGATGCACTTCATGTCCGTGAAAAGCAACGCTCTGTATTTGAATTCCTTTGTTATAAGAATGAGACAGTCGGAAACATTCACGAAAGGTTGACGAGGGCGTACAGAGATGATGATGTCGATCGCAGTACAGTTAGTCAGTTGGCACAACGAGTATCTGGTGAGATGGAGCACGCCAATATTGAAGATCGTGGACGCTGCGGTATACCCCATACTGCACAAACATTGTTAAGGCCGTTTTACACGGGACACGGAATTGCGCAGGTTAGAACTACATTAATTTCTAAAATGGCGCGGAATTGCGCGAGTGCATGAATGAAATTAGAACAGTGACTATTTTGCCATCTTAATTCCACGCATTATCGCATGTGTTCTAGCAATTCACCGCTTTACACGACGCAATTTTGACTGCGCCTTCACATGGGCGTACCCAGCGAGGCATAAATCGCAAATGTCTTTAAGCAAAATCAGTACTGAATTGAAACGAAAGAATTCAACAAATTTTCTATAAACACACGAAAAATTATATGTATTAGTATAAGGTATTTAACTAAAATAAAGCTATTTTTCACGGAAATAATCTCATAAACTAATCGCTTCGCACTAATAATTACATAAATAAACTAATAAAGCGCCGTTATGACTTTCTTAAAATGTTGGTTTCATTCACCATTTCCATGCTAAAATGTCACAACTTGACTTGCACACACGTCAGATTGGGCAAGTACGCGCCCAGTGTAAAACGGCCTCTAAGCGCGCCAAGTCAGAGTTTTACCAAACAGGAATACACGCCTGAGTTCCAAGGTAGCGTAAGGCTATTGAAAAGGACAGAGTTTATGTCGAAAAGTGACATGGTGTTTCTGAAGGATGCGATAATACACTGTAAAAATTGGAAGTGCCCAGAATAAAGGTTGTGGTGTAAGGAAATTGGGGTTCATTAGTTATGGATTGACCCTCGTAGTTCCAAGTTTTCAATTGTGAATCATTTTTAAAAGATATTAACTCATCAAAAATTCTCGCAGTATTTTGTCCCCTTTTTTTCAACTTATTGTTCTCTTTATTTTTGGACAAGCCTAATTTTTTTTGTTGCGCTTTTTTTCAGATAATACTCGTTTTTTTCGTTATCCGCGAAGAACCATTTTAAAAAGTGTTTTTTTTTTCATTAAAGATCCAAGATTTTAATCACGATTAATTCAAAAAGTATTTTTTTATCAAAGTCCTTCACAGTAATTTTTCCCTCTTTCTAATCCACTTGGAGGATAAGGATTTCACAAGTCAGAGAATGGATAGGGAGCTTCGTCAAACCGATCGAGCAATTGTTGATTTACAACGAAGAGGAGGATGCAGATCTGCAGCCGGGAAAACAAACACGTCGTCTCCAACCCCCTCTTCTATTGAGTTCGCTTCCAAGAAGTAAAACGCAGTGTTGACTCCATCACATTATAGGTGCTATCTGATCGATCTCGTAATCCTTGAGATTAAAAGAACGTGTAATCGGCCCACGATGTGGATAAATGTCTTATTTTGTTAAATTCACATCGTTTTATAATTGTCAAATCAACAGTTTTAAAGAGGGATTTTTCAGGAGATGTTTAATCGTATACTGTCATATACGCTCTCCTGCTAAAACAACTCCTATGTATATACACAAATGAAAAACCAGTACAAGGATACTTTTCGAAAATTCAGACTTTTTAAGGGAATTAAAAACTGCAAAATATGATAGTTAATCAGTTAGTCATGAGGCCCCGCATGATTTACATGATCCTGCTTAAAACGTTGACGTGATTGAAGAATCTGCGGTAATTTTTAATTCTGGTGACAAAATTTATTAAATCATACGTCACGTCGAAAACTTCCGTCTCCTCCGAATCTCATCAAGATGTTTCCTCTCCTTGCCCACCATATCCAGCACTTCCTCGTTTATTACCCGATAAGTCCATCGGAAAACTCTTATATATTTAAACAAATCAATTTTTACCGAGTAGAAGGAGGCACTTCAAGCATTCAAACTTCTTTAAGGGAAGTCGAAGGTGTAAAAGATGAAAGACTGTGACGCTTAAATGATCAAAAGTAAGATCAGGATCAAAAGTGGAAGAAATTGTCCGCCGATTTCCAAGTCTATTTCGGATGCTGTAAACAGAGATACATTTCTGCCTCATGGAGGAATATTTGTTTATTTATTGTTAGAATTTTCGATCTTCACTCGGCTGCCGTGGTTACGTTTGCCTTGACTTTACATTCGGTGGCTCTCTCCTTTGCATTCGGAGATCGTTTTGATCTGAGTGCAATCCGTTTCTCGTGTTTTCTTTGGCGGCTTTGCGCTTCATCGAGACAAAATTATTTTTTTCCCTGTGCATTGAAGTGAATATTATTATATTGCTGATATTTTCTTCTTTGATTTGGTGATTTTTGATCACTCACTAACCCTTCTGTGACGGTGCGGGGTACTGGAGACTCCAAAATCACGACATCTAACCCTTAACCGGTGACTTGCGGTCTGAGAGACCTCTGTGTTTTTAAAATTATGAATATTTTCAAATTGGCTGTTCTTAAGTATCTAAAATCATCGTTAGCTTCAAATTTTTGCATGATAAGGAATATACAACTATTAAAATTAAACGTTTTTATTACTTAATTCTGTAAATTAACAAATTAATTCGATTAGCGGCCTGAGAGACCTCACGTCACGCCTGCAGAATGTGCCAAGAATAAACAAAATAAATTCAATTGTTTCCTATTAGTTAGCCATCTTTCTTTGACATTTAAGGCGTTATTTTGAATAACGGCGAGATATTGATGCTTAAAAACGATGAAAATAATTCAAGTGTGTTTTATATGATGTTTTGGATCCTGTTTTAAATTACTTTTTTTACTGAAGTAGCTGATTCGTATTGGGAGTGCATAATATTAAATATAAGTTTTATAATAGTTTAGAAGATAAAGAAACATAAACTTAAGCAATAAAATGCCGTCGCAATAGCTTATGAATATTTGATATAAGTATAGCGGTCTCCTAGACCGCACGCCACGCCTGAACGACAAACGGGAGGTTCGGGTTCGAATTCCGGCTGAACCAAATATTTTATCATGGGGAAACTTATCCGTGTTGTACTTAAACAGATTTACCACTTCACAAGATTAGTTTCCCACTCCTTGTATTGGAGCATTAAATTCCTTTAATGCGATGAGAAATGAGCACTGCGCAAGAATAAATTATAATGGTATTAAATAATGAGTTGCTGATTTCATTATGAGCTAAAGATGTTAAGAAAAAAATATATACTTTGGTTGCTGAATATGTCACATATAACTATGCTTTGCATGTAATCATTCGTAAAATTGTTGTGATGTATACTTAAATTGCAAAAATGAGAGAAGTATAAGTCAGACAATCTTCTGATGAGCTACAAATGGCTCAAAATCTAAAGAAAATGATGACCTACTCCTATGAATTTAGGCTAGAATGACTTTAAAATGTTTGCAAACATAATAATAATTTTTTTTAGCTAAATGGCGCTAAATAAATGTTTACTAAATGTGTCACTATGAAAAGGCTATCCTGTAAGCGAGCAAAATTGACAGCAGCGCAGAAGCATTATTTCGATTGTTCACTTTTTGCGATGGTAACGACAACGTTCACTATTCGTTCAAGGAAATTTCTAACATGCCGGACGAGATTATACCAAATTTGGAATAATTTATTTCACAAATTTCTTTTTAAATAATTTTTTTTTTAAACATGTAATGAGCGTGAAGAGCATTACGTTCACTTACAATTGAGTAGCCTCATATGATTAAAGCTGATGATCTTAACCTTTAAAAATAGGAAGTACTTGCGGTTTGCGGTATCCTTTTAGGTACTTAATTGCAAAGTTGGATGATTGAAATAAGAATTAAGACATTTAACTGCAATAGAATTTCCACAAATATTTAGCATCATCTCTTCTGATTACTCAGCATATTTTCATTTGCTTCCATCATTCGTGAAGTTCAAATCAATTTTCACCATTCATCCAGTAATTTAAGTAACATATAAACATTTTATATACTTCAAAACTAAAACCCTGATTTAATTGTGGTGGTATTTTCTGATGAAAAGCATGATTATACGAGACAGTACATGCAGCATGAGAAAAATTTACGACGATGGGTTGTTTTCACAGAGTAAACTCAAAAGTTAATTATTCTCCAAACTTAATAATTTTAGGAATACCAAAAATAATTGATTCCACACGGAAATGTTGCCCAAAATCTATCGTGTACCCAGTTTTTTGATGAGAGAGTGTGAATAAGCATCCGTTACTTTATCTGAGAATTAAAAATTGCGCACTTTTTACGTATTTAAATAGGTTCCTCTAATTTAGCGCTTGCATATTCACGCCGCTTTGATTTGGAATTCGCAAACTCACAGCGTTTTTTTTTTCATGTGATTGTGAAAAGTAACACTCGGTCCAAATTTGGTATTCATTGGAGTAGGTAGTGAAAAGCCGTGAATCAAATGAATGCTTTGAAATAAAAAATAAAACCTCTGTCTTCCGATCCGGTCATTTTTGGAGCTTTAACGCAAAAGCCGCGAATAATCTGGTTTTCAAATCTTTGGTAATGAGATTTTCTCGCATAAATGGGAGGCCGGCTAGCAAATCAAAGTTGAAAAATGGCGAAAGTACAATGGAGTCAAAAATTAATTTCCGAAACTTCCTCATAAAAACAAAGAAAAAGCATTAAATTTGGCGCCATCATCGAGGATGCTGCTGAGTTTTAATGCAGATTTAGTATCGCAAGCGTACACGGTCTAACATGATTATTTTCTTTAATCATTTCCATCGTCAGAAAAAACGAACTTTCACGCTTTTCGGATTCCCCATGGAGACAAACATATCAACTCTATTGATTTCTTGATGTTTATTAAATTCCAAGGTCGCTCGTTGCTATGAATGCTTTCAAACCTGTATTTATTTAATTTTCCGAGCGGTTGGAACACGAAAATAATTGGCCAAAAAATTTAAGTGCTTTGAGCCCAATGGATTCCATTAGAACTGCTGAATGATAAACTTGGCCATTAAGTGTGGTTTCACTTGTTATGAATTCCCATAATTCACAATTATCCAAAACATTTACGGAGCACAAGGCAAATAATGTGAAATGGTGGCATAAAATCATTATTAAACACTGTCTGGGACCTCTGGGACCAGACCGCAAATTGCTCTTTGAGAAAATGATGCTTTCTGTCTCGAGAAAATAAATTTACATGCTAAACATGCTGGTTCTCTTGATTTGTGATCGTAATGACTCGATATTTCCTTTTAATTGGAGAGCCGTTTGTTTTGTTCTATTCTGTTTTCTTTTCATGAAAGACTTAAAAAATTTAACTTTGAATGGCAGAAAATATTTTCATTTCTAAACAATTTTTCAAAAACCTACTTAAACTTTGAATAGTGATTTCTCCTTACAATAAAAATATGCAAATGCGACATCTATTTTAATTTTGATTGCCTCGAAAATTAGATCAAAATCCCAGGATTGCTTTAATTATGTAAGCAAAACCTACATATTTCAAAACGCTTATTTATAGCTTGTGCATTTAATTTTCCGAGCGGTTGGAACACGAAAATAATTGGCCAAAAAATGTAAGTGCTTTGAACCCAATTGGGTTCCATACGAACTGCTGAATGATAAACTTGGTAGAGAAAAATCGGTATACCTGGAAGATAACATATCATAGCCTATAGTAGAAGTGGCTTGTACTGTAGCTGCAAATAAAATACAGAGTATTTTTAATCTAATCCATGTGTTTAAATATTTTTCACCAATTATCGGATACTGTTACTCTGTCGATGACAAGTTCACCCGACCATGGAAATAATTTTTATTGAAAAATAGACTTGCTCATGTTGAATTAAAACTTTTGGGCTATGTCGCCGCGTCAGATTTTGGGTGGCCCCAACGTTTCCCGACCGATGCTGGTCGCTTTCTCAAGGGAATCTGAAGAATATATACCAATTTTAAATCCCACCTCTTCAGATTCCCTTGAGAAAGCGACCAGCATCGGTCGGGAAACGTTGGGGCCACCCAAAATCTGACGCGGCGACATAGCCCAAAAGTTTTAATTCAACATGACGAGCACCCGCGAAAGTTTTAACGAAGAATAGACTTGCTGTTTCGTAAAAGACTTCTTATGCTTTTAAAAACATATTTATTTAAATACATTAAAATATAAGATGATATATTGATTTATCCTCAGGTGCCCTTGGAAAACTTCCCATATTTTACGGTGTTACGTACGAATTAGGCTGGGAGCCGCTGGAGACTCGGAGGCTGCGCGATAGGCTTAGATTGCTTGAACAATTGAGAATGGATATCTTAAAGAGCGGCACAGAGAACATAATTGGAGCCAAACTATATTTCCAGGTCCGGCAGAAGCGATAAATTAAGTTTTGCCGAACGGATAGGTATGGGAATTCGTTTTTCCCCCGAACCATAAAGGACTTTAATAAACGCTAGTCCCAACTTTGTTAGAGCGCTTCATTTTTTTAACTGTAAACGGCTGGTGTTCTAACACCCCCTACCACACGCCTTTTAGGCAGCTTGCGGGGTATTATGTAGATATAGATGTATGATTATCGAAAAATTTTATCTACACATGGCATATAGCGTGAAATGGTGGCATGCCACAGAGTTTTCCCTTGGAACCAGAGCGCAAAATGTTGTGTGAGAAAAGATACCTTTTGTGTCGTGGAAATAAATAAACATGTTAAACATGTTGGTTCTCTCGATTTGTAATCAGTGTATGTCGACACTGAATTTTAATGGAAGTGCTCTTATTTGCGGTTTTTCTGTTAAATAATTTCCCACTTGCGGTACACTGGTTATTTCTTGGCCTAATGAACGAGGCTATTATAACACTGACTCTTACAATTGAGGAAACGAAAAATAATCGTCAAAGTATCTATTCATACTGGCCTTTTACATAAACACGTAATAAATCGTATTTAATGGATAAAATAATATTGAAATAATTATATAATGAAATTTACATGAATGATACAATAAAAAGAATTTAAAAGCTGCCAACCATATATATTTATTAGAAAAACACATAAATAGGGAGGCTAGAGGTAACACTAAGGTCGTAATCTGTGTGGGGATAGATAACCGAACACGGTGTAAATATTTCTAAGAAAAAGAATGAAATATTACAGTAATATGGTGCAGATGTTTACAGCAGCAAGCATACAACAGAGAATATAATATCAGAGCCACACTATATTTCCAGGTCCGATAGAAGCGATAAATTGAGTTTTGCCGAACGGATAGGTATGGGAATTCTTTTTTCCCCCGAACCATAAAGGACTTTAATAAACGCTAGTCTCAACTTAGTTAGAGCGCTTCATTTTTTTAGCTGTAAACGGCTGGTGTTCTAACACCCCCTGCCACACGCCTTATAGGCGGCATTTTACAGAATTACTTTGCTTATTCATGTTGTGACTTTCTATTTTCAAGAAAATACTATAGTGCTAGTATTTACTAAAATAGTACTAGTATCAGTTTACTAGTAATTACTATTATCAGTATTTACTAGAAAGCAGCTCTATAATAGTACTAGTATATACTGATATAGTTTACAATAATAGTACTAATTTATACTGGTACATAATGTACCCATAGCTTCTTGAAACCATATACACATATTTAGCTCGCACAAGAGAATAATCCGAGAAACTGTGAGACGAAATTAGAGTTGCTTTTTCCTCGAATCGAAGGATTTAAACATTTTTCATCGATCACAGCAAAGAATAGTATTAGCCATGGCATTTTTAAAAGTTCCCCATCATTAACAGTAATCCCATAATCGGTTGCATGCAACTAACGCTGTCAGTCTGCGACTCCGAGCGCCCTTTTGGACGGCCAGATTAATCCCCTTTATCTCTTCGCTTTAATCGTATTTAATCCCATCACTCCCGTTCATCTTTTGTTTTTTTCTCCCGCCGTATCACCCCTTTAAATACGTGTCAACGTCAACATCTCGAAATTTACGGAGCATGCGTAGTCAACTTATAATTAAAAACAAAAATTTGCATTTTTCCTTTTGCAAAATACTCGCGACTTTAACTTCTAAGTGCAGATTAATATTTTCATCTCCTTTTGCTGCTTGAAAAATAATATTTCATTAAAATTGCATAAAAATTCAATGTGGCCTTTGAATTTATCCTCACGTATTCGTGGAACGATTCCCATATTTTATCATTATCCAAATATTTGATCAAGCATTAGGTAAGTAACGTAAAATGACAATTGAATGAATAAAACATACTAATAATTGTTCTCAATTCTCACTCCTCTTTTTTCCAGGACTCTTTTTATTCTGTGACTCAAATTTTCTCTTGGTATTTATTTTTTCAATTTTTACGAAGTTTTCCAAATATTTGAAATTTCACACGAATAAAGTGATACTGCTGCACCATTTTACTGTAATATTTCATTCTTTTTCTTAGAAATATTTACACGGTACTCGGTTATCTATCCCCACACAGATTACGATCTTAGGGTTACCTATTGCTTCCCTATTTATGAGTTTTTCTAATAAAAATACATGGTTGGGAGCATTTAAATCATTTTTATTATATCATTCATGTATATTTCATTATTTACTTATTTTAATTTTATGTTATCTATTAAATTTGATTTACGATTTCAAAATTTCAACGGGAATAAAGATTTACAATTTTTATTCAATTAAAATTCTTAAAAATCATTAACACTCTTTTACAATGTAAGATGTACAATATTAATAATGAAAAACACTTTGTCACTTCCACAAAATTCTTTTTACAGAGTTCTGTGGAAGTAACAAAGTGTTTTTCATTATTAATGTGGAAACCTTCCACCACGTTAATGCTTCAAGTTTCGATTTAAGATGTGCAAGTTTCATATTTACATGAAACAAGATGAATATTGGAAAAGGTGCATTGCATTACAGCTACTTACTTTGATATCCTTATATATCTCTTTGCAGTCCCATCAATTATATTAATTTTTATACGACTTAAGTTCAAATTTATTTAATAAATATTAAATTTAAACAGGGATAAAATTGATTGTTTGAGGCTTAACTTGGTGAAAGCGATTCATAATTAACATTAAAAAGAAGAACTTTGTGCTTTCACATTGATATTTATTCACAAAGTTCTCCTTTTTTAGGGATAAAATGTAGTATTATTATTATTATATTAAAAATTTCTTAATCATTAAAACTCTGTAGCATTGTAAGAGTTCAAGGTTTCATATTTACATGCACCCAAATGAATTTATGAAAGGATTTAATTCATTAATACAGAAGACTTCAAGAGGACCAAGATGGCGTAGGTATCAAAAAGTCTCCTTGAACTGGGATACTCTTTGTATACGAGTATAAACATAGGATTTGTTTTGGGAGGAGACTGTTTGGGACATTATACGATCGGCTGTTTTTTTTAATCACGCTCTAAGACTTTTAATTTCATAACTATAAAACGATGGAATTTTTTTTAATTGAGAATTTTTTTCCACATCGTGGACTGATTTAATCGTGGACATCGTGGCTCTTTTAACCTCAAGGATTATATGATCAATGAGAGAGCATATATGTGAAGCGATGGAGTCAATACTTCGATTCACGCCTGCTATAAAGCGAATTCAACAGATGAGGAGTTGGAGACGAGGTGTTTGTTTTTCCAACTGCAGATATCTGCATCCTCATCGCCATCGTAAATCAACAATCGCTAGATTGCTTTGACGCAGCTCTCCAACCGCTAACCTTTTCAAACCTTAGTATTTCTTCTCTTCTATACGCACCAGGATGTTTACGACTGTCTTCGTTCTCCTGCACTCAGCTTGCATTTCCCTCTGTTGTCATGACACCGCTCTTCTCTCATTCGTCTTGTTTCCACTGCTCTCTCTATTCCCTGTATTATCCAATTCATTCTTGGACATCCCCTTTTAAGTTTTCCTGAAAGTCTCCCATCCATTATTTGCTTCGGTCATCCGTAGCAATCCATTCAATCATATGCCACGCCAAACAAGAGTAGCTGTTTTCTTTCTACCTCGTCGATTATAACTTTTTCCAATTCCAATATTTTCTTCATTTAATTGCTTCTTATTGTTCGTTTAATTGCTTAAACTTATTTTGTTACAAAATTCATTATAATTTCATTTCATGTTAATTTTCCTATTACTGTATTCTAATCGAATTTTGTATGTTTTCAAGATTGTATACATGCACATGGACAAATGTTTCTATGAAGGACTCATAGAAGAGCCACTATTGTTTAAAGGTAATATAAAATGTACTGCCGAGCATTGCCTTATTTGTATGTAATGGCAACCCCTAATCAAGACTTATCTTAAGGGGTGTCTAATTTCACTGTTAATGTATGCATACGTTGTAATATTTTGGGGCAGTGAAATAAATATCTTTATCTTTTATTTTATCCTTACCAACTTTATCAAGTCTACTACGTGGACGGAGAGGAGGAGGAACGACGAAGTGCTGGACATGGTGGGTGAGGAGAGGCAGCTTTTATATAAGACACGGAGAAGTCAGAAGGTATGGATGGAGCGAGTACTTATCGGGGAGGGAATGTCGAAAACAGTGTTGGAGGTTAGAATGTTGGGATGGTCGGATCGGATACCTCGGATCCAAATATCAGCGGATATTGCCCTTCATCGGATACATCGGATCCAAAGTCGCGGAAGACATCGGATCTGGATCCGAAGTTACGTATCAGAATTTCAGCCGTGGAAAATAAAAAAGGCAAAATACGACTGGCACATAGTGTGACTCTTCCCAAGAGATTGAACAATCATCGGGGGAATCTCAGCGTCGTAGGATAATAACTACGTCGCAGATTTCAGAAAACCACCCTCGGCCGTCCACCAGCCCGTGCCTCTGTAGTTTTTTTTCGAAATCACACGGACCATAAACCATTGTCTTCATTAGGTGGGGTCCAAAACCAGGAGGGGGGATTTTTGAAACAACAGGGTACAAAGTAGAGGGTTTCAAACTTATTTTAACACCCTTCATAATCGAAAAAAGCTTCATTTTTCAAAGAAATCTATTTTACATTCATGATTTTTCAATATTTTGTTTCCTTTTATGAAGGAAGGTACTTAAATAAATTCCTTCGTTTAATAGCAGAAATATGAAAATGCATTTGGATCCGAAAATATCCGATCCGAAAGATCCGGCTCCGAAAATCAAGGATCCGATCCGAATCCGGATCCGAAAAAAATCCTGCATCCATCCACCCCTATTAGAATGTTAGGTAAACGTGAGAGAAGAAAGAAGAGAATAGGAATTTTAGATAGTATATAAGAGATTACGCCTTATTGTGAACTGAAGAGCGAAGTCCTTGAAGAGAGAGGAGATTGCGACAATTCTTTTTAACTGCCAACCTCAGAGAACGCATGTATTGTCTGGGGCTCACATAATAAAGGGGAGGTGACGAACTTGGAGAGGGTGCAGAGAAAAGCAGCTGGAGGGGGGCTGGGGTTTTTTTTCTCTGTGTATTTTTCGCACAAAAGCAGCTGGGTTTGTGTTGAGGAAAACACAAAAAAAAACAGAGAAATGCGTTGAGTACTAGAATTTGAGAGTTTACATGAGAGGAGGAAAAGGAGCAAGCTATGTGTGATGTGTACAAAAAGATAAGTCAGGAAATAGCATGGGATGAACTTCGGGAGGATATTATGAAACCCTTTGTTAGAAAAAATGATCATCAGTTCAAGATAAAATGCCCATCACAAAGGACAAATGCAAAGCAGTTCTCCTTGAATGCACTATATAAGTCACCAAAAATTGAATCCCGACATCGACCTGAAGACGCCGGTTGGAATACCGGAGAAACTGTCGTCGCAAAGGAAATTCACGCGGTGAAACCCAGAAGCATGGAGACATCATCTAGACAACGCCGCGGAAAACTACGCTTCAACTAAGCCATCGATAAGCTAACTCGATGGGTATAGCAAGTATGCATCCCAATCGTTCCATCGGAGAGCACCTTTAAATCGACCGAGTCTATCGCGTATAACCTCGCTTTTGCGTTGCCTTGGAGGCCGGATCAACAGAAGGGGGAAGTTTGCATCGGACGCGTGTTTGTTTGTCTCGAGTGGAGATCTGCATTCGTCGCGGGAAGCCCTCTTTATCGCATTTCGGCCGAATCCAAATATCCTCCTCCATCTCGTGGATTTTCAACCGCACTTCCATCTGTCACCGAGTGGAGGCGCGCGCAAACAACTCCACGGCCGCCGAAACCGCATTTCGCGTTCCACAAAAAGGAACGGAAGGACTTCAAAACTTCTGGCCGAGAGCACGGATATTCGTTCCACCGACGAACCAAATATCATTCATGAGGTTTCCCACGTCCTTCGCAGGGTCGATTCAAACGTTATGCGTGTTTATATGTCCTACGAATTTCTTCGCGCATGCGCATCAGTACACAGGGTGTCCCATTTATCTTGACCACCCGAAATAACCTTTTGTCCAGATGCAAATTCAAAAATGGGTCAAGCAAATGTCATTAGCCATCAGGGGGACATTAATTGGCATTAATTCCTTCCTTGTAGCTTTGTTATTTACAATGATGTGAACAGCGGTATGTCTCTTTTAAATGGCAACCTATATTTTTTATTCGGCCATTTAACAGACGGTGGTTGACTGAATGATTGATGTGCATTTTACCCTGTTTTCATTTATTCACTGTCAACGTCAGCATGTGGAGTAGTTCCAATATCCGCGTGCCTGCACTAAGCGCTACTGAGTCAGTTATTTTTCATAACACTGTGTTTATGTTAATGGTCCACTGTGCTACATTTTTGAACGAGTCTTTAGGAGATGAAATGAATTGCCGTAGAAAAATATAGAGTACCATTTAAAAAAGACATATCGCTGTTCATATCTTTGTAAATAACAAAGCTACAAGGAAGGAATCAATGCTAATTAATGTCCCCCTGACGGCTAATGAACATTTGCTTGACACATTTTTGAATTTACATTTGGACAAAAAGTTATTTCGGGTGGTCAAGATAAATGGGACACCCTGACTATGTAAACCATGTGTATTAAGCCGAATTTTTTCGAGTCTTGTTTTAAACCGGTTATTCTAAGTCCGTGATGTAAACAAAATATCCTGAGCGAAACCGCTTCATCCAAATTATCAGGGTAGAGTGGTTACACTGTGAATAGTACAGCCCCTTTCCAAAGTTTTAGGACAAAGACGCGCAACATTATGGAATCGATGAAAAGATGTTTCTTGACATGCGTAAATAACACACATGGTCCTATATTTTTGCCACATTTGCAGCGTATTACCGTGGGAAGAGGTCCCAAGACAAAAATTGCTGATAAGATATGCTCAAGAATCCAACAGTCCCTAGTGGCCGATTACTCCAAAGAGGAAGTTGAATTTCAGCGGAATGGCCCTATCTGTCAAGTGTTAATGGACAACTTTTATCTGGAATTGGATCCCAATCATCCACAGTGCATAAGAACGGTGACATCGTTTAAATTATTATTGGGAAGTATGCTCACCGAATCAATAGGGTGGTTTCCTATTATATTTTTATTGGCTAAATCGAAAGATTATTACTCCTGGAGTACGTATTTCACGATTTTAGATTTTTAAATGACGATATCTATTTTTCGCCTTGAAATGAAAAGTGAAAATTTTTAAGCGCGCGAAAACGCGACGGCTAAGTATGAATGCTGGGACGGATAAGTACGAAAGTTTAAACCCCGTGTAACGTCGTTCTGGTTCCCGCTATCGCCAAGTGAGGTGACCTTGGGGCGAGGCTTTGAGCGCTGATACAACGAAGGATGCTAGCAGGTAGCGGAGTACCCTGCTAGCAGGTAGCGCTTGGCTTAAATAAGAATTATTATTACCCTATCAAACGAATGAAACTTTCCGACCATTGGCAGTTTAAATATGTGGTTATTAAGAGATGTTTCCCTGTGCTCTGTGCCTCATGCATGCATTGGTAATCTCAGACAATGTAAAACTCCTATCTACTCGTATAGAAACTAGGTCCCTGTGACGTCACGTGGAGTGGTATCTTATGGGCGCCAATCCGGCCTTTTTCAAACGAGGTTAAAATTGACCATTGCCATTCGTCTAATCTGGGATTTCAAAACCCAAATAATTTGTATATTATGAATACACTAATGGTGGGTAACGAAACGCAATCAATGCCATTCGTATTCTTTGATGAAGGAAACTACCCTATTTCAAAGGAAGGCTGCGCGTTTCGTCTAAAACTGCTACGGGCGTACAGACAGTAAGCGAATTAGGCTGGGAGCCGCTGGAGACTCGGAGACTGCACGCTAATATTTGAGCCACACTGTATTTCCAGGTCCGATAGAAGCGATAAATTAAGAGAGATGTTTTGCCGAACGGATAGATATGGGAATTCGTTTTTCCCCCGAACCGTAAAGGACTTTAATAAACGCTAGTCCCAACTTCGTTAGAGCACTTCATTTTGTTTTAGCTGTAAACGGCTGGTGTCCCAACACCCCCTGCCACACGCCTTTTAGGCGGCTTGCGGGGTATTATATAGATGTAGATGAAAGTTTGTGGCGCCACTTCACCGTGACCCATTCATTGAAATGTGAATATTCCACCGTAGCTATGGCGCAATAACCTCCTTCCATGAAATATGTGCTGTCCATCGTTTATCAAAGCTAGTAGGCTTTCATTTCCTTCTTTACATACAATAAAAACTTCTTCATTGCCCTCCATTGAATTGTCATGCGAGAATAACGCAGAAATAGGTGCCAAATGTGCTTACATGAAATAAGAGCAACATTATACGCCACTGAATACGGTAAATGAAACAAACTTCTTACAGGCGTTTTCAAAAGGCTTTAGCACAAAGTTTGTCGCACCAATTCTTCTTCTTTTCAAGGAAATTTAGTTCCCTAATTCTTTCGTAGTCATTGGCTACGCGCCGAAAATATTTCGTCTGCGAGTGAGCAATGGAAGATGTTACTTCACTCTAGCAAATGTTGAAATAAACACTTGCAATTGTCCACGATTATAATATGTATTCCAGTCCTGGATTTCGATGTTACTATATCGTATTCGAGGCACGAAATGGTTCAAAAAATTTAATTTTTACAATCGAGTAAAATTGCAAGTTTTTATTTCAATATGGAAAAAATCCACTACACTGCGCTTGGAACTTCGGATTTTATTGCAAATATATCATACTATTTCGATTTATGCTTGATTTAATGATTATTTCGTGTGCATCTACTGCATACTTTGTACCTCATTAACTATGTTGTATTTTACATGTAACACAACTTAGGTTCCCCTCAGTAGGTTTTCGCAGGTTTTTCACCCCACCCTCCCCCCCTTCTTGTGTGGGCATTTTCCTGCAATGGGCCGCTTTCAGGCGAGACGACTCTCTGCCACGCTGTGGGCCGTGCCGTGAACAGCGGCCCGGTCCCAGCCAGTTATAGTTCACAGCAAACAGAGAAAACGGAAAAATTCTGCCTTCCGAACTGGCTACTAGGTTTGGTAACCAGTGCGTCGCCAGCTACTGCCGCTGGCGACATCTCCTGGCTACCTCGTCTGATAAGGGCCTCACTGTAATTTGGCTGCGGTGGCTTAGCGGTGAACGTTAGCTGCCGAAATAGTGAAGCCTCAGGGATTGGGTTCCCTTCGTGGGATATTTAAATCATTTTTTCAGCCCTTTCTCTCATTTTGTACTTATTTACAGGTTTCTTATCATAACGAATTAGCTGTGATCTCTTTGTCTGCTCTCATTAATGGTGACTTGTCACATAAAAGTTAGGAATTGGGCAAGAGTTGACGTATCGTTTTAGATGAGTGACTACCGTTTAACACCAGCATTCCCGAGCAATCCTTACTCCTTATTATGCCATAAGTAGGTTAATTTGACCCAATATCGATCAGGTTTGCATATTTTACTCAAAACACTTAATTCCTCCCCAGTTTATTTGTAAATATATTGCTCTTTATACCACCTCCTAAACCCCCTCCTATACCACTCGTATACCCCCCTTCCCCTCTTATATTTCATGTTATATTAATCCCTTACAAAATAGGGAGGGTAAATAGTGTATTCATCCCTTAAAAACTTCTCCATTAGCTACTACATCATACGTCATAAAAAAACGAAGAAAAATGATTATTTTAATGTTTTTTAAAGTTTTTTTTTTCAATTTTCATCCCCTACATCTTTTCAACCCCATTGAATTTTGTCTCTCCCTTGACCCTAATAGCCTTAAAACGTCGGTTTTTTTCAATTAGAAGCAGATAGCAGATTAGTAAAAGTCCCTTGAAAAGCGATAAGTTTAGGTAAGGGGTTGTTTTCCCCAATTTAGGGGTTGCGTAAAAATGGAGGTTGATAGAAAAAAACGGAGGTCATTTTCGGATTCGGCGACCCAAAATTAGCCAGAAACACCCTAAATTGTAGCAGGACATTTTTTGAACTATTTTATTGCAGAACAGTGATATTGTTTAGAAGGTATTTGGGTGGGTAGTAGAAAATTGAATTGGACGAAAAATATTAAAATTGTAGTTGCTCAAAAATCTCTATGATGCTAAGGGAAACTAGCTTCCACAAATTTGTGAATAGTTATATCACTTTTCCTCTGATGGGTTTGAGAGGTACAATGAATTACAACGGTATCAGCTTTAAAAAATAAAGTAACATTTTGACAAAAAATCAGCATAAAACACACCTTTACATTGAATACAAAGGAAAAGTAGAAAAGCTTTGAATGGATTTGATAGCCTGGGTCAAAATGAGCCATCCGGGCACGGCAGGTATAAGTGATGAGAAAAAATGATAATAATATCAGGCCTAACTTTTACCCAGTAAACCAAACTATATAATCAACATAAATATTTTCTTTCGGGTCAAATTAACGCAGCCGGACATTCTACTGAAATATAGGGATTTGTGGAAGTGGGTAACCCGTAAATGGTGGATAAAAACCCGGCGTCGGCGTTCACGCACAGTTTGAAGGCGGAAGAAGTCTTTCATTTTATTGCAATTAATTGACACTTATGCTATTTCAGTGAGTAATTATGAACGAGTTGAAAAAATATAAAAATTCCACGATGGGGAACCGATCTCGCAGACTTCACACTTTTGGTATCACACGGTTATAAAATTTATTCCAGTCCTAGGTATCGATGTTTCTATATCATCTTTAAGGCACTTAATAGTTCAAAAAATATTTAATTTTACAATCTTGGATAATTGAAAGTGTGTATTTCACTATGGAAATTCCACTCCACCACGCATGGAATGCATGGTAGGCCAGCGAAGTTTTTATACTCAAGATAGGTTCCAAGAGTGGAAACAGAGGCTAGCATGCAGTAGATGCACACGAAATAATCATTAAATCAATCATAAATCGAAATAGAATGATTAATTTGCAATAAAATCCGAAGTTCCAAGCGCGGTGGAATGGATTTTTTCCATACTTTTATTATTTCTAACAGCATATGGTAGTATAATTTGTTAGTATTCGTGACGTTTTTTGGACCGTGTGGTGTGCATGCGGGAGTCCAATTGCATGCTGCATGCTGGTGATTGATCACCCCCTGCCAAACATCCTAGAGGGGGCTCGCAGGGTATTATGTAGATGTAGATGTACGTAGATGTAGTATACGCTGTGGGTGACGAAACATGTGGTGGCCGACTGGAAAATCCCAGATCTAATGTTTGTGCGTTGATATATAAATGTTCGCCGCAAATCTGTGAGAGAAGTGACAAGCTCCGAGACTGATTTTGAGATAAGGTCGCGTGGAGAACGAATTTTTCCTCTAAATTTCAGGGTGGAAAGTCCAGGACATCTTACCTCCATGTGAAATGTGGTTTTGGTAGGGGAGCTGCTTGAGTTTGACGAGACAAATATGGTGTAACCACCACGCCTTCCTGGCCTCTGCACTGCCACGTTAATATTATTTTCATATTCACTCTCACGGAAATGCAAAACAATTCCCTGGGTATATATACGTCTGGCGTGTACCCAGAAATATGCTAAGGGTGGAGCTTGGGAGGTTGGTTGGGTCGCCTACGCTGATATTTATTATCAATTCCCACATCAGAAAGCTACGTGTTTCATTTAACACTATCACGCCCGACCAATCCTTGCACCCTTTTATACCCAAGTGGGTCAATTTGACCCAATGTGACAAGGTTTGCATATTTCACTTAGAATGTTTAATTTCATCCAAGTCTTTTTATTAATATTGTTTATAAAGCATTTGGGAAAGCAGTAGAAAATTTAATTAGACGAAAAATATTAACATTTTAGTTGTTCAACAATCTCTATGGTGTTATGGGAAACTAGCTTCCTCAAATTTGTGAATACCTATCACTTTTCCTCTGATGCGTTTGGGAGGTACAATTAATATCAATGGTGTCAGGATTAAAAAAAATATATATTTTGACAAACAATTCAGTATATAACACACAGTTACCACGAATACAAAGAAGCAGTTGAAAGGCTCCAAATTAATTTGATGGTGTGGGTCAAAATGACCCATCCGGGCACGGCAGGAATAAGTGATGAGAAAAATAGAAAAAATAATAGTAATATCAGGCCTAACTTTTGCACAGCGATAAACCAAACTAAATAATTAAAAGTCACGAAATACGAGTTTAAAATTTTTCTTCGTCTCAAAATTATCAAAATGAATATTCTCTAATTGGCTCAATTGGACCAAGCCAGGCATTCTATTGTTAATTCACCAAAGGTATTTCCATTCCTTACCGGTATTAAATAAAGAAAATAAATGCAGGATACTTATATCTACTCTTAGGGACGTAAAGAAATTAATTCCCTGGATACGTAGATGGAAGATTATCTGCGTTCTCTGCGTACTCTGAGAGACACGGCAAACCTCGTAATAGTGAATTTCTTTTTTGGTTCCATTTCGTACGAATGTTTTTGCCTGCGGCGAGCGTGGAAAGTCCACGATACCTCACTCCTTCAACCGCATATGAAATGAGGTTTTAGGCGTAGGCCTTTTTGAGTTGAACAAGCAGTGGCGCCGACTCCATGGGGCCTGAGGGGGCCCGTGCCCCCTCAAAAATTCGTTATGGGTGTGAGGAAATAATGTGACTGGCTTGTCGATTTTCCCCTAGTGTCCAGATATCGAGATTCGAGTTATCAGGGTTCTAATGTTGATCATATGACTCTTCTAAAATGCTGAAAACAACTTAAAAATCACTGCTTATAAAATTTCCCGGGGAAAGATCCCCGGTTTGGGCCCCCCAATATTTTTTGTAAGTTGTTGGGCACCCCTGTTAACAAGTAGGTACTTGTTGGACTTGACTGGACTTGACTTTTGTATTCTTTACCTGGCTCGGGTAAGGCCACAATCCGGCCCCCTCTTCCTCCGAGTCAGGGCTCTTTTGCATAGGTATTTAAGTTCATTCTTACAGTACAAAATATGATATCGGCATGTATTATTTTCTTCTTTTATTACATTTGGTACAGCTCCTTGGGCTTTCAGTGGTCATTGGATATTGGGCTGTCAAGTCTTTTCTTTGCTTCATTCGAGTTCATCTCAGGAAATCCAGCATATACGACATGTATAAAAAAAATAAATAAAAAATAAATAATCAATTGAAGGAATATAAAAAACGAATACCTTGAATGTACATAAAAGTATATGCTGAATTCTCACCAATCAGTGAAGGCCGTAAACAAAAATCAGATGCTGTTGGAAAAAGTTGGAAACAGTTGGAAAAAAATGTTAAAACATTATAGTATTCTGGTAATCAGAATGAAAATTTAAAATAAGTCAAAAAAGGACATTTTAAAATAAATTGATTCTAACAATATAAAGTTTTGCTATAAAAAATACACAATTAAAGATATGTTGTCATCAACTTCTTTGGTGAGTGTTAAAGGAATAAAAAAAAACTAAGCCATGGTGAAATTGAGATCAATCGGGGTTAAAATTATGCAGCTAAAATAAATACTCAGGTACATAAAACTTATTTGAAATGCAATAAAAATGTAAAAATATGTAGATGTATAAAAATGTACGAGAGAAAGCATAAATATTTTCAGGAAGAGATATAGTGTCACCACGCTTTCTTGACCACTGATCTGCCACACCAAATATTCTTTAAATATTTTTACACGCTTTTTCCTAGCGTACTTGGTTTGCTTGTCCGTTGCATCGATGGAATCTTGCAATTGATTTTAACCCTCCCCTCAATGTCGGATCAACTTGAAATTTTGCATATTTACTCGCTTATTTGATGACAGTACAGGGTCATTCTCCCACAATCGTACAAAATTATGTCCATGGACATGCCATTAAAAAAAATAAAAAAATACATAATTAAAGATATGTTGTCATCAACTTCTTTGGTGAGTGTTAAAGGAATAAAAAACACTAAGCAACGGTGAAATTGAGATCAATCGGGGTTAATATAATACAGCTAAAATAAATAAATCAAAAATAAAAAAAATCAATTGAAGAAATATAAAAAACAAATACCTTTAATATACATAAAAGTAAATGCTGCATTCTCACCAATCAGTGAAGGACGTGAACAAAAATCAGATGCCTTAAAAGTTGGAATAAAAACGTTAAAACGTTATAATATTTTGGTAATCAGAATGAAAATTTAAAATAAGTCGAATTTTACTGGTTAATCAAAAATAAAGTGCCATATTATTTTATGCACCCTTTCACTAATTTTAGTGTCGAATTAGAAAAGATAAAAAATTATATTACCCAAATTTAATGTCCACCGACTAAGATTCGTCATATCCGTGAACAGTCCCACATAGATTAACCAAGAGGTGTTTATTGAATTAACAACCTTTACTAAATAATTTATCATAAAATCTATGATTAAACAAGTTACAACAATATATGCATTGCAAAATAGCAAAATAGTCGTTTTTGGATTGCTTTATTCCATTATATTTATTATAAATTTAAAAAAAAAACATTTGTCTTGCCGAAAAAAGCAATGTCCGTGGACACACAGGAAAAAGGAGGAATTATTCATGGGATATGGTGGAAGCCCTGAACAACCAGCGCGTAGAGAAATGTAATGTCAGCTATATTGGGTTGTTTGAAATCATACTTGCTTTAGTGAATGTTTTAACGCTGGAAGAAAAACTTTGGTTCAGTTTTGTGAAAGAGCCATGATCATCCGTCATGTCCGTGGACAGGTAAAAATTAAAAACTAAATCCTAAACTAAACTAAATCCTTTAAAAGTAAAACTAAATACTTTTACTATTTACAATTTAGATGTCTTTTGCAGCTATAAAATGCAAGTTCAATGTAGTAAGGACAGTGCCCTAACTTATTGTGTGTCCCAACTATAACTTAATTTAGAGGAAATCGTCACTTCCGTGGACATCAGGTCTGTGGACGTCATAGCCGTGGTCATCATGTTCGTGAAATCTGAAGTCCATGGACATGTCAGATGGTAATGGACATGATGATACCTACACAATGTATAGTTACAGAATGTCAAATGACAAATTAAAAAAAAAATTCTCGTGAGTTAACACAATATTCATCTTCTACTATGTCCGTAGACGCATATATCATGTTCGTAGGCAACATAATTATTATTATTATAGTATTCTACCGATTAAGGTAGGTTTCCATGGAGTACTAAAGAGGTGATCTGGGAGCCTCCCTTTCCTTCCAGCACTGCCTTCTTTAATTCACTGTAAGGCCTACTCTCTTTCAATCTATCTAAAAATCCTATTCTTTTCCTTCCCCTCCCTCGTTTCCCCAACATTCTACCCTCCAACACCATTTTCAACATCCCCTCACCGCTAAGCACTAACTCCATCCAAACCTTCTGTCTCCTGCGTATCTCATCTAAAAGCTTTCTCTCCTCGCCAACCATATCCAGCACTTCGTCGTTCCTTTTCCTCTCCGTCCATTTCACCCTCTCCATTCTTCTCCATACCCACATCTCGAACGCCTCCAATCTTCTCTCGTCTTCTTTCCTCAGAGTCCACGTTTCCGCACCGTAGAGAGCTACACTCCAGATCAAACTCTTCACTAACCTTTTCTTTAAACTCTTACACAACGATCCTCTAAGAAGCTCCTTCCTGTTCATGAATGCCTCCTTCGCTAATGCGATTCTCTTCCTTATGTCCTTACTACTGTATCCGTTTTCCTCTAACGTACTGCCTAAATAGTTGAATTGCTCAACCTGCTCAAGTTTTTCACCACCCACCTTTATCTTGAGTCTCACATTCCTCGCTCGTGATGCTTTACAAAACCGCATTACCTTAGTTTTCTTGTGATTAATCCTCATCCCAAACTCCTCGCAACGTTCGTATAACGCATCCACTAGGGCCTGAAGCCCCCTTGCTGACTGACTGATCAACGCCTGGTCATCCGCGAATCTCACTGATTTGAACATCATTCCTCCCACTTTTATCCCAGCTTCTAACTCATCCCACGCTTCCCTTACCATCTCTTCAGCATACACGTTAAAGAGCAGTGGCGATAGAGGACAGCCTTGCCTCACACCTCGGCCAATGCTTGCCCACCCAGATTCTCCGTCCGCTATCCTCACTTGCGCAGTCTGGGCCATATACAGATTACAAATCAGTCGTCTATCCCTCCAGTCAACACCTATTCTCTTGAGAATATCCATTAACTTTACCCAGTTCACCCTATCAAACGCTTTTTCAAAATCCACGAAACACACATATACGTCCTGCTCATATTCTAGCCTCCTCTCCACGAGGGACCTCATTATTGCTATTGCATCACGAGTTGACTTCCCTTTTCTGAAACCAAACTGATCTTCGCCCAAATACTCGTTTGCCCTCGCCTCCATTCGTCTGTTCAATATCCTCAGCACTACTTTAGCCGCATGGGATATTAGGCTGATAGTCCTATAATCTCCGCATTCCACAGCTTTCTTCTTTTTCGGAAGCGGAATTAAAACCGTCTTCACGAAATCCTCCGGCCAACATCCCTCCTCATAGATCTTGCGCACTAGTTCGAAAAACCTTTTCTTACCTTCCTTCCCTAGATTCTTCAGAAGCTCACACGGGATGTTGTCCACGCCTACTGCTTTCCTAGCCTTCATATCACGGAGTGCTCTCTCTATTTCTGAATCTAATATCTCCGGCCCAAGATTATCCTCCTCCACTGCACTTTCCTCCTCTAGAGTCAATCTCTCTGGTCTGTTCGTTCCGTCATACAGGTCCTCCACGTATTCCTTCCACCTACCCTGTACCTCTTCCCGCTCGGTTAGCATCCTCCCATCTTTAGCCTTAATTTTAGACATGGCTTGTCCTCTTTTGCCGCCCGATAGCGACTTAACTTTGGCGTACAACGCGCCTACTTCTCCATCCTTCTGGAACTTTTCCATTTCCTCGCACTGTCTTTTCCACCAAGCCTCCCTTGCCCTCTTAGTTTCACGTCGTAATCGATTATTCAATTCCCTATACATTCTTTTGCCCTGTTCTGTGTCCACGTTCTTCCACTTCCTCCTCTCCTCCATTTCATTAACCATTGCCTTCGTTATCCACGGCTTCTTTATCCTTCTACTGTCAACGTAACCAATTGACTTCTCCGCCGCTTTGACTATTCCCGTTTTTATATTATCCCATCTTTCCTCTACCGTCTTGGTACTTTCAATCTCCCGTATACTAATGTCCACTAGCTCCTGATATTCTCTCCTCATACTCCCCTTCAGGGCTTCTACGTTCCATTTCTTCGCCTTCCTAACTTTCATAAGTCTTTTGAATCTTACGTTGCATTTCATGAGCACTAGATTGTGGTCCGAATCCGCATCCGCTGCAGGGAAGCTGCGCGAGTTTTTCACACTGTTCCTAAACCTCTGTCTTACCATAATGTAGTCTATTTGATATCTCCCCGCATCCCCTGGACTTTTCCACGTGTACCTACGCCCTTTATGATGATTGAACCACGTGTTTGTGATGAATAATTTGTTTCTCCTACAAAATTCTGCTGCTTTCTCTCCCCTGTCGTTCCGTATTCCTAGACCAAAATCTCCTATTTCGTTTCCATTCCTCCCTTCCCCGACTGAGGCGTTCCAGTCCCCCATTACTACCAGATTTTTCTTACCCGGTGTGTCTCTAATTATTTCCTCGAGCTGTTCATACACCTCGTCTACTTCTTCCTCCCTATGATTGCTAGTGGGCATGTAAACCTGGACCACCACAAGGTTGGTGGGCCGCGCCTCAATTTCTACCACCAGAATCCTATCGCTTACCTGGTCTATACCTACCACACGCTTACCCATCTTCCCGTTTAATACTAAAGCTACCCCTCGCTGGCTTTCTTCCCCTCCACTATATATAACCCTATACCCATCACTCCAATAATCCCCCCCATCCCTCCACCTCACCTCGCATAATCCTAAGATATCTATCCTCCCTTTATCCATTTCCCTTTTGATATTTTCTAACTTTCCCGCCCTCATCATAGTCCTCACATTCCACGTCCCCACATTTATAGCAGACTTCTTCTTCTCCATCTTCTTGGTCTTCTTTTCTTCTTTCTTCATTGCTGCTGCCACTGATGTTGATGATGATAAGTCTCTGCAAGGATTTCGCATGTTGGCGACCCCGAGGACCTTGCCGACCTCGTTGCCGTGCCCGACACCCGCCCTTTGCGGACGGGTCCCGGGCGATGAGATTCCGAGGCTCATTTGGTTGTACTCCATGTGTTCAGGGAAGAGATAGTTGGTAGGGTTTCCCACTTCCATTCCAACAGTGTTTTTTTACGTGACACCATCACGCGGACTACCTTTCGTCTGGCTCCTACCCTTCGACCTATCTGGTATGGGTGGCCCTACCGGGAATAATTTAGAATTAATCCCGCCAGTGCAGCTCTAGGGGTCATAGGAGCGCGCAAGCCTTTCCACCGCGACAAGGTTGTAGCCCAAGGGAAAGGAGGCAACATAAAAGTGAAAATAAGAAAAAGTGTAAATATTACTAACGATCTCTGCCACTTACATCAATTTGATTGTATGATTGACAAACTTTAATTACACAATTTTTGTTCTCAATAAACAAAAATTATTTTTTTTTTAATTCTGCCCATAGAAAATTCGTATGGTATGGTGGCAGATTTTTTTGGAGATCGACCCCACAACATTTAAAAATCAGACGTTTGAAATTTTTTTACATTGTGCTCTGATTAACTAAATTACCTTCAGGAAAAAAGTTTGTAAACGTTCTCAACAGATGGCGTTAGTTATAAATGTTGGGCAGAAATGTCTTTAACAGCTCTTGATTTATTGATAATATGATTCATCAGTAAAAAGTAGAAAATAAAATTAAAATAAATAAGATGAAAAACTAGCTTTTTCTCAATAACAGTATAAAATGTATTAAGAAGTAAGTAAAACTTTTTATATCTCGGAGAAGATAGTGTGGCTGTTGATAGGGGTTAGGTATGAATATTTCGTACCGCTCTTATTAATCTGTATTAGACTCCTATATCCAGACACTGTACCGCCACTTCATAGGCTGAGTGTCATAAAGGCCGTGTACACGGTACACGGAATTGCGCAATCTGACGTACGTGCGAAGGCGCAATAAAAATTGCGTCGTGCGAAGCGATAAATTGCTAGAACACATGCGTGGATGCGAGACGGCCAAATAGCCCCTGTACTAATTTCGTTCATGCATTCGTGCAATTCCACGCCATTTTAGAAATTAATGCAGCTCTAACCTGCGCAATTCCGTGCCCCGTGTAAAACGGTCTTAACGCTATCACTTTTGTTGAATGTATAGCCTGTAGATTTTGAAAAGAACTTGTAGATATATGCGTAAGTAAAATCTAACTTTGTTTTTTCACAGATTCGTAATTAAAACACTGCCTTTGGATTGCCAATGGATTTGACAGTTAACGTTCTGATTTCGACGGTTACGTCAACCGTTGTAACCATGGTAGTGTTTTGATAAACACTCCGTGGATAAACAAAGATAAAATTTTATTTATCCAAAATGTTCAGGATATTCCACAAATTATTGCTGGAAACCACCACTTCAATGAGGAAGTAGATGAGGTAGTAGAAGTTACGTAGAAAATAATTAATTTATCCCGGCAAATGTTGTCGAACGGGTCTTTCCATTGACTTCCACCAATTATTTTCTGTTTTTAATTTTTATGAGGAATGCCAACATTACAGGCCACATCTTGTTTAACTCTTTTACTTAATAGCAAAATAAAATTCAAAGATTGCATCCATTTTCCCTCAATTCCCATTCAGTTACTTTCAAAAGTTTTAGGACGAAGTTTGTAGCACCATATCTACTACTCAAGGGAATTTAATTCCCTTATTCCATTTGTGGTCTCTGACTGAGCACCGCAAATATTTCGTTTGTGAGTGAATAGCTACATTGTGCCTGATGAAGACAAGCGTCGAGGGACAAGTGGGTGGCAAGAACGGAAAATGGAGACCTCGAATGAAATATAGGGAACAGGTAAAGAAAGATGTGACACATAAGAAATACGTAGATGTGAAAAGATAAGCTGATAGGAGAATTAAGTGGAGATCTGCGTCAAACCAATCTTAGGATTATTGACCAGCTGTGATGAGGAATCAATAAGAAGAAAGTCCTTGGATACGTAGATTTAAAGTAAACCGCGACTTAGTGATAGTCATGGCAAATTTCGTGAATGATTTTGAAATTACACTTGTGCCACAAACACCTCACCGCAATCCATAATTATACGATATATGACTGTTTCTAAGTTTTCACAGAGTTCACGTTTTAACGTGGGATATCTAACTCTTGTACTTAATAGAAAAATAAAATTCAAAGATTTAATTTATTTCCCTTAATTCAGTCAATTTCAAAAGTTCTAGGGCGAAGTTTGAAGCACCACAACTACTTCTCCAGGAAATGTAATTCGCTTATTCCTTTGTAGTCTTTGATTACGCACCGCAAATATTTCGTTTGTGAGTGAATATATAAGCACTCAAAAGGAATAAATTACTTTATCACTGCAAATGTTGAGTTCTGTTTCCATTTATGTTGGGTGTAATGGTTATTTGTGTGAAAAAATGTGAAAAGATAAGCTGATAGGACAATTAACCCGTTAACGCCTTACGGTACCAAATGGTACCGGCTCCTAGTGCAGTGCTAAACGTACCTTTTTTGTCATTTATCGTGATTTATTAGGGTTTTTGAGAGTTTTAAATTTATAAGAATATTTTTAATAACTTTTTTCCGAAAAGTTTTCCATTTTAAAGCCGTAATTAACGAATTTAGAGCCGTTTGAAATTTGTGAATTATCAACTTGCCCAAAAAACGGAATTTTTAGACCAAAAATTAGTTTTTCCTTTATTTACGCCTTATATACTGTGAATACAGAGGTTTTATTATGAAATTATGATTGTTATAACATGTATACCTCATACAAAGTATGGTCATTTGATGTGAGCCTAATATTTGGGATGTAATGATGGAAAACATTTTGGTGGTACCACATGGTACCGCTATAAGTTACCACATAAGGCGTAGCTATAAGTGGTAAAAGAATAACATTTGCACCTAATGACTGCGAATTTCATTGATATATAGATACATGATCACCACAAAAATAGCAAATTTTAAATCAGGCGTTACCCGGTTAAGTGGAGAGCTGCGTCAAACCAATCTTAGTATTATTGACCAGATGTGATGAGGAATCAACAAGAAGTAAGTCCTTGGATACGTAGATTTAAAATTAAACCGCGACATAGTGATAGTCATGGCAAATTTCGTGAATGATTTTGAAATTACATTTGTGCCACAAACACCTCACCACAATCCATAATTATACGATATATGACTGTTTCTAAGTTTTCACAGAGTTCACGTTTTAACGTGGGATATGTAACTCTTGTACGCGGTACGAAATATTCATACCTAACCCCTATCAACAGCCACACTATCTTCTCCGAGATATAAAAAGTTTTACTTACTTCTTAATACATTTTATACTGTTATTGAGAAAAAGCTAGTTTTTCATCTTATTTATTTTAATTTTATTTTCTACTTTTTACTGATGAATCATATTATCAATAAATCAAGAGCTGTTAAAGACATTTCTGCCCAACATTTATAACTAACGCCATCTGTTGAGAACGTTTACAAACTTTTTTCCTGAAGGTAATTTAGTTAATCAGAGCACAATGTAACAAAATTTCAAACGTCTGATTTTTATATGTTGTAGGGTCAATCTACAAGAAAATCTGCCACCATATACGATACGAAGTTTCTACAGGCAAAATTAAAAAAAAAATAATTTTAGCTTATTGAGAACCAAAATTGTGTGTAATGGTAGTTTCCTTCATCAAAGAAAACGTAATGGGTTGATTGCGATTCCCTACCCACCATTAGCGTATTCATAACATACTAATCATTTGGTTTTAGATATCCCAGTTTAGACGAATGGCAACGGTCAATTTTAACCTCATTTGAAAAAGGCCAGATTGGCGCCCATGCGATTCCACTCCACGTGACGTCACAGGGACCTAGTTTCTATACGAGTAGATAAGAGTTTTACATCGTCTGAGAATACCAATGCATGCATGAGGCACAGAGCTCAGGGAAACATGCCTTAATAATCACCCATTAAAATTACCCCAGTTCGGAAAATTTCCTTCGTTTCATAGGGTAATAATAATCCTTATTTAAGCCAAGCGCTACCTGCTGGCAGGGTACTCTGCTACCTGCAAGCAGCCTGCGTCGTATCAGCGCTCAAAGCCTCGCCCCATGGTCACCTCACACGGCGACAGCTGGAACCAGAAATACGTCACACGGACTTTTCCCAGCATTCCTACTTAGCCCCCGCGTTTTCACGCTCTTGAAAATTTTTACGTTTCGTTTGATCGCGAAAAATAGATATCGTTATTATAAATATCTAAAAGCGTGAAATACGTACTCCAGGAGTAATAATCTTTATATTTAGGCAATAAAAATATAATAGGAAACCACCCTATTACATTTTGTCAATCTTACAATCAAATGACGTAAGAGGCAGAGATCGTTAGTAATATTTACACTTTTTCTTATTTTTACTTTTGTTTTGTCTACGAACATGATATATACGTCTACGGACATAGTAGAAGATGAATATTGTGTTAACTCACGAGAATTTTTTTTTAAATTTGTGATTGGACATTCTGTAACTATACATTGTGTAGGTATCATCATGTCCATTACCATCTGTCATGTCCATGGACTACAGATTTCACGAACATGATGTCCACGGCTATGACGTCCACAGACCTGATGTCCACGGAAGTGACGATTTCCTCTAAATTAAGTTATAGTTGGGACACACAATAAGTTAGGGCTCTGTCCTTATTACATTGAACTTGCATTTTATAGCTGCAAAAGACATCTAAATTGTAAATAGTAAAAGTATTTAGTTTTACTTTTAAAGGATTTAGTTTAGTTTAAGGATTTAGTTCTGGGTACCGGGACATTCAGGTATCACCGGAAACGAGAAGGCAGATGAACTGGCCAAGGCCGGCGCTGAACAGAACCCAATTGGCCCAGAACCAATGGTGCCAGTTGCCCCCTCAATGGGGATGGCTGCAATCAGAGTGTGGGGATCGACCCAACACTCAAAGATCTGGCGAGAAACACCGGGGCTACGTCAGGCTAAAACCCTTGTGGTAGAACTCTCTCCTAGACTCGAGAGAAGACTTCTCCTTATGAACAGAAGTTAATTGCGAATGGTAGTAGGCCTGCTTACGGACCACTATCATGTAATGAGACATATGCACCTGCTGGGGGTAACAGACTCAGATAGGTGTAGACGGTGTGAGATGGGAGAGGAAACAACCACCCATCTAATATGCAAGTGCCCCGCAATCATGAGGACTCGATATAGACACCTGAGCTCACCTTTTATAGAGCACAAGGAAGTAAGAGATCTTCCCATTGGGGACCTCTTGTCCTTCGCTTAGGACATAGGCCTCTATGGGTGATCCATTAACGGTGGTTAGCACAATGGACCTACAGGTCAAAGTGCCCTGGGAGCTCATCCCCCACCGCATAAACTAATCTAATATAATCTAATCTAATCTTAGGATTTAGTTTTTAATTTTTATCTGTCCACGGACATGACTGATGATCTTGGCTCTTTCACAAAACTGAACCAAAATTTTTCTTCCAGCGTTAAAACATTCACTAAAGCAAGTATAAATTCAAACAACCCAATATAGCTGACATTATCTTTCTCTACACGCTGGTTGTTCAGGGCTTCCACCATATCGAGCGACACAGAGAACATAATATTAGAGCCACACTATATTTCTAGGTCCGATAGAAGCGATAAATTAAGAGAGATGTTTTGCCGAACGGATAGATATGGGAATACGTATTTTCCCCGAACCATAAAGGACTTTAATAAACGCTAGTACCAACCTCGTTAGAGTACTTCATTTTTTTTAGCTGTAAACGGCTGGTGTCCTAACACCCCCTCCCACACGCCTTTTAGGCGGCTTGCGGGGTATTATGTAGATGTAGATATCCTGTGAATAAATCCTCTTTTTTCTTGTGTGTCCACGGACATTGCTTTTTTTCGGTAAGACAAATGTTTTTATTTTATTTTATAATAAATATTATGGAATGAAGCAACCCAAAAAGACTATTTTGGAACGCTTATATTGTTGTAACTTGTTTAATCATAGATTTTATAATAAATTATTAAGTAAAGGTTGTTAATGCAAGAAACACCTCTTCGAAAATCTATGTGGGACTGTCCATGGACATGGCGAATCATGGTCTGTGGACATTAAATTTGGGAAATATAATTTTTTCCTTAGCTAATTTGACACTAAAATTAGTGAAAGGGTACATAAAATAATATGCCACTTTCTTTTTGATTTACCTGTAAAATTTGACTTCTTTTAAATTTTCAGTCCGATTACCAGAATATTATAACGTTTTAACGTTTTTATTCCAACCTTTTAAATCATCTGATTTTTGTTCACGTCCTTCACTGATTGGTGAGAATGCAGCCTATACTTTTATGTGTATTTAAGGTATTTGTTTTTTATATTTCTTCAATTGATTTTTTTTATTTATTTACTTTAGCTGTATAATTTTAATCCCGATTGATCTCAATTTCACCGTGGCTTAGTTTTTTTTATTCCTTTAACACTCACCAAATAAGTTGATGACAACATATCTTTAATTATGTATTTTTTTATTTTTTGTTTTTTTTTTAATGGTAGTCCATGGACGATTGTGGGAGAATGACCCTATACTGTCATCAAATAAGCAAGTAAATACGCAAAATATCAAGTTGATCCGACAGTGAGAGAAGGGTTAAAATCAATTACAAGTTTCCATCGATGAAACAGACAAACAAACCAAGTACGCTAAGAAAAAGTGTGTACAAATATTAAAAGAATATTTGACTTGGCAGTGCAGTGGTCAAGAAAGTGTGGTGACACTATATCTCTTCCTGAAAATATTGATACTTTCTCTCGTACTTTTTTATACATCTACATATTTTTACATTTTTATTGCATTTCAAATCAGTTTTATGTACCTGAGTATTTATTTTAGCTGAATAATTTTAACCCCGATTGATCTTAATTTCACCATGGATTAGTTTTTTAAAATTCCTTTAACACTCACCAAAGAAGTTGATGACAACATATCTTTAATTATGTATTTTTTTTTTTTTAACTTTATATTGTTTGAATCAATTTGTTTTAAAATGTCCTTTTTTGACTTCTTTTAAATTTTCATTCTGATTACCAGAATGTTTTAAAGTTTTTATTCCAACTTCTAAGGAATCTGATTTTTGTTCACATCCTTCACTGATTGGTGAGAATGAAGCCTCTACTTTTATGTACATTCAAGGTATTTGTTTTTTTATATTTCTTCGACTGATTTTTTTTTTATTTTTGATTTATTTATTTTAGCTGTATAATTTTAACCCCGATTGATCTCAATTTCACCATGGCTTAGTTTTTTTTATTCCTTTAACGCTCACCAAAGAAGTTGATGACAACACATCATTAATTATGTATTTTTTATGGCAGTTCATGGACATTATTTTGCACGATTGTGGGAGAATGACCCTGTACTGTCATCAAATTACCAAGTAAGTATGCAAAATTTCAAGTTGATCCGACAGTGAGAGGAGGGTTAAAATCAATTGCAAGATTCCATCGATGAAACATTTTTTTCAAATTTTCGTTCTGATTACCAGAAAATTATAATGTTTTAACGCTTTTATTCCAACGTTTTAAATCATCTGATTTTTGTTCACGTTCTTCACTGATTGGTGAGAATGCAGCCTATACTTTTATGTATATTCAAGGTATTTGTTTTTTATATTGCTTCCATTAATTTTTTATTTTTAATTTCATATACATATCGCATTTGCTGGATTTCCTGAGATGAACTCGAATGAAGCAAAGAAAAGACTTGACCAGCCCGACATCCAATGACCATTCAATGTCCACGAAGCTGAACCAAATGTACTAAAAGAAGAAAATAATACATACCGATACCATATTTTTTACTGTAAGAATTAACTTAAATGCCTATGTAAAAGAGCCCTGGCTCGGAGGAAGAGGGGGCCGGATTGTGGCCTCACCCGAGCCAGGTAAAAGAAAACAAAAGTCAAGTCCAACAAGTACCTACTTGAGTGAAGCCCTCTCGGGATTTCCACCGGTTGATTTGATTAGTTTCTTCATCGCGACATCTCAAAAGGAAAGCAAGAGAAAGAAGTCTTGCCTTTACCTTTCGCAGTTTCTCCAACAGGCGTATGTATGCGAAAGGAAAAGGCAAGACTTCTTTCTCTTGCTTTCCTTTTGAGATGTCGCGATGAAGAAACTAATCAAATCAACCGGTGGAAATCCCGAGAGGACTTCACTCAATTAATACGCCGGGAAAGAATCTCATCATAAGTACCTACTTGTTAACAGGGGTGCCGACTTACAAAAAATATTGGGGGGGCCCAAACCGGGGATCTTTCCCCAGGAAATTTTATAAGCAGTGAATTTTAAGTTTTTTAAGCATTCTAGAAGAGTCATATGATCAACATTAGAACCCTGATAACTCGAATCTCGATATCTGGACACTCCGGGGAAAATCGACAAGCCAGTCACATTTTTTCCTCACACCCATTACGAATTTTTGAGGGGGCTCAGGCCCCCTCAGGCCCCATGGAGTCGGCGCCACTGCTTGTTAAGCTCAAAAAGGCCTACGGCTAAAACCTCATTTCACATGCGGTTGAAGGAGTGAGGTATCGTGGAATTTCCACGCTCGCCACAGGAAAAAATATTCGTACGAAACGGAACCAAAAAAGAAATTCACTATTACGAGGTTTGCCGTGTCTCTCAGAGTACGCAGAGAACGCAGATAATATTCCATCTACGTATCCAGGGAATTAATTTCTTTACGTCCCTCAGAGTAGATATAAGTATCCCGCATGTATTCTGTTTATTTACTACCGGTAAGGAATGAAAATACGTATAGCGAATTAGCACTAGAATGCCCGGCTGGGTCCAATTAACCCAATCAGAGAATATTCATTTTGATAATTTTGAGACGAAGAAAAATTTTAGACTCATATTTCGTGACTTTTAATTATTTATTTTGGTTTACCACTGTGCAAAAGCTAGGCCTAATATTATTATTTTTTCTATTTTTCTCATCACTTACACCTACCGTGCCCGGATGGGTCATTTTGACCAAAACCATCAACTTAACTTGAAGCCTTTCTACTGTTTCTTTTTATTCATTGTAACTGTGTGTTTTATACCGAATTTTTTGTCAAAATATATATGTATTTTTTTAAATCCTGACACCATTGATATTCATTTTACCTCCCAAAACATCAGAAGAAAAGTGATAGGTATTCACAAATTTGAGGAAGCTAGTTTCCCATAACACCATCGAGATTGTTGAACAATTAAAATTTTAATATTTTTCGTCCAATAAAATTTTCTACTGCTTTCCCAAATGCTTTATAAACAATATTAATAAAAAGACTTGGATGAAATTAAACATTCCAAGTGAAATATGAAAACATGGTTATATTGGGTCAAATTGACCCACTCGGGCATAATGGGGTGTAAGGATTGGTCGGGCATTTCAATTTTTGTTGAAAAATGAGTATTACTGGAAAAAATAGTTATTTAATAATATTAAATCTATATAAAAATAAATGGATAATAATTATTTCAGTTTTCACTTCTGTCGGCCAGTCCCACGACTGCCCCGTTTTTTTCCTGACACCATTGATATTCATTGTTCCTCCCAAACGCATCAGAGGAAAAGTCAATTATAGGTTTAAGGCATATTAAATAAAAGAAATAAAAGCATATTATATTTTAATATATAAATGATGTTACTTTCTATTCATACACATCGTATTAAATGAAGCACGTAGCTTTCTGATGTGGGAATTGAAAATAAATATCAGCGTAGGCAACCCAACCAACCTCCCAAGCTCCACCATTAGCAAATTTTTGGGTATACGCCAGATGTCTATATACCCAAGGAATTTTTTTTGTATTTCCACGAGAGTGAATATGACAATAATATTTACGTGGCAGTGCAGAGGCCAGGAACGCGTGGTGGTTACACCACATTTGTTTCATCAAACTCAAGCAGCTCCCCTACCAAAACCACATTTCACATGGAGGTAAGATTTCCTGGACTTTCCACACTGGAACTTTGAGGAAAAATTCGTTCTCCACGCGACCTTATCTCAAAATCAGTCTCGGAGCTTGTCACTTCTCTCACAGATTTGCGGCGAACATTTATATATCAACGCACAAACATTAGATCTGGGATTTTCCAGTCGGCCACCACATGTTTCGTCACCCACAGCGTATACTACATCTACGTACATCTATATCTACATAATACCCTGCGAGCCACCACTAGGGTGTTTGGCAGGGGGTGATCAATCACCAGCATGCAGCATGAAATTGGACTCAAACATGCACACCACACGGTCCAAAAAACGTCACGAATACTAACAAATTACACTACCATATGCTGTTATAAATAATAATAAAATTCATAAACATGCATTAAGTTTTACATAGGTTAGTGGGGTACACTACAAGTGATCTAATCTATTAATGATTTTTATCGCTGCCGTTATAATCTCTTATTGATCGTGGAAAAAGAAGACATTCTAAATCAGTCTGTTCTATAGTCTATCTCTCTTATTTTATTTATAAGATCTGATCTTCCGTAGTATGTTGGCGTCCGTAAGATATGGTTCACTTGGGTTGAAACCCATACGTAATACCCATCTACATAATATAATTCACCTCTAAGGTGATTGGCTGGTGGTGATCAATCACCAGTATGCAGATCGAAACTTTAAGCTTGTACTTCGTGGAAGGGCTCCATATTATCAATGAAAGACACTTTGTTATCTCCACAAAAAATTTATAAAAATTCCTACCGTTATCAACTACAAAAAATATCTTTTGTGCTTGATAATGGTGTAACAGCCGAAACCGGTCGAAAATTCGAAAAACGGTATTTCATTACTAATCGCAGTTGGGACATAATACTCTTCGGAGCTGAAGCCCCAATTGCATATCGAAGTTTACAGCGATATCAGTAGTCCAAAATCGATATCTCGTAAATATTATCAACACAGAGGTGTTGCTTATACGATATGTGATACGATGTGGTGGAAGTTATTAACATTATTTTAATAATACGTAGCAATAATTCCACTGAATATATTAGCGAAAGACGCTTTTCGTTTTCACAACAACATATTTACTACGAATGGCGTCGTACCAAAATAAACTCAATGGAAATATAACAATGGCTAGTAGAGGTGTTCCCATTGTGGTAATACGCTATGTGATGGCTGCGGTAGAAAAACAAAAGAAATGAATGCAGCGAATATTTTCATCTCGTCCATAAATTTAAAAAAAGACAAGCATTAACTATACCATTAATGAATTCTTCTCGGGTTCTCAACCAGATTAATTCTGTCGTATAAGCCGACGTTTCAAATAGTAACACGGCCTTGAGAATGAGAGACAGGTCGTCTCTCGAAATGTCGGCTCCTACGAAAGAATTAACCTGACTGAGAACCCGAGAAGAATTCATCAATAGTATTCACCGGGAGAAATTAAAATCGTTTATTAAATAACTATTCCCCTTTTCCTACGCATTTATATCAACTAATGCCATGCATGAATAATCATCAATTCCTATTGTGTTCCAAGTGGAACTGCTCCCGATTTTGCAAATATATCGACCACGTCCAAAATCGATTCGTACTTCCTTCAAAGTGCTTTATAGTTCACACAACGTCCGTCGTAAGCGAGGTCCGTACCGCGAGGTAGCCCTTAACCATCGTTGGTTACAAAGATATAAACCATAAGTTCGTAAAACTACCACTTCTGAACTGTGGCGCGAACGAACCCGGAAAGGATGTATGATGAGAAGAGCGATAAAATCACTTCGAAATAAGACCGAAAATGGAATTGGGAAGAATCTTCAGTGAAGGTAATTTTCAAGAAACATAAGGGTAGTTATTTGCGAGGCAATGCCATTTTTTCACCTCTGGCCATTTATATTCAAATGAGTTTCAAAACTCTGCCCCGGAGGAAAGCACTGGGTTACCGCGGTGGTGTGAATGCACGTTATAGTAATTACCGAGGTACAAACACAGGTCGTGTGAACGGGGGCATCACTTTCCACACCCACGAGTCGGGCGCGCTGAACTGAAAACAATGGAATGTTGGTTGCTATGCACTGCTGTTTACGGGAGCAGTTAAAGCATGGCTGAACCACGGCCGTCTTTAAACGGCCGTTTAAAGACGGCCGTGGCTGAACCCGTCCAGCCATGGAATAACTCAAGCAGTTCCCCTACCAAAACCACATTTCACATGGAGGTAATATGTCCTGGACTTTCCACACTGGAATTTAGAGGACAAATTCGTTCTCCACGCGACCTTATCTCAAAATCACTCTCGGAGCTTGTCACTTCTCTCACAGTTTTGCGGCGAACATTTATATGTCAACGCACAAACATTACATCTGGGATTTTCCAGTCAGCCACCACATGTCTCGTCACCCACAGCGTATACTACATTTACGTTCATCTACATCTACATATTACCCTAGGCCCTCCAAACATATTCGACTTCCATTAACAGAATGCTTACTATATTTACTCTGAAGTACGTATGAGAAAGAAATTCCCAGGATATGTAGATGGAACGTTGGCCAAGTGACCCCCTGTCAGAGATACGGCAAACCTCGAGAATGATTTTGATTATTTATTCCGCGTCGTGTGCACATTTCTGCCAATGTGGAAATCCCCCGACACCTTGTTTCTTCAACTGCGAAATGCTGTTTTTGCCGTGGACTTGCTTGCGTTTGACAAGAGCGTTTTGGAGAGAAAATATTGAGATTTAAGGCAAATGAGTTCTCCACGTAATTCTCTGTATGTACTTCGGGCGATGCACCTACCTTAGATGAAACGCGTTAGTCAATTCTCAGTTGCAATAGAAAAATATGAAAGATTCCTGCCATTTAGCACAAAATCAACGTAAAAACCTAAATATAACCAACAATGTGTTTATAAATTATAAAAAAACAAGATATTTTATCATGAAAAAAGAGCCATGGTGTTGAATTACAAAAAAGAATAAAATACAACGTATATTTTATGAATTATGAATAGGGTACGTGAGGTACAAGTTGCTGGAGAGAAAATATCAAGATTTTCTGTAAAATATAGTATAACCACGCTTTCCTGACCACAGCGCTGCTACATTAAATATATTCTTTTCATGCTTACTTCAAAGGGGCCGACAAGAACCACGTGAATGAAACGTAAGCCGCGGTTTTGAGAGAGAGACGCGAAAAACCGTCAGAATGATTATGATTTTCAGCTCAGTGTCGAATTCCTGCCTGTGGCCAGTTACGACACGTTACTCCTTCAACTGCGAAAATGCTGTTTTGGCCTTGGAGCTGTTTACGTTTGGCAAGACCGTTTTGGAGAAACAATATTGAGATTTAAGGCAAATGAGATCTCCACGTAATTCTCTATACTTCGGCCGATGCACCTTTATTGAATGAAACGCGTATTTAAAAGGTGTAGTAAACTACCGACATCTGTTGGAGTTTTCCCGATCTACGTTGATGCTTCATAAATTTCAACATGGCAGCGATCGGATCACTGATCTCGTGAATCATTGGTTAGATTTATACGAGTAATTTATTGTTAATGGTCAAAAGCCCCGAAATTCTGTAATACGTTTATTATGGAGTTTCGTTTAAATTTCTTTTTCACCAATACCAATTAATCATTCAGCCAAAATGAGCATCAAGTCTCAGGAGGTAATTCGCAATATTTAAAAATTAATCAACATTCTTGCAAAAACTGATATTTAATGTTCTTTATGTTATAATTTATATAATTAAATATTAAAATAATGTTCTTTAATAATATTAACCCTTCACCGGTGACGTGCGGTCTGAGAGATCGCTGCGTTTTTGAAATCATGAATATTTTCAAAGTGGCTGTTTTAAAATGTCTGTAATCATCGTTAGCTTCATATTTTTCCATAATAAAGATAAAACACTCTTAATATGAAACGTTTTTATTATTTGATTCTTTACATTTGCAAATTAATTCGATTAGCGGTCTGAGAGGTCTGACGCCATGTCTGCAGAATTAATCAAGATAAGGAATAAACGAGATAAATTCAATTGTTTCTAATTAGTTAGGCATTCCACTTTAACATTTAAGGCCTTATTTTGAAATATGGCGAAATACTGACTCTTGAAAACGATAGAGATAACTCAAGTGTTTTTGACGCGGGTTTTTGGATCCTCTTTAAATTACTTTTTTAACAAAAAATTGATTTGTATTGCTAACGCTTAAAGCACAGAGTTTAAAATAGTTTATTAATAAATAAACATTATCCTAGGCAATAAAAATGACGTCGCAACATTTTCTGAATATTTGATATATAGCGGTCTCCTAGACCGCACGTAGTACTAACTGCTAGTAACTGCTAGTGTAACAAATGTTTCACTTCACTGGTTAAGGGTTAATCACCATATTTGCAAGTAGACTAATATGCATTGTCCCTTGTAACATAATGTAAACAAGCCACCATGTTGTTTGTAAATAATTTAAAACTAACAATGGTAGTGAGGGACGGGGAGATTGTTGTGAACGAAAACGGGGAGTCGTGTATTGAGAGAAGGAGGAGGTAGACGTGTTATAAAGAAAGATCGGGAGAAAGACTAAAGTAGCGGTGTATTGAGAGAGCGGAGGAAGAGATACGGCAGAATTCCAGATCGGCAGGAAGAAGAAGAGATCGCAGAGAAAAGGAGGCGCCTACGAGAGGAGAAGAGACCGGAGGAAAGGAATACGGCAGAACTCAAGATCCCCACTGGTGCAGTTCATGGCATTGGCTCAGTGAGTGGTAGTACGGGTAGTACAAATGGTATTGTAATAGTCATGGTGGCTTTTTGATGTTGTTTTTTTGCTCCCAAGTTTCAAAATATAGAGCTTGTTTTTGAAGTGTACTGAAATTATTTGTTAAGTTAGTAGTGGATATTTAAAAAACGTTACACCCTCATAGAAGTGGTAGAAACGTACCCGTGAAAAGTCAGTAAAACTTCTGAAATTGTCATTAAAGAATCAGGAAAATCATTACATTTCGAAATTTGAGAAGCGCACAAAATTATCGGTAATCAGTCGTGAAATTATCATATTGTACGGCTCATGTTATCGCATGGCCATTGAATAGCCTCCCTGCCTCATTGTTTGTGGCTGACAATTGGCCTGAAATGGAGGTTCTAAATGCATTGTCATTGCTTCGTACTTCTCATCACGATCATATTTTGTTATCACAGAAAGGTCATTTTCTGTTATTCCATGAATGAGGTATCATTTTACGAGGTATCTGAATAAGGCATCATTTTAAGCGATGAATCACCGGCTTCAGGCGAAAAATATATTCTCAAATTTCACTAATTTACCCATTAATTTGAGTAGAAAGTTTCGATTTTTCCATGTCGATTACTCGATCGAGGTATATCGACTACTCATTTTTTTATCCTAACTTCAAAAAAAAAAGAAACACCTGCAATGCCTTTCCGAATGACAAGAAAATAATTCCCAATCAAAGTGGCCTTTGCAATGACAGTTAATAACATAGCACAGGGTCAGACTCTTCAGAGAGCTGGATAGTAATATCCAGAACCAGTTTTTTCGCATGAACAGATTTATGTGGCATTTCCTAGAGTTCGCACTTTTCATGAAATATGCGTGTGTTAAAGAAACTCATTACAAAAAAGTTACAGATAGATTGTTTTTTTCTCATATTGTCTTTCAAGAAGTTAAAAAATTGCGTGCCATCATACAGTAAGAGACGTCATAATTGTTCGTACCGTTGCCAAACTCTCTTCCCTATATTGTATTCATATGTTTTGTACATTTTTTCAAGTAAAAAAGTACTTAGTACTTTTAATACACCTTTTCTATTTAGGACCCAATCACACAGTTTCCGTAACATGCTCATTCCCTGATAGAATAATAGAGATATGTTTTCTCAATGGTTGACTATTTATGCTTCAGTTAATGTTAAAGAATGAATGTAATTTTTCACCTCAAAATTTGAATTGTTGACCCGTAATTGTTTGAAAGTCAGTGTAACTAACGCCCTCTCCCAGCGCAAAACAATGTTGTTGACTCGTGGGAGGACCCCCTCCTGCTCCGGTTTGCCTACGTACGGCTGCGGAAGTGGACGTGAAGTATGCTCAGCGCGGATTGGCCGGAAGTCAAAGCATCGCACCCAGACACACACACATATATATATGAGGCGCTGACCTTCCTGTTCACACACATCTTCCATCTTCCTTCCTGGTCGCAAGCGCCACGGAAGCCGACTATACTTTTGGACATCTTCACCCTTCCCAAATGCCAATGGCCTCCAATTAATTAACAAAATGCACGTATTAAAGGTCAAAAATGTTTTCGCAAAAAAATTGAGTGGCGCCACTTATGCTTGCTTAAGCTTGAATCACACGATCATTTTTTTCGTCGCGAAAAGTGACCACTAAAGCGATCGCTTTTCTCGTCGCGAAAAGTGATCGCTCTAGTGATCATTTTTATGAATCTCACGGTCCCTCCCGCCGTCGCTTTTCGCATCACTTCCGATATCACAGCTCTTTGTCATAGGACCCACATCACGAAAATATATTGCGTGTTTGTTTATCTATAGTCGTTCCCACAATTGTCAAACGCTGCGCTGCAATCGCTCCATACGGTCATTCGTTCCGATTGGCTGATATGGGGTTTTAGGGACGGTTTTAGCGACGGAAAAACCGACCGGACGAGAGATGAAAAATAGCGATGGGAATCCTCATCGCGGTCGCGATCGCGAAAAACAATTGCCGGTGACGATCATTTGCGAGTGATCACTCTAGTGATCACGATAGTGATCACTTTTCGCGACGAAAAAAATGATCGTGTGATTCAGACTATGATTTTTTTATTTGCTCTATCGCTCTATGTTATTCCATGGCAATACCAATCTAGCTCGAAATTTTAACACTGTATAATATCATATGCCCTTAAGCGAGATCAAAGACGTTCACCCTTCAAGGAAAAACCATGAACTAATAAAAAATTAAAAAAAGGAAAAACTACCCTAAGTAGCATACCATTTTTGAGTTGACAATCTTCCCGTGCCATAACACCGAACTGCTTCTAACAGTATTTAATTCCTGGTACTAGCAACCCGCATATGGAATACAATATCATTGTAGACTCGTGCCTAGAGGAAAATTCGAAGATAAATTGTATTTGGTAAGTGACGAGCGTGATGCGCCCGCTCCCAGCAGGCTTCCCCCGCTCTTTTCAATGCAGGACCACAGAGGGATAGGTGCGTTTCTTATTTTAAAATGTAGAAAAAAAGGCAGGGTCTTATGTACAAATTTAATTGGAATGTTCATGCACAAATTGAGGTCAGAGGACCTCTTTAAACACAACGTTGGAAGTAATTACACTATCCTCTGTTAAACGCACATGATGACTCATACTTACGTATCAACAGGAGACTTGAATATGGAATCAGCCGCATTTTGATAAAAGTTATTTAAAGAATGCGAGATATTGTTGCAAATGAACAAACGTATCAGTTTGTGCGCCGTTAACGTCAGGAATATTTACCGTTTTTTTTAATTATTTAAAAACCAATTTTAGGAAACAATAGCAGCATTAAGGAAGTAACGTATGCCGTCGCATGTTCTCTGATAAATTCTGTGCATTTTGGTACTTCATTTGTAGTGTTTGGTTGCGTATAAGTTGAGAAAAAGGTATCTATACAGTAGAAATAATATAGATTGAGAAGTGGAGCAAGTAATCTTTTACATCTGGAATATTATTAAGTGTATCATAGAAAATCTCCAAAATATGCAAATTGTCTAAAACGACTAAAAACTTCTTGTTGAAAATGTCTAAAAACTTCTTGTATTTTCACTAGTATTTATTAAGTGATGAGAAATGGTTTAAGTAATTGTTTATATCTGGCATGCTACCAAGAGTACGATACAACATCTCATAAAAGTGTAAAATAGAAAATTCCACCCGGAATGTAAATACTGATTAAATTGAAGGTTGGTACGATGGAGGTTGGTTACGAGGATTGTTATTTTTTTGTGGTACCCCTGCCAGCCATTCACTTATTATCTAACGTGTGTCATCTATCTCTATGTCTATCTGTATATATGTATATCTATCTCTATTTCAATCTATATTCCGCCTTGTTTGGATATGTAAAAATATACTTTTTTAACTGGGAGAGTGTATTATTGTCATAACTGTAACATATGTTGAACCTAGAGTCCGAAGGACTAGGTTCTTGAAATAAATACTATTCAATTCCATGATAATTTTGGTAAAAAGTAAACAAATACAGACGTAACTATGCAAACCCAATACGTAAACTAACTTATCGAAAAAATCGTGCAATAATCATGATGCCCTATTCATGTTATCGTAACTCCCTTGAATTCTCTCCTGTTGTCACCCTATGACAAACAACGCGGGGAAAACCCAAAAGATGGAGATATCAACGAATCAAGTTTGTCACGGAAGGCTACGAGACAAAATTCAACACCATATTATTATTGTTATCATATAATGCAAGTTATAATTTGGCTATTTTCCAGGTGGCCCTTCGTTATTGTTTGCGGCAAACAGTCTTAGAGAGCCTATATTCGAAAAAATACACACAACGGACTCAATACAATGAGCGTGCAATACTCACCGCCACGTTTCAAATATCTATTACTTAGAACCAGGGTCTCAAAAAGGTTCGTGGGACCAAGGCGGAGTGCAAATTCATCGAAATGATATATTTTTTTTAAGAGAATCACCTGACATGTAACTGGCATCAAAATAATGATATCCTTAGAAACATCCACTCTATTTCCTGAAATGGGATATTTCGTGAGAAATGGCTAAACATATACCCGTGAAAAGTCAGTAAAATATCTGTAATTTTCACTCAAAATTCAGGAAAATCATTGAAATTTGAAAGCCGTACGAATCCTGATAACGATGCGTTAATTATTTATTCTACAATATGGTACCAGTTGGTAGTGCAATACTAAACGAACCTTTTTTTAATTTATAGTAATTTGTTTGGGATTTTGAGAGTTTTAAACTGATAAGCATGTTTATAATTACGTTTTTCAGAAAATTTTGCTTATTTAAGCAAGATTTGACATTTTTGAGTAAGATTGGATGAATGAATCTTTCTCCTTGTGAAGAATTGAAAATATTTAACGTTTTGAGCATTAAAATTTGCAATTACTAATGTTTATTTAATTTAGATTGTTTGACCCCTTAAGGGCCTAGCGGTAACAAAAATGTACCAGGCTGTGTCTTCAAGACTATTTATGCTAAAAGTATAACATTTTCATCTAATTAATCAGATTAAAAAATTGAATATTACGAGCAACTACGGATGAAATTTTTAATTCAGGCGTTACCGGGTTAAAACGGCTTTTAAAGTAAACCATAAATAGTTCAAGACAAAATACGACCGGGTACTGGGAAGGGATGTTTCTTATAGTCTCGGTCCTCACGTCAGGATTAAATTCACTGCAGAAGAGAAAGAACTCTTTTGTATTTTTTTAAGACTCCCCACATGGCAGAGAGTTAATAATGGGTGCATCCAGGGGGAGCTCCGCTCACTGAGCGGAAGGTGAGCGAACCACCGCTCTCCCCCTGGATGCGACCGCTCACCATCCGATCACTAGTGAGCGGCCGCCATATTTGTGAGCGTACTCCGAGTATGATCACCTCGCTCACCGGCCAGTGAGCGGCGGCGCGAGTTCAAAATAGTGCCGAAGAACTGTCGAGTCGAACAGCCGTATTAATTATACATTGTAACGTATCGAACGCTGGATGACTTATACGTAATGTAGGCATATTAAATGCGATTGGCAGAAGGCCTTTTGTTACGTATTTATTTACTAAATTAGGTGGCCAAAATATTATTCTGCGGTGGAATTTTGTCGTAAGCCAGGTAAAGTTCAGATGTAGCCTTCGCTGAAAAATGGATTTTCGAGTTGAAATGTGTTTTTAATTCTTTATTTATATTTCATACGCTTCAGATAAATTGAAATATATCTATATACGTAAATCGCGGGGTATTACTTGTCCGCTTAGTCAAAAAATAAGGCGTGAGTAATTTTTCTCCCGGGTTAATTAAGTAATTAAGGACCATGGCTTCAACATTGCCTTCAGGCCGTTTTACACGGGGGACGTCATTGCGCAATAGCTGAAGTCTGTATGAAGTTAAAATCAAAATTGCATCGTGTAAAGCGGTGAATTTCTATAACACACGCGAGAATGATCGTACATAAAGCCGATGTCCCACGGTCAAATTTGCGTCCTTTATCTTTATAAATACCAAGGTACCTTTATAAATATTGGTCTTCTGGTAGAGAAACATATATTACAGTGATATCAGGGTTAAGAGTACAACCTTTCATGTGACCTTTGACAAAGTGAGTGGCATACATAAAGTAGACAGAACTAGAAATGTTGAATGTTAGAGGCTAAATCTATTATGTCAATAAAAAGTTGGCATCAAGCAAGTTGTTCAGCGATTTTAAAAACCCTTAAAACTACTCGCTGGCGAACGACAAGAAGATATAACAAAAATTTGTTTGTCATCAGCAGGAACATGAACATTAACCCGAGCACATTCAAAGTCCATTCCTCAATTAGAAGCTCATGTGGCACATAGCTCACTTCAAAAGTAATGTCAGATTTGGTTAGTACGATAAAACCAGCATTTTTTTTAATTTGATCGGTTTACCAGCACTTCCTCAAAACATCCGCCACACTACGTCCCGTAATGCTGAGATATAACTTCATCATTAGTCACCCGATGTTCACAAACAGTTTGTTGTGATAATAACGTCTACTATGCTGTCCTTGATCAATTATTAAATCTCATTCAAGAAACTATAAGAGAAGCGGATTTCACGGAATTAGCAAATGTGAAACTATTGCTTTCTAAACATGGGAAAGACGTCCATTTTAGTGCAAAAACCTCTTTTTTCAAGACTTCAATGTCAGGCGCCAGATTCCCAACGAAATATTTGGACGATTGACACAAAAGGCATTTCCAATAAATATCACGCGACTCGCAAAGAACTGTTAGCGATAAATCCTTAAGGCCCGTACATTAAGAGTGATATATATTCGGGACAAAGTCACAAGGTATGAACTTATCACAGGAATTAAAGGATATTTCGCAGCCGCTACACGAAAGTAAACACAAGCGCTGGGCGCCATATTGAATGTTTTGCATTTCAAGTTCCCCACCAAAGCGCTCACTGAGCATTCACCATCCAGGGAGGGATGTGATCGCTCAGTGAGCGCTGACGTCACAGTCCGCTCACTGATCAGGGAGCGATCACTCCCCCTGAATGCACCCAATGGAATGATTACTTCCAACGCCAACAGACGTGTTTATTAACTGAGGACGGAAACTATGGCGAAGAGAGGTCTCGTATTTATTTGCACACGCTTTTTATTGCGACTTCACTCTCTTGCCTTCTCGCAAGCCATTCCCACAATCAAATATTTACGGTCACTTAAGAAGAAGCAGAATAATATTTACTGCTGCTATATTCTTCCCTCAACTATGTAGACTTCGTCTTTAACGAGTAATAAATATAAAATGTACAATTATGAGTGTATTTACGCAGCATTTATCACTATGAAATTAAACACAATATCTACGTATACATGCCGAAGATACATACTACTCCACAAGCCTCCTCAATAGGCGTTGTTAGGACATTATACGTTGACAGAAAATAAATTAAAAAATAAATGAAAGGATATGCGCGTACTGAGTCCATCAAATCCTTTTTTTTTTAGCTCTTTACCGTTTTGTGGGAAAAATGAATTTCCATACCTATCCCTTCGGCAAAATATCTCTTAATTTATCGCTTCTACCGGACATAGAATTATTGTGAGGTTCTAAATCACTGTTCTCAGTGTACCTCATAAAGATATCTGTTCTTAAAAGCTCAAGCAATCCTAGTTTCATGTGTCATGAGCAAATGGCATACTTGGAATAGTTTTAAAATTTTAATGATTGCTTCAACATTTTACTGATTATTTTTAGTTTTTTTTTCAGAATTTTCACTGACCTTTCAGGACCTCAATAATTAACCGACATTTCCAGGTTTATAAGACGCGTACAAACCCTGGTAATAATAGAGGATATGGAATCGCAAGGTTATTTTTAAAAAGCCTTACTATAATTTCAGTCTTTAAAGTCCGGCTTTCCCCTTATTATTCTTCCAACAAGTAAAATGCTTCATAATAGGGTAGTTATCTTATCAAAGAAAACGAAAGGCATTGATTGTGATTCGTTACCCACCATTAGTGTATTCATAATATACAAATTAATTGGTTTTAGAAATCCCAGTTTAGAGGAATGGCAATGGTCAATTTTAACCTCATTTAAAAAAGGCCAGATTGGCGGCCATGCGATGCCACTCCACGTGATGTCACAGGGATCTAGTTTCTATACGAGTAGATAGGAGTTTTACATTGTCTGAGATTACCAATGCATGCATGAGGCACAGAGCTCAGGGAAACATCTCTTAATAATCACCAATTAAAACTGCCTATGGTCGGAAAGTTGCCTTCGTTTGATAGGGTATTAATAATCCTTATTTAAGCCTAGGGGTACCAGCTAGCAGGGTACTCTGCTACCTGCTAGCACCCTACATCGTATCAGCTCTCAAAGCCTCGCCCCAAGGTCACCTCACACGTCGACAGCGGGAACCACAATGACGTCACACGGCGTTTTCCCAGCATTCTTATCCAGCAGCAATACTTAGCCGTCGCGTTTTCGCGCGCTTGAAAATTTTCACTTTTCATTTAATCGCTAAAAGTAGATATCGTCATTTAAAAATCCGAAAGCGTGAAATACGTACTCCAGGAGTAATAATCTTTCGATTTAGGCAATAAAAAAATAATAGGAAACCACCCTATTGCTAGAATGAAAATAAATTACCATAAATACTCTGGAAAATTTACTATTACAAGCATTGATCTAGCATAGGGAGCGTAGAAGCCAAGAGGGTAGAGCCACGGCCGTCTTTAAACAGGCCGGAGTGTCCGATGTGGCAACGTCGCTTGCCCGTCATCTAGGAGGCCTGCGGGATTGCTCTCACCTGCGACCAAGTCTATTGTTTCGGCGTAGAATATCGGCAAAAGAAATCGGTTTGCGGCAAGGAAATCCACTAAAAAACTGCTGTTTTACTTACCATGGGATAAACGTGCATCCATTGCTGATTGTGAAGCAGGAGCAGACAGGAATGATACAAATTAGTCATGTATAAAACAGATGATTTTATTGAAATATAGTCACCGAATTGAAAGCAGTCACATAATTGTAGAATATTTTCTCTCATTGGAAGTGTGTCAAGCGACATCCAATCTGTTATTCCTAACTTTAGTATAATTATTTAGAAATACATTTGTCAGAGTTTTAATAAATCTTGCAAAAAAATAACTGTTCAGTACATTGCACTGAAAACAGCTGTCTTCATAAATTCCTCTTAAATTATCGCCAAGTAGGATAATTTTAAGAAATGTAGCCTCATACTTGGGTTCTGCTAGAGTCATCATAATGGACAATGCATGAAGACCAACACTTATACAGACATACAAGGAGAAATAAGTCCTCCATTGTCTAAAGGCCGTTTTACACGGTACACGGAATTGCGCAATCTGACGTACGTGCGAAGGCGCAATAAAAATTGCGTCGTGTAAAGCGGTGAATTGCTAGAACAGATGCGAGAATGCGTGGATGCGAGACGGAAAAATTGTAGCCCAATACCAGGAAATCCTGGGTAAGAAACTAGAAGAAGGAGCAGAGAACCTGAGTGTAAATGACTCGATAGAGAGAAAATGGCTTAATATAAAGAAGGCTATGGAAGAGGCTGCAAAGGAGACCATAGGAGAAAGAAAGAGAACAAGGAATGAAGAATCGCTTGATAATGAGTGCAGAAAATCTTTAGAAAGGAAGAATATAGATCGAAGGAACACCAGAAAGAGACAAGACAAAATGTCGAAAGAAGCTAATAAAATACTACGAAAAAAGAAAAAACAGTACTTAAAAGGGTATGTGGAAAAGATTGAGGAACTGAACACACAAAATGAAAGTAGAAAGTTATACCAGGCAATCAAACGGATGACAAATAAATTTCAACGAAGAACAAACGCATGTAAGGATAAGAATGGGAGGTTGGTTGGAACAGAGGAAGAAGTAATGGGAAGATGGGCCGAGTACTTTAAGGAATTGCTGAATGTCAATGAGGAAGATGAGGAGGATGGAGAAATGTTGGACATGAGGGTGGACACCAGTATTAGTAGGCTATCAATTGAGGAGGTGGAGGAGTCGTTAAAACGGCAGCGGAATGGGAGAGCTCCAGGGGAAGATCAAATTTTACCGGAGTTAATCATGTATGGAGGAAAAGATTTAATAAAGAACCTACATATACTGATATGTGAAATATGGGAGAAAGAAGAGATGCCTGAGAAATGGAAGATTGGTTTAATTTGCCCTATATTCAAGAAGGGAGATAAATTGCAATGCAGCAACTATAGGGGAATCACATTACTAAATGTCACTTATAAGATACTTTCTTGTTTACTGCAGAGGAGACTTAACACGTTTGCTGAAGTAATCCTTGGTGAATACCAATCTGGCTTCAGGCCGGGAAGAGGAACAACCGACCAAATCTTTGTAATGAGACATGCATGCATGGAGAAATGTTATGAGTACAACATTGACCTACATATGCTTTTCATTGATTTCCAGCAAGCTTTTGATAGTTTCAATAGAAGAAAAATGTTGAAGGCATTGGAGGGATTTGGAACACCAAAAAAACTAATTAAGTTGGTAAATATGACAATGGAAGGATCTCAAGCTAAGGCCTATATCGGGGGCAAGACTAGTGAAGCCTTTAAGATAACAACTGGAGTAAGACAAGGAGATTCTCTATCAGCAGTACTATTTAATCTGTGCCTACATGAAGCCATGAAAAAATTGGGGTTAGAGGGGACAATTGTGCATAAATCTACTCAGGCATGTGCCTATGCCGACGACATAGTTCTAATGGCACGGAATATGGATTCTCTGAAAGAAATATTCAAAATCTTAGAACAGAAGAGTAAGAATATAGGGCTCAAAATCAATGAGAGAAAAACGAAATACATGAAAATGTCGACCACGGAGGACAGAAGATGGACTCAAAACGTTACATTTGGGCAGTACAACTTTGAAAATGTAAAATATTTCAGCTACCTCGGTTCAAATTTAAACTGTAAGAACTCAATGACAGAAGAGATCAACAAGAGGATAATGGCTGGAAATAGGGCTTACTTTGCTAATATTAAGCTCCTGAAGTCAACTCTTCTATCTAAGGAGATGAAATTCAAGATCTATAAGACACTTATCAGACCGGTCGTGACATATGGAGCAGAAACGTGGAGCATCTCCGCTGGAAACGAGCAAGCTCTGCGGATATTTGAACGGAAGGTTTTGCGAAAGATATATGGTCCCGTGACAGATGGGGTAACTTGGAGGATAAGAACAAACAAGGAAATAGAAAATATTATCCGAGGCGATGACATAGTGAGATTTGTGAAGACCCAACGGCTAGCTTGGCTAGGTCATGTAAAAAGAATGAGTGAAGAAAGGATGCCTAAGAAAATTCTACATGGAAATATGGATGGAAAGAGGAAGACAGAGGAAAAGATGGATGCAGGATGTGGAAGAAGACATAAAGGCTATGAGGATTGTCATATGGTGGGAGTAAGTGCAGAACAGGAGAGAATGGACAGGCGTCTTGACGGTGGCCAAAGCCCATACCGGGCTGTAGTGCCGAGGAAGTAATAAGTAGAGACGGCAAAATAGCCCCTGTTCTAACGAAAATAGAACATGGGCTATTTTGCCGTCTCGCGTCCACGCATTCGTTCTAGCAATTCACCGCTTTACACGACGCAATTTTGATTGCGCCTTCGTACGTTCGTCAGATTGCGCAATTCCGTGTGCCGTGTAAAGTCTTTGAAATAGGCATCTTCACTACCCTCATTTGAAATACATGAACATGCACATATATCAATGGTTAAGTACTGCAATGCCTTCCTGACAGCATACCCACAAACGTAATTGAGACCCGAATATTCCTCGGCAGTGATTAATATTGGTTTGCTCATAATTTCCAGGAGGTCGAACTGATTGAGTATGAGCTCATCATCTTCCAACGCTTCAACTTACAAATAAATAGCCTTAATAATGAAAATTAACCCCCAAAAAAATTGAAGCACGATTTTTAGTTTTTTAACCATATCTCCAGTTTTCATTTTTGCAAAATCGTTTTTTTTTATGTATATAATAGTACGTTATACCATCATGATTTTTTTCAAAATTTTTTGATCGAAAACTAAACTTTTACATAACTTTGAAGTTTTCAAAATGAAATTAGAAATTTTAGGAAACAATAGACACGCCGAAAAAATATATTTTGTTACTCCTACATCAAAGTATAATTATAATTTTTTCAGATTTTTAAAATTTGTGGAGCAAAGTCAAAAACACGAATAACTGCTTTTCGCCATTTTCGTTTATGTATTCCAAGAGGATATTTGATTTGATTGTTGAGAGCAGCGATTGTTGATCAGTTTGTAATATTATTGATTAAGAATAAATGTTCACATCAGGGACCTGGAGCGCTCCTCCGCTCCGCTATACTCCGGCTCCATTGTCGGAGCGGAGCAGTTCAATTCCTCCTGCTCCGCTCCGGAGCGGAGCGACGACAATGGGACCTAGGTGCTCCACTCCGGAGCGGAGCATTTCTTGCGAGAACTCCACTCCAGCAGGAATGGAACTGCTCCGCTCCGACAATGGAGCCGGAGCATAGCGGAGCAGAACACAAGCGCCAATGTTTCGCTTCTTGGCGGGAAATCGACGTATGCACGCTTCTGCAGCCGTGGAACGCATCGGATATTCCCTGCGGCTATTTTTATGTTGAGTTATTCCACATTCTACGTGATTTGCGGTATTATTTAATACCAATACATTTCAATTTACAAATAGTATTATGTAAAAAGTATTTGTTTCAGGCGTGACTTAATGGAACCTTCTTGACACGATGAAAAGTAAAGATTTAAAAAAAAATTGTGTGCGGCTGTTTATTCTCTGTCTTCTGTGCATTTGTACCAGACGATGACGTGCCACGTCGAAACCTAGGTCGTAAATTAAATATTTATGCGGAATTACAAAGTTTTCTTTACTTTTCATTATGTAAAAAATGCTTTTCAAATTGGGCGGTCCAATATGTGTTCTATTTAAATACCTTGCGTTAGATACTTTTGAATAATGAATAATGATAGTGATAATCTTAAGGATTAATAAAATAAGATAGTCGATAATCGCTACCTATGTTGTATTATAATTTGACAGGCTTTGTGTCGCCATTTTAATAATTTATTAATTTTATTATCGCATTATAAAGTTCTTTGTCGGGCGATATTAAAAAATAAAAATGCTGTAGGCTAATATTTTCAAAATTCTGGGATATGGTTTTTTTTACGATGACATAACGTAGTACGTTTAAAATATTAAGGATGTGGCCCTTCGTTGGGTGGAAAGAGCATTTCTAATGAAATTTTACAATGCATATGTTCTTATATGTAAAAGTAATATATATTTTAACCAAAGCCCATATTTTTTTTCCGAATAACATGCTTTGTAATTAGAGGTTCTTCTGAGCAATGTCAGTCTGTTAAACTGAATTCCGCGATAACACCTATTTTGAAATGTAGTCTTTCTTTCCCAAACAATGCAAGCATTTATTTACAAACGGTATATCTTTTGTACATTTACAAATTGTACCGATTTTTGTGATACAATTGCATAACAGTTGTATTTAAACTTCTTGTATTCAGATGATTCTGAATTCAGTTGTAATAAAAAGGCAAAATACAAGGGAAACACAAATTTTCAATACCTTTGTAATAAATCTTTAATTAATTTTAATTATAATCTTTAGATTGTAAAATGATGAAAAATTGGTATTTATAAATATAGAAAAATAATAGCATAATTTCATAATTGCAGACGACTTTTATTCATGAAAATATCGTAAAAATTATGGCATGAAACGGCCTTGGTAACCATCAGTTGTTGATTTTTTACTAAACAGAGAGGATCACAATAAAATAAAGTTTGGATTCACGAGCGCATAACTTCGGAATACGCTCTTTTTCTTGCTCATAAGTGTGAAAAACATCAACAAAAAACAAGATAAAATATCTATATATACCCTACAAGGCCAGTTAGTTAAGGCATGGTATATGGCAATATTGTCAAATATTCCATCTATCATCTCTGAATTTTATTGATAGCTAAGAATAGTATGTAAAACATGTAATAATCAACTATAAAAATCATGTTCACAAAATTAAATTATTTTATTATGTTTCTCCAATGCCATTAAAACCCGCATAAATAATAATCATTGTGAATTATTGTTGCGGCCAGGAAAAAATCTACATTATATTCGTGAAAGATAAAAATCGCAGTTGGCGTAATTGCTGTGAAGACATTATATAACATGTTGAAAGGTTTTACCTACGTATTCTTAAACGTATGCTTAAAATTTGAAACATAGCGGAAAGTAGTGCATCACTTAATTTTGATTTCCAATTAAATTTTCGTTATAATGGTTGATTTGGCTATGGACATACTGATGAATATAAGTCAACTTTTACAAGGGTATCATTATGCTAAGAATCAGATATTTCTTTATAAAATGATGTATTCTAAATAAAAATGTCACGAAGGGAATTACTATTAAATATCGCTGTGCCATCACGTGCGGGTAACCCTTCATTATATCTAAATTAATTAAGTTTTATTGTGGGTATTTCTATTAATAATTAATTATGGTTAATTCTATTTGGAAAATGCGCACTTCCATGTGGCAATAGAATTTATGGAACAAAGTTAACACAAAATTAATACCGGAGCGGAGCAGCATCATAGCAATTCGCTCCGCTCCGAGGAGCTCCGACATGCCCTCCACCCGAGTGCTCCGCTCCGACATTGCTCCGACCTACTCCGCTCCGCTCCGGCCGGAGCGGAGTGGAGCACCCCGGAGCAACAATGAAAATTCGCTCCGCTCCACTGCTGCTCCAGGTCCCTGGTTCACATAAACAATACCTATCACAATAATATTAATCGTAATTAATGTTTATAGCCATACTGTTAAGCTTCAAGTTAGTTCTCGAGAAATACAACGTCTTTGAAGAAACTTTGGGGAAACACATAATTTTTAATGCACTTTAGGTGTATATTTTTCAAAAGCTCTGGGGGCACTTTTCACCATCTTAACCTGCTAGACCCTTTATAAAAAATGAATTTACTTAAAATCCTTCCAATCATGGTCTCCCGCTCACCAAAGCTAGTATTACTGTAGTACAATATCGAACGAGGGAGTGACAAGGGATACTTACAGAGAGAGAGATTTTTACAAGAGATATTTAGAATTAAAGGCGGCGGCGAAGGACATCTTGGAACTGGACGACTAAAGTTTGGGTAGGGACTCAACTCATCAACTGTGGAGTTAAGTTTTAGTGAGCTTTGGTGCTTTATTGAGGTTTTGTAAAACCAAGTCGAGTTCGAGTCAGGATCAACACTCGCGTAACGTATTGAAATACATTTCTTAGAGTCAGCTCCTCGTTTAGATCATATATGGATTTATCCAAACGTCCGGTTACTGAGATATTCTCATCAGTGGCGCAGCGAGGGGGAGGTTTTGGGGGATAAACCCCCCCCGAGTTCAGAGAATTTTTTACGTTTAATACATTTTAATTAATTAGATTCATATTACTGAAAGAAAGTGGAAGTATTGATAAAATATCCCTCGTAAAGCCGTAAAGCTCACCATTTTCAACCATTTATCTTAAAATTCCGCAATTTATTAATCTGGCATCTATCACTTATCCTGCTGGGTATACCATACGCCCACGGACATGTATTAGTTGCAACTAAACCCCCCCAGCCTTAATTCCTTACTGCGCCCCTGATTCTCATCCTTTATTTCTTTTAATCAAGAAACATCATTGCATGTTTTTGACATTGACTGAAGGATTATTGAAGGATTTATGAAGAAATTCATAAGGATTCATGTTTTGACGGTTGAGAGCTAAAAGACTTACAGATTAATCTAGTGTTTCATTCACTATTATTGACCTTGGAACAAACTTCCACGGGACCGGGAATTGAACCACTGACCTTTGACATTCTGAGCCATTGTGCAGACCACTACGCTCTCCATATTGCAGAATTTCCATGGCAAATTTAAATTCACACTTTCATATTCGAGAAATGAAAAGTTGAAGGTCGAAATTTAACAGGAGAAAAAGAATCTCATAATTGTGGGAAGATTTTCGGATGAGAAAGTAAAAGAAAGATGCTATTTCACACTCGTCCAACCGCCCCTTGAATATGCATACGTACGGGATCCGGTGCAGAAAGACTTAATCCGCGAACTGAAAAAAATACAAAGGAAGGCTGCGCGGTTCGTCAAAAACCGCTACGGGCGTACAGTCAGCGTTACCTAGATGTTAAGCGAATTAGGCTGGGAGCCGCTGGAGACTCGGAGGCTGTGTGCTAGGCTTAGATTGCTTAAACAATTAAGTATGGATATCTTTAAGAGCGACACGGAGAACATGATATTAGAGCCCCACAATATTTCCAGGTCCGACTGAAGCGATGAATTAAGAGAAATATTTTGCAGAACGGATGGATATGCGAATTCCTTTTTCACCGAACCATAAAAGATTTCGATAAATGCTAGTCGTAATTTCCTTAAAGCACTTCCTTTTTATTTGTAAACGGCTGGTGTCCTAACACCCCTTGCCATACGCTTTTTAGGCGCGTTACGGGGTGGTATGTAGTTGTAGATGTAGAATACCTGCACGTTATACCAATGCAGCAACAGGGTCAAATTAGAGTCTGGATTAAATTCAATTAACCAAATAAAATACAGCCCTGAGATGTCTCGACAGATCTTTCTGGAAAGAAATAGCATTCGAAGTCTCCATAGCAACGCACCTTTGCTTTCCAGCTGGCTCTCTGGAGGGCGTTGTTTTAATCTGTCACGTTTATTCGGTTGGCTGAGAGGTTCCATGGGTCAAGAGTAATTGAAAAAGTGGCGATAATGGCTGACCTTTCGCCAGGATACACAATCCAACTGATTGAATTGCTCGCTGATCCAGAGATCTCAGCGTTGAAAGTTTCCTTATACTTCGGAATATCAGGTGAAAGGTCAGGGTACGCAAGAGAATAAGCAATTGCACGCACATTGTCCTTGATACAAAAAGATCTCACTTTCTGTATTTGTCTAAGGAAAAAATCAATGTAAATGAATCATAATACCTCTCTCTCTCACAGGCTTAGCATTTCAACCTGAAGGTTGGTTTGAATAAATGTAGAGCTCACCCATAACTAAGTGACAGGCGCATGAATTTCACACGTGCAGGGTAGTAAGTTCCTTTTCCTAGGTCACCTGGCACTTCTGAGATTTTATTTGGAGGTTCCCGAAGGCTTTAGTTAGGATTTGAACCCAGGACAACTATACCAGCTGCCAAGCACACTACCACGCCACCACGCAATTTCAAATTTATCACAAGAGTTTTTTTCAGCTTTGCTAAATTGTAGCCTAACGTGATCCGTTTCCCTTTCCGGAGTTCTTTATAATCCAGTCAAAGTTACCAAATTTTATAATGCCTTAATTTATACACGGTATAATATATCCTGGAGTTTAGGGAAAAAAAGAAAAAGAAGAAGTTTTTTCAAGGGTCAAGAAAAAGGGGAAAAAATAATAATAATTGCCTTAATTAATAAAATAGTTTCAGGATTGACTTGGTGGGAGTTCGATGCATCCATAATAAAAACTACAAATGGTAATTTTCATTTTTTAATTAAAAACTCAAATACCGATCATGGTTTCAACATGTTATGAAATATTGAAAACCTTTAAAATGACATAATATGTTGAAACCATGGTCGGTTGTTGAGTTTTGAATTTAAGTGTAGAAATTACCATTTGTACTGAATATGAAGTAATGAGGTCTACGACCCTGACGGCCTAAAACTACCGGGAGAAAAAGCTCAAGAAGAGCGGGTCAAGATGTATAGCCTGTGTGTTTTGGTGTCTGCGAGTGATTGTGAGTGAGTGAGTGAGTGAAAAGCTTTACCGGTTGAGAGGCTGCGTTTGATCCCTCCATTTCTTTTACTTCTTCGCAAACTGATAATTCTTATAACCTCACATGCGCACCACGTTTTTCGTTTTTCATATCTGAAATGTTCTTCTAAAGCTTATTTTACTTTCTCATCAATCATATTTGAAATTTTCAATACTTTGAGCGGCCGTAGGCATTTGTTTTCTTCTTTTTGAGAAAACGTGGTTTTTATAAAAATGTTGTTTTCATATTTTAATATTACTTGACATTGATGCCCATAAGACGAAATAAAATTTAGAGTTCAGACCCACAAAATGGGGTCAAAAGAACAAAATTTTTAAAAACTAACTAAAACAAAAATCAAACAAAAATGCTTTTCTTATGTGGGTGACAAATTTAAACAAAATCTCGCTAATTTAAGAGCAAAATATTAGGGATAAAAAATGACATACGATTCATGGGGCATACAGTGCATTCATTTCTTGACATTTGTTCAAACCTAGAAAGTCCTCCCTTTTTACGGTCACTCCGTGGTCCACGAAAGGGTTAAAAATAGACGCATTTCTTTTTTTTCGTTTAACTAATCATGAAACAAAATATATCAACAACAAATACCTTCTTGGATTTTTAAAACATCCAACAGAGATATAAGTTTCTAGAAATTATAAAACCGTGATAAAAATAATGAGATTTTTAATACTTTACAAACTTATCAAAGATTAAATTATGATGAAACTTCTTTTCAACGGTTCCGGGTTTCATGCTCTAAATCGGAAATTAATTTTCGTAATCACAGATATTTACGATTCTATATCAACAAGAAAGGCATAAAACTTAAATTAATATTCTGCAAAACTATTATTAATATTTTTTTAAAACTTCAACTTAACTTTTTTTTAAACTTTAACTTTTTTTATTTTTCTTATTATTAATATTTTTTTAAACTTAAATTAATATTCTGCAACCGTACCACTGCAGAACATGAATTTTTTTCTGATGTGAAGTAAACCTAGAATATTTCTATTAATGTGCATGAGCTCAAATGCGACAGCTATTTATCCTCCATTGGCCGGCTTTTGCAGTCATCTGGCGGAATTTCCACAATCATCGGATCGTAATGGGAGGTGTTGTTAGCAATGAAACCATTTATAGCCACCGGAGCATCGCGTTTAATGGGCCGCTACTAATCAGCTCACTTCACACACGAATCCAAGCGGGTTTTAATGACCGACCCTCGACGGCCCAAACTGAACTGCGCTCTCTGGCTGAATTCCTTTGATGCCGCTACGCTTCGTAGAGTTAAAAATAAGCACGCGGTAGGCACTGGACTGTCCGTCAGAAGTTAAAAACATACATAATTAAAGGAGCTAATCAAGGGCGTAGCCAGGATCGAAACCGGAGGGGGGCAAGCCGTGGTCGTCCAAATTATAACACAGAAAAGGATGTGGAAACTAAAATTTAAAGGAAATTAAAACAGCGCTTTTAATGGTTTTCAAAATAGGGTAGTTTCCTTCATCAAAGAAAACGAAAGCCATTGATTGCGATTCGTTACCCATCATTAGTGTATTCATAATTTACAAATTATTTGGTTTTAGAAACACCGGTTTAGACAAATGGCAAGGGTCAATTTTATCCTCATTTGAAAAAGGCCAAATTGACACCCATGCGATGCCACTCCACGTGACGTCACAGGGACATAGTTTCTATACGAGTAGATAGGAGTTTTACTTCGTCTGAGATTACCAATGCATGCATGAGGCACAGAGCTCAGGGAAACATGTCTTAATAATCACCTATTAAAACTGGCTAAGGTCGGAAGTTTCCTTCGTTTGATAAGGTATTAATAATCCTTATTTAAGCCAAGCGCTACCACCTAGCATGGTACTCTGCTACCTGCTAGTATCCTGCGTCGTATCAGCGCTCAGAGCCTCGCCCCAAGGTCACCTCACACGGCGGAAGCGGGAACCAGAACGACGTCACACGGAGTTTTCCCGGCATTCATACTTACCCGTCGCGTTTACGCGCGCTTGAAATTTTTCACTTTTCGTTTATTCGGGAAAATAGATACCGTCATTTAAAAATCTAAAAGCGTGAAATACGTACTCCAGGAGTAATAATCTTTCGATTTTGGCAAAAAAATAATAGGAAAACACCCTATCATTTGACAGAAAAATATTTTTATTCGTTCAATTGTATTAGGCTCAACTATGTGGAAGTGAATACTCGAAAATGAAAAGGAGACTTCGTTGATTTCCACTGATTTATTTCGTCCGTACGACATGTTTGGAATCATAGAGGTCTTTATGAAGTGCTTGATACAAGGTACCTCTATGGTTCAAACATGTCGTACGGACGAAATAAATCAGTGGAAATCAACGAAGTCTCCTTTTCATTTTCGAATATTTTTATTACATGTTTAATACTAGGTACTATCCCTTTTTTAGGATTAAACGGAAATTTGATAAAAAATTTCGTTTTGAACTGAATTTAATATTGTTTCTAGCGGGGGGGGCAGCTGCCCCCTCCTGCCCTCCGCTGGGTACGCCTATGGGGTTAATTATTAATGTCGCTTTGATAAGCTATCGACGTACCCACACCAAAAAGGAGGGTCAATCTGGGAGAGATGCCGTACATTTTTTTAAATGACTGTATTTTTTCTATTTCGCTTTTTCGATTAAACTAAGAAGTAAATATGGTGACTATTATTGTTTCTGACGCACACACAAAAATGTATACCCATATCATTCTTCTCTTAGCTAAAATAATAATAGGGTAGTTTCCATCATCAAAGAAAAGGAAATGAATTGATTGCGATTCCTTAACCACCATTAGTGTATTCATAATATAGAAATTATTTGGTTTTAGAATTCCCAGTTTAGACGAATGGCAATGGTCAATTTTAACCGCATTTGAGAAAGGCCAGATTGGCGCCCTGCGATTCCACTCCACGTGACGTCACAGGGACCTAGTTTCTATACGAGAGGATAGGAGTTTTACATCGTCTGAGATTACCAATGCATGCATGAGGCACAGAGCTCTGGGAAACATCTCTTAATAATCACCCATTAAAATTACCTAAGTTCGGAAAATTTCCTTCGTTTGATAGGGTAATAATAATCCTTATTTAAGCCAAGCGCTACCTGCTAGCAGGGTACTCTGCTCCTTGCTAGCATCCTGCGTCGTATCAGCGCTCAAAGCCTCGCCCCAAGGTCACCTCACTTGCGGCAGCGGGAACCAGAGCGACGTCACACGGAGTTTTCCCAGCATTTACATTTAGCCGTCGCGTTTTCGCGCGCTTGAAAATTTTCACTTTTCATTTAATCGCAAAAAATAGAAATCGTCGTTTAAAAATCTAAAAGCATGAAATGCGTACTCCAGGAGTAGTAATTAATCTTTTTATTTAGGCAATAAAAAAATTATAAGAAACCACCCTATTAATTTTGTAAAACATTACCTCGCGGCTCCCTCCTGTACGTTGCGGGTGACCCGCCGCACCCATAGGGGTGATAACTTATCACTGATTAGCCTCATGCTATTAAAACTGACTAAACCTGAATTCTGAATCTGCAGCTCCATTAAAAAAGAAAAATCGTCGCATTATTTAAGTTTTGAGGAAAATAAAATACGCAAATACTTTTGATATGCATTTACTATTTTCCTAATTAATAGTACACGTCTACGATTGGAATGCAACTGAAATGCAGGTTGTAAAACTAGAGCTACGTTTATGTTATTATATTAAAAACGTACACGCATAAATACAAATAAATATAACTGATAAGGGCTATCTCTATCAAATTTTTACTGAAAAATACAAGCTGCACCGAATAAATTCAGTCAACAGAGACTTATTTTAGGAGTTTTTTTTAGAATTTCGAAATATAAATTGAAAAATAAATTAAGGCAATTAATTTTAGTTATGCCTTGCTTAAGTCAAAACTTTCTGTCGCCTACAACCTCAGCGTAGTATTGTTCAAAATATGCGTGAAATAATTAAATACCATACAACACAAAAGCACTTTTTAATTTTGGAACACACACTAAATGTGCAATGTAACGCTAACGCTGTACACTAAATTTGCGCGATGTATCATACAACAAATATGTTATTCCGTATCGCCATGAATGACTTCAAAAAGAGGAAAATTTCAACTTGGAATACTTATGAATAAACATGTAAAAACTGAAGCTCTTTTCAAAATATCATAGCCCTTTTTTTAGGATATTATAGTTAGAAATAAAAAAATGAATTCTTGAAATTTAAAAAAAATTGCCTGTACCGTCTCATAGGATCGATGTGTATCATGATTCCTTTTGATTTGTTATTTGGAGGAGATGATTGACAGGCAAAGTCATGCTTCATGAGGTCAGGGGAAGGAAGGAAAGGAGGGAAAGAAACCCGGCATTGGCATATGGCTGCTCTTAACGAAAGGCGCATAGAAGACCACGCCTTAGCGTCCCATCCGACGGACGCTGATACTTGAATTGCCCTCACCAAAGCCCTGAAGTAGGGATTGAGCAGGCACTGAAAAATCTCTGCCACTGCCGGGATTCAAACCTGGGCCCTATGTATGTGAAGCCAACACTTTAGCCCCCTCACCAACCCGATTCCACATAGTTCCTTTATTTCCTTAACGTAAAGTATTGCCACATACGGAATTCAAATCCTCAAGATTCATTTAAGGAATAATAAGACAAGAAATAGATTTATAGATTTTGCTAATTTATAAACTTCTACACTTTCCCATGTTGATTTAAATTAAAATTTCGTTAAAGCAATTACTATTAACATCAACAATGTATGAATCATATATCATGCATTGTATGATATAGTAGTTGAAATTTTGAATTAAAAACGATTTGTTTAATGCATTTAATTGTCGTGACGTGATCCCTCATATATATTGAATTTGTATCTGCGTGTCTTAGTTCTGTGAGCCGTGCGGGAATACAGGTGTTCGATTTGATTTCTTTATGAGCGTTGCTTTTCCTGGTCTCGGCAGACTAACAGCTCAGTTTTTGTTAATTCATGCTCCAAAAGGTCTTATTACTAAGGCAATCAAATCGTTATCAATCCATCAAAACATAAATTACCGTACCGATTTTGCACTTGCATTCTGAATTTAAAAAATATGAAAGCCATGCCTGAGTTTCATCACTTACACACATCCTGATAAATTAGTTTGCCGCTGGATCGTTGGCTAAATTCAGACACGAAGTTGGACGTAGTTTTGATGAAGAGAGTTTGAAGGAACAGATTAAATTAAGCAGTCGATCATTAATTGTTTTTTTGGCCTCAGTAATTTCGTCATTCTTAGTGTATCGCGAACTTAGGTGATGAATACTCATTATCACTCGGCGGGCTTCATGTTTTACAAAGATAAATGCAATCTACTCGTTAAGGCCGTTTTACAAGGGGCACGTACTTGAACAATCTGGCGCGTGTACGAAGGCGCAGTCCCAAATTGCGTCGTGTAAAGCGGTGAATTGCTAGAACACATGCGGGAATTGATGGAGTTTCAAAATAGCCCATGTTCTAATTTCGTTCGTGCATTCCCGCAATTTCACGCCACAATGAGAAATTAATGCATTAAAAGGCGGGCTATGTTGAATTATTATTGTATTATTGGTGAGATAACGATGAAATAAATAGTTGCAAATATCTATGGGAGATGTTAAGCAGGGATTTGCAATCGGGACCTCATATCGAAAGTACCAAAACCAAAGCTTTTCATTTATAATACAATTTGACGATATCCCTGAGGAGGAGCCGCAGCAAAATTATTGCAGTCTATAACGTTTCTAAGACATATCTTAGAATACTCAGACGTCAGCTAGGTATCCTCATCTGAAAGGAAGATCAAACAGATGACAATAGTTCAAAGAGGAAGACAAGTGTAAAGGCCGTATTAAACGGTGCACGTACTTGCACAATCTGACGTATGTCCGAAGGCGCAGTCAAAATTGCGTCGTGTAAAGCAGTGAATTGCTAGAACACATGCGAGAATGCGTGGACGTGAGAAGGCAAAATAGCCCCTGCTCTAATGTCGTTCGTGCATTCCCGCAATTCCACGCCATTTTAGAAATCAATGCAGTTGTAACCTGCGCAATTAGTGCCTCGTGTAGAAAGGCATTTAGAAATGTAATCCGGCTGACGTCATGCTACCGGCGAATGGTGGCCCACCTATTTCAGTAGTGCCATGATTGCACCTCGGAGGCGACGGTATCCTCGTCACCCCCTACCCTTTGTGACGTCATCACGATGCTTTATAACAGCCGCCCAGCAGCATGGGGCCGACAACTTCAAGGCAATGTAGCGTAGCAATAGGGCAAGCAGCAGCAGTGTGTTTACTAGCAGATCGCCTGATGGGCGGCGTGAGAATATCTGATCCTGTGCCAACAAGAAAGAGTTTTGAGGATGGGCGAACTATCAGTACGAGTCTTGCGATGCATTGAGGATAATTACATCGAGGAGTCCCCAGTACGTCTTGTAAAAACTTAAGTGTGTGCCGCCACCTGGCGGGTGCATTTTAACCCTTTAAAGACCGAACTAACGTACCAACTGATTTTTTTTCATTTTTTTGCAAATCCTGTTTATTTTACAACTAATTAAGAGACACTATGAAAGAAAACCCGAGCAAAAAAATTTTAAATGCGTTTTCAAGCATGTTCCCCTAATGGGACCACGCCACACAATTTTGTTAATACTTGAAAAATAAATGTACAATTAACCAAAAAACTAAGTTTAACAACGCAATATATATATTCATCTTTTGAATAAATGAGGATTTGTAACTGGAGAGGGAAAAATATCCAATAAACCTCAAACTCACAACTGAGGCGATGAAAATAACCAATTTCGAAAAGGTATAATTAACGACTGATGTATACACAAGTCATGAAATTCACTTTAAAAAATACTTTCACACTTTATTTACATAATAAAAGCTATAAAAGTAATCAAAGATACGAAATATTATTTTCATGAATTTTTATAAATCTGTTCCCAAACATTCGACTCTAAACGGTTAATCGGTTTCCACAAATGTCCGCTGCGTGGCGATGAATGCGGGGCGTTCCCATTATTATCAATATTTTCAAGAGTGAGAGCAATGGATACTATTGATAATCATCACTGGTTTATTATCCTAAGATTGGTTTGACGCAGCTCTCCACTCAATTCTCCTATTAGCTCAGGGATGCCGACTCTCAAAAAATATTGGGAGGCCCAAACCGGGGATCCTGTCCTGGGAAATTTTATAAGTAGCGATTTTTAAGTTTTTTAAGCATTTTAGAAGAGTCATATGATCAACATTATAACCCTGATAACTCGAATCTCGATATCTGGACACACCGGGGAAAATTGAAAAGCCTGACACATTTTTTCCTCACACCCATAACGACTTTTTGAGGGGGCTCGGGCCCCCTCAGGCCCCATGGAGTCGGCGCTACTGTATTAGCTAATATTTTCAAACCAACATATTTATTCTCTTTCACATCTTTCTTTATTTGTTCCATATATTTTGTTCGAGGTCTTCCTTTTCCGTTCTTGCCATCCACTTGTCCCTCGACGATTGTCTTCATCAGGCCATCATTACTCAAGATGTGGCCTATAAGGTTGTTCCGTCTTCTTTTCAAGGTTTTCATGAGGCTTCTCTTCTCTCCTACTCCTCTTGGGACTTCCTCGTTACTAACTCGGTCGATCCATTTGATCTTCATCATTCTTCTGTAACATCACATTTCGAAGGCCTCTATCCTTGCTTTCCCCGCTACTGATGTCTCACTTCCGTATAGGAGCATCCTCCAAATTTAGATTCTTGTAAATCGTTTCTTTACTTTCATATTTAAGTTTCCCGCTGTAAGTAGGTGTATCTTTTGGTGGAAAGCTCCCTTAGCTTGGGATATTCCGATGATAATTTCTTTATTGAATCTTCATTCGCTTGTTATTCTGCTTCCTAAATAACAGAGGGGAGATATACCACTGATGAGTAATGAATTTGATACATTTTTACCTTCACAAATATAAATTTCGGTTACAGATAACCTAAATGTGGCTTATTGAAATTCGGATCGCTCAGCCCGTCAGAGACGCGAGTGGAGACTTTTGTGAAATATAGAATAATCAGTCTCGACCTATAAATTTTTATATACTCTCTTTTTTCTATTGTCCGCAACCCCCACTTGCCTTTTCGTAACTTCTCCCTCAATAAGATTAGATCCTCTCTTGGCATTGCAAATTTAGCTGATCGCCGCATCCTCAATGACCGGAGACTCTTCTTATGTATCATTAATGGCAAATACAGATCATCTGACCTTCTTTATTTTTTTCCGCTTCGTGTTCGTTCGCGCACGACGAGGTCGAGTGACCTATTTCATTGTTTCAACCCCCGCCTTTCTGTCTCTAAACGTTCTTTATATTCAGATTCCTTCTTTCATTGACTCCAATGCCAAATGGGTTCCCAATTTTGATCCTTTTTTTATCCCTCATCCATCTTGCACCATCACTTATCGTAATTTTCCCCCTATTCCTCGCACCACCCGATGAAATGTACTATTCTTTGTTATTTATTTGTAAATATTGTTGAATATTTTTTGTTCATTATTGGTTACGTTGCTTAATATTATTAGATTGTTTCTCCTGTTATAGTGAGTCCTCTGTAATTGGCCTCGTGCTGTTTTTGGACTGGATCAAATAAATAAATGTACATTTAAAATATCGAGTGTAGTTCGTCAGATTGGTTGTTTAAAAAATCTTTTTTGCTAACGCTTGGGAATTAAATGAATTCCATATTTAGGGCTACATAGCCAGGAATCAGCTGAAAATCAACAAAAATAAGGCTAAGATATTAGTTTTCAGCAAAAGAGAGGAAGCTAAGACAAACATAATTAACCTAGGGAAGCATAAGCTTGAAGAGGTGAAAGCGTTTTCTTACCAGGGAAGCCGAATTACCAACGATGGACGAAACAAGAAAGAAATAGTAGAATAGCGCAGGCGAAGAGGGATTTCCATAAAAAAAGAATGTTCTTACAGCTGAGCATACAAGGATAAAAGTAAGAAAACGATTCATCATATGCTACACATGGAGCATGTTTCTCCATGGAAGCGAGGCTTGGACATTTACAGCAACAGAGAAGTCAAGATTGGAAGCATTCGAAATGTGATGCTACCGAAGAATGATGAAGATAAAATGGATCGACCGTGTGAGAAACGAGGAAGTGCTAAGAAGAGTGGGAGTAAAGAGAAGTCTTCTAAAAACCTTAAGCAGAACACGGGACAACTTAGTTGGCAACATTATTACACATAATGGCCTGATGAAAACAATCGTAGAAGGACAGGTGGAAGGGAAAAAGGGCAAGGGACGGCCCCGAATGAGTTACGTAGGACAGGTTGTAAAAGATGTGATAGAGAAGAAATACATCGTTATGAAAAGGCTGGCGGATACAAGAGAGAGGAATGGAGAGCTGCGTAATACCAATCTTAGGATTCTACACTAATGATGATGATGATGATGGAAAGAATCACATGATGGTACAGCATCTGCATTTCATAGCGTATTTCGCTATTTACAATTGTATGTACGACATCCAGCTGCTATGTTGTTCTGTAAACAATTGAATACCGTTTTCATCTTGCACTAGTAGTTTCGTAGAGGTCTGTTTTGGTGTTTTATGGAGACACTATGCTAATATTTTTTTATTAGTCTAACTATATTTTTTCCACTTTCTATTGGTATCGGAGGATCCATCTAGATATGAAGCAGAAATAATAATGGACCCATATAACAAATTCTAAGGTAATTATCCCTCGTAAAATTGCACTGATTTTGTTAAATAAGAAATGATATGAAGGTTTTGTACCCTCATATGATAATTTCCATGCAGCCAGAAAGATAGAATTCGTTTAATTCCTAAAGATTGTCAAAGAATATTTTTTATCACCCCAACTGGCGACTTAACTCGACATTTTTAACGGTTCAAAAGAAAGTTTCAAAGGCCTTAAATAACAATTATTAAAATCAACACCGTTCAGGTTACGTGCGGATGTCTTCATTAAGTATTCTGAAAGAACTTCGTCTCCAAATCGAACGACAAAAACAGGAATGCGATCTGTCATGTTTTTTAATCTCTCTCGTATAACAGTGCAAGCAAATTTCCTGGATATAGACAGTTACTTATACCACTTATTTTATAAGAGCGCGACCCGGGTTTCAATGAGTAATCATCATCATAATGAGGCCTGATGATGATGATTACTCATTGAAACCCGGGTCGCGCTCTTATAAAATAAGTGGTATAAGTAACTGTCTATATCCAGGAAATAATGGAATACCACAAAGTTAACCAAGAGTTAGTGAATTTTAGTGCAAGCAAAACTAAACTTATTATATTTCGGAAAGGTAGGCGGGCTATGTTGAATTATTATTGCATTTTTGCTAAGATAATGATGAAATAAATAGTTGCAAATATCTATGGGAGATGTTAAGCAGGGATTTGCAATCGGAACCTCATATCGGAAGTACCAAAATCAAAGCTTTTCATTTATAATACAATTTGATGATATCCCTGAGGAGGAGCCGCAGCAAAATTATAGCAGTCTATAACGTTTCTTAGACATATCTTAGAATACTCAGACGTCAGCTTGGTATCCTCATCTGACGGGAAAAATCAAGCAGATGACAATAGTTCAGCGCGTAGCAGCAATATTTGTATTGTGAAGTTTTCAAAGGGAAAACAAGTGTAAAGGCCGTTTTACGCGGGGAACATACTATCATTTGCAAAAGTCTTGTAACAAATCGAGCGGCGCCACTTTCGCTCCATTGTCGATTTCTGGCCACCATTAAATTTGAATGATAACTATCTGGGTATGAATCTTCATGGTAGCTCGGGAACGACTCATCGTGACACGGGAGTGAGACGTAGGAAATATTACGATGCTTAGTTGAGTAAACGAGCGTAGATGTTGTTACGTCGTCGCGGCGTTTGAGATTATTTTTATACTCTAAGTTGACTGGAGTAGATAATTGAAAATATTTACCCGTTAAAAGAGTGGGTACCTATGAGGCCTGGCTTCCAATGGTAAACCCCATAAGGCCGGCTGGGGGCACGATTACGCCATTAGGAACACGGAAATCAACTCGCTCGTAACACTTTTTAGGGATTCAACGTCATTCACGAGACTTTATATTAAGTTGTTGAAATATTTGTTCGATATCTATAGGAGAATGAATAAATGAAAAAAAATTAGGGAATTGAAATGAATTTCCGGAAACTGGCAATTTTCCGGAAAAAACACGGCTCTTTCGTCTCCACCATCTTTAATTGATTGACATTAAATAGTTCTTTACGTAGGTTAGGGCTGATAAAGATAGCTCCATAAGCTTTCTTCTTCATTAATTATCAATTTTTGTTAATTGGATAAATATATTTACACCAATGGAAATGTTTCATCGAAAAAAATTGAATTTTGATTGCCAAAAAAAAATCGCTAGGCCTCATCGTTGCTAGCATGAGAATGTGTCTTTATTTTTACTGTTTACATATCTAGAAGAGGCTTAAATGTTTACCATAGGACTAACATATTTAGCGATCATATCACATTAATCTTCTATTTTGTTATAATAAATTAGTTATTGTTTCGATTTCACTATTTTGGTCATTATTACATCATTAAGGACAGACAACTTAAATAGTGACTTAATAGTACGACTTTTCCCTATCCATGTATGCCTCCATTGGTAAGTTTTCCTATAATAATGACGGACAGAGATTAAATTGCAAGTCAATTTCTACCAATATTCGCCCTTTTTTAATTTCTGACTCTCGATTAGGGAGGTAAAATATTTTGCGCAGAATTTAGCCGCTCCCTCAGCTCTTCACGCTGAATCGGGTGCTCCCGGGCCGTAGTTTTGGTCAGCTGATAGGTCCTGCACCTCGTCTTGCCTTACATCTTTATCGCGACTTTACCAGCCAGGGACTAGGAAGCAATTTACCTGGGGTAAAACTTGCAGGCCGTATGTGATTCTCACAAACTTCCAAAAAAATTTAAATAGGGCCAATATGTAGCTCTATCATTTACATGTTGATGCCATAATTTGCTTGAAAAAAGTGCGCACTAGAAGAATAGTTGATAAATACCTTAAGATAAGCCTTTCCTATATTTAAAAATAAGCGCCGGGGTGCGTGCACGATTAAGGATTACCATTACATAGGTTATTCCTAGGATTGTACTTAATAGATCAGCTGGACTCACATTCTGTCCCTTTCCATAAAAATTCCTGTATTAAAAAAAACAGTGATTGTCCAATATTGAGGCCTAAAGTTTAAAAGTAAAATTCTTCACTTAATTTATATCTTTTTCTATCGAGGGATTTTTTCTTGAAAATTTTTAAAGAAAAGTTTCCGTCACTGCTCACTATACATTCATTTCAAACTGAAATTCTGTTAGGATTTGCTAACGTCCTTCTTACTCGACTTCAAAGGTTTTATGAAATGAGCTGCAGTTCCACTGATTTCAATCTTGCCTTAAACATAAAACGTATTGCCAACAAACACATTTCCGAATACCATGTAACCTAATTAATGCAAGTAGAGAAGATAATTAATGATGCTAAGTAAGTATACTACATTATCCCGAATTCATCAGAGTATATGTAAATGATTGCAGCTAAATATGATAACTGAATCATCAACGACATAGCCGCGTAGATTTATTATACGCATTCACACTGATTCAGCAGCGGAACATATCATCAAACAATACCTGTTGAAATCCGAAAATCAATGAAAATAGGACTTTTAGCTGGAATTAAGTTTTCCTCGTCATACTTTGAATACGTGGATAGGAATACATCTTTACCGATTGACGGACGTTGGAGAACTCTGTTATTACTTACGCAACGATTAATGCCCATCAGCTTAACTAATTTTATACTTTACGTGTTTGCTCATATATTTAGAGGATGAAACACTTGGAATATCAAAGCTGCCTCGTATCTTATTTCGTAGATATTGTATTAAATACATCAACCCGAGTCGATAGATGTAAACAAAAGTCCGCCATGTTCACAGTGAACGACTCGTGATTTCCAGCTCTCTAAAAAGAGCTAAGATCACTCAAAAAGAGCCAAGCTACAAACTTTTTAAAATCTCTCCGAGGAATTACCCTCGATATTTTCTCCATATATATATATATTCCCCCAAACACATTATAGCATATAATGCTATAATGTGTTTGGGGGAATATCATGAACATTAATTTCACTTAAATGGAAGCGATCAAATCCCGAGACTGAAAAGGATGAATAAATACCTCACCCACCTAATGACCCGTTCTCCATACATATCCATGAAGACTAGTGTTGGATTGCTGCACACACCCTAAAACAATATATTTTCCGGGCACAATCTTTGTGGAGCGAAAGTGGCGCCGCTCGATTTGTTACAAGGCTTTTGCAAATGATAGTTCCTGCACAATCTGACGAGTGTACCAAGGCTCAGTCAAAATTGCGTCGCGTAAAGTGGTGAATTGCAATATAACACATGCGAGAAAGCGTGGACTTGAGAAGTCAAAATAGCACCTGTTCTAATTTCTTTCGTGCTTTCGCGCAATTCCACGCCATTTTAGAAATTAATGCAGTTCTAACCTGCGCAATTCCGTGCCCCGTGTAAAACGGCCTTGACAGAGATGATAAAAATGTTGAGCAGAATGTCATTAGAGTCAAGGAGGGGAGAAGCACGAATTAAGGGTATCTATAAAGCATACAAGTGAAATTTTCCGTTGTGTATTTGCGCTAAGGCCTCCCCACCTGACTCAATCTCACGCACACAGACGCAAGGCCACCGCCCGTTGTTGATGAAGAGAGAATACTCCGGGATGAGTGAGGAAACTGCCGATGAGTAAGGGCCTCCTATTTTGGGAGCGCATTCTTTCTGTGCTGTGCGCTTCACCACGCTTCAGCACAACAAACCTCACTGCACGAGGAGTGCTCACAAAGTAACGGGAATCTTTAAATTTCGCTGGTCTTAAGAGACCGATAGTCAACTTTCTGATTCTGATTTACGCGAAAAATAGATTACACAGGTCAGCAATGAAAAAACTTTTTTATACTTGAAAATACCTTATTCTTATGTTTTTTAAGTTGCTGAATCCAAATATGATGGTTTTAAAGTTGCATCACCCACCATTTATTCACATTTTACAGTTAAATTTATGAAATCAAGCAATACTTTTAGACTTAAACAGCTTTTTTATAGTTATTATAATATTGAAAAAGTAGGTCTAATGAACGAAGATAATGGGGGATTACTATTGGTACTTCACCGAGAAGTTCAGCAAGCGATTCACCGCAGAAAAAGCTAGAAGAAGCTTCAAGGAAAAGAAAATGTAGACCAATTGCAGTTGACAAGTGAACCGTGTGTTATCACGCTATAGTAAATGCAAACAATTTTATCACGATGTAGTGAAAAGTAAATAAAAAACAATTTTATGATATTACACAGTGTTTAATTGATTTCCCTATATAATGTATAGGGGTATTAGACTAAATATTAAAATACATATTGCTTGGAAACTATGGGTGATACAAAAAACTAAGGCCAGTTTTGGATTTGGCGCATAAAAATCTATAAAGATCAGCTATTAAAATAAAAAAAGGCTTCAAACAAATTCTTTTGTGGGCATGTGTTACCGTGGATAGGCTTTTTGCATTGTACATCTGGGAAAATCGTATTATCCCTTTATAACCCAATGTTGCTTCTAAGCAACATCAAAAAAATGTTTAAACTTTCAGCTGTATTTATTAGATATCTGCATTACCTATTATTTTGTAGTGTAAATTTTAATGACGAAATATTAAACTGCCACGATGATTATCATTGAGTGTAAAATGTTCAAGTTTTCAAATAGGGGAGTTAACTTCATCAAAGAAAACGAAAGGCATTGATTGCGATTCGTTACCCACCGTTAGTGTATTCATAATATAGAAATTATTTGGTTTTAGAAATCCCAGTTTAGACGAATGTTAATGGTCAATTTTCTCCTCATTTGAAAAAGGCCAGAATGGCGCCCATGCGATGCCACTCCACGTGACGTCACAGGGACCTAGTTTCTATACGAGTAGATAGGAGTTTTGCATCGTCTGATATAACCGATGCATGCATGAGGCATAGAGCTCAGGGAAACATCTCTTAATAATCACCTATTAAAATTGGGTAAGTTCGAAAAGTTTCCTTCGTTTGATAAGGTATTAATAATCCTTATTTAAGCCAAGCGCTACCTGCTAGCAGGGAACTCTGCTACCTGCTAGCAGCCTGCATAGTATCAGCGCACATATTCTCGCCCCAAGGTCACCTCACTTGCGGCAGCGGGAACAAGAACGACGTCACAGGGGAGTTTTCCCGGCATTCATACTTACCCGTCGCTTTTTCGCGCGCTTGAAAATTTTCACTTTTCATTTAATTGCGAAAAATAGATATCGTCATTTAAAAATCTAAAAGCGTGAAATACGTAGTCCAGGAGCAATAATCTTTCGGTTTAGGCAATAAAAAAATAATAGGAAACAACCCCATTGACAAATCTTCAAATTTGATTTCTCCCGGAATCAGCTCTGGGTTAGAAAGGGTTAACAGAAGCTCGTATAATTGAGATAGACTCCTCATGGAAATGCAAGTGAAGCAAACACACTTTCGCCGTAACACCAATAGAGGCGTCCAACTGAAGGTCATTCAATTGAATTTCCACTGTAATACCTAATTTGACTTAACTGTGTAATACATTATAGAACATTAGAGGATAAAAATTACCACTCAATAGGAATTGCGATTGCAGAAAGAATCTTGACAACCTCAAAATTTAGTTCAATACATGAGACCTAATTTTTCTATTTATAATCAGCCATAACGAGTGTATATGTTTCTTTTTGTGATAGAAATATGTATTTCTTAGCATTTAATAACATTTTTCGTCCCTTGGGCAAGTTTTTCTATTGCAGATTTTTCATGACGATGCAGATTTTCATAGAAATGTTTGCATAAATAGTAAATTGATTTCAAATGTAGACACGGAAAGATAATTTTCTGTGCCCTTTACAGTGGTGTAAGTACAATTAGGAGAGAAAACTTTATAATTTTCATGAAAACGTAATATCGTTCGTTTCTCTTAAAAATTGTGTGTCCAGAGAATAAAGGGAATTAATTTTTTTCAGTATTTATTTATTCGTCTAGTTTAATATTGTCGCAAAGGTGACTCACTACCCAGCGTGCGAGGTGTGTTCACAAAATAAGGGAACTAAATTTTTGAATTTCTCGCGATTTGGGAGAGTCCGATTGTCAAATCATATATTATGTTGGTATGCATACACATGAATTATGATAAAAAAGTTTCAGCTTTATAAATATCTTTCTCTGTCCGTGGCACCCGCTATGGTTAAACGTGGTTTTATGAGCTCTCCGATTTTCGGCTCACACTGCATTGCTTGTTCGAAAATATTTGGCAAAAAACAATACTGTAACGATGCCCCAACCTTCATATTCGCCTCCGTGTGACTTATTCCTATTTCCAGAAATAAAGAGAACCTTAAAGGGTCGACGCTTTACAAGCATGCAGTATGTGCCATTAAAAGCGAATTGCTTACAGAGCTACAGGCTATCTCAAAGATCGAGTTTGAGAAGTGTTTTGAGGATTGGAAGAAGCGCTGGCAATAAAACATAGTATCTTATGAATAGATTGCGTGAAAATCGCAAATGCGATAAATGCGATATTGATGTGATGTGAGCAAATAAATACGACATAGATGCGATGACTGGACTTTTATGATACTTTAACGGAAATTTGCCTTTTCGACGGCAAAATTCGTACATTTTGTGCCGAGCGCAGTTTAAATGCTCCGCCGACACTCACCGCTTAAAGCATGTGAGCGCCTGGCCAGCTGCTAGTTGGCTGCGACTCTACGTGGCCACGAACTGCAAGTGGGCGCGGGCAAGCTACACCTCCGCCACTATGTCTTATTCCTTAATTTATTATTGTTCTACAATATAACTATTTAAAATATACTGTATTTTATCATACAACTGTTTTTTACTACATTTTATCGCCATCTACCTCATTATGAAAATAAGAAAATAGACGCTACAAAATGCGATAAACTGTTATTGAAAGTGCGATAAAATAAAAATGCAAGTGCGATTTTCACGTATCTCTACTTATGAGGATTATTTGGAAGGCGGTAACATTAATGTAGATGAATTAATATTTTTTTCAAAAAAAAAATTCCCGTATAATTGGTTTTATCTCCAACTAAATTAACGGTCAAAGCATAACATTTTAAAACATGGTCTCCAATGGCCGTAAACTTTTGTACCTTTGGTAGTTTACGGAAATATTTCTTTTTCGCCAGGGACCACCACAGCCGCTTAAGAACCAGAGTCCTCTGGATTGTTGATAATACACTACAAAGTTATGAGGGAGTAGTGTAGAGAACTGCCATCCAGAGGACTCTGTTAAGAACCAACCGACAGGTAACATTTGCAAGGCTGTTGGGACCTCTCGCTAAAGCCTGAATCACACGATCATTTTTTTCGTCGCGAAAAGTGATCACTATCGCGATCATTTTTCCCGTCGCGAAAAGCGATCGCTGTAGTGATCATTTTTCTGAATCACATGGTCACTCCCGCCGTCGCTTTTCGCATCATTTCCATAGCTCGTTGTCATAGTACCCGTATAACAAAAATATAGCCGGAATCCTGACAGTGAAATAATTAAAATTTGGTGGTGCCATAATAATACATTACTCTCAATGTGTTACATAGTATCCATTTAATACGCAATTCGCAAAAAAATCATTAATACTTGAGACTGCAGCTAATTTTGGCCAGCTTTTTTTCGATTTTATCCCACGGTGCGATAACAAAGCTCCAAATTATCACAATGATTTATTGCGGGAGCGAAGTATAAATGAGAGAGATTGGGAAATTTGACGAACCTTTCCGACCTGGAACTTCCGCACAAGGCTTGTTATTGTTCACATCTCACAGTCGTGCATATTTATGTTTACCAATGTCGTTCCCACAATTGACAAACGTTGCGCTGCAATCGCTCCATACGGTCATGCGTTCCGATTGGCTAATATGGGGCTTTAGGGACGGTTTTAGCGACGGAAAAAGCGACCGGACGAGTGATGAAAAATAGCGATGGGAATCCTCATCGCGATCGCGAAAAACAATTGCCGGCGACGATCATTTGCGAGTGATCATTGTAGTGATCGCGATAGTGATCACTTTTCGCGACGAAAAAAATGATCCTGTGATTCAGGGTTAAGGTAACCGTGGGTTGTAACCTTGGATCCTTCGCAGGGCTTATGAGACCCCACTAAGGATGTCAGTTTATTACCACAATCACTCTTTTTACGGGAGAATGTTACTTCCCTGCCAGAGACCACCACATACCGCGCACGCCACCTAGATGTTATCGTTTGCGAAGCTATAGTGACCTCGCTAAGGTAACCTGGGATAAAACTTGTGGTACTTCGTAGAGCTAATGGAACCCTGTTAGGATGTCAAGTTATTACCACAATCATACTCACAAGCAATCAACCTTTTACTCATATACACACAGTAAGGCATAAATTTCTAAGAGAACTTCTCAAAGAGAGTGTCGTCAACAATTACAAAATCGCACAATAAAAAAAAAAGAGGGTTAACGTCGGATACGCTTATTTCGACCACAACTCGGTCATACTCAGCGAGATGAAGGGAAGGAATTAGCTTGCAACGCGACGTTATTTTTATAAATTGTCTAAATACAGTTTTGCTGGCTTCATCAGGTGGCAACGTAAAAAAATATTTAAAGTTACTGGTGATTTTTCTTTTTTTTCAGGTGAGTTCCGTACAGTTTTATTTATAAATTTTCTTCTTCGGTTTTCAATCAATACCGCAATTTCCATGGAAAAACCTTATTCTTGACTTCGGTATGTTCGAGTTATTTTCATTATTATATCGCGGAAAAATGATCAAAGACAAGTTAAATATGCTCAAATATAAATTTATCACCTTTTCTTTACTTTAAAGTAAACAGAAAACCTACCATCTCAAAAGAAAATAATGAAAAGTAATTTTTTTAATGATAGTGTTGCATAAAATCCTTCACTTTTCTCAATGGTGTTATGCTAAGACATTTAGGGCTCTCTGTTCCCAATATACATGGAAATTCTCTCTGAATGCACTTTAATGAATATATTAATGCATCCTAATTTTTTCTTGGCCGAAATCAAGAGTGTGATTACTACTCATCGCATTCCTTGCCAAACCACAGTGTTGAACCATTTTTTATCAAGCTAGGAATAACCACGCATTGAGCCTTTTAACATTACTAATACGTGATAAAATGAAATTTTATTAAAAATTGAATATATATTTTACGCTCAAAGGTTCAATGATTTTTTCTAGACATTTCATTGAATCCCTAACCCTGAATAAGGCGGTGTATTTGTCTTTTTGAACGTACTAGAAATTAATTACTTATTGTTTTTGATCTACGCAAACTTAAAAAAAAACATAATTTAACTGATTTCTTAGCTTTAGAATGGTTTTTATGACCTTTCAATGGTTTCCACGATCATATGGAATTATTTACTCAGAAACTATACCTATTGGGTATTTCAGATTTTGATAGTGAATGAAAAAGCTCGTGTCGAATTTTACTTTACTCGAAAACATATGGGAATAAAAGTTCATTTCTTTAATAAATAAATTACCTAAGGAACTGTTTTTAAATAGATAGGAAGAAGGATCTGGAAAGAAAGAAACTTTTAGATTTTCCACGTGTAGCCCGCACTTCGTCAAGCCATTTCAAAATTTAGGTTCGTGGAAAAATCACTTTAAAAAATGTTAGGGTTCCTTAAGGTTGAGATTGAGCGGGTAAATTTGGACGAGGGAGGGAGCCACTCCACGGGATGGAAGTATTTTCTGAAGGCAGAGATTCCGGGACATAACCCTCTGACGCATCTCCACTGGCTTTATGGGGGAAAATAAAACTCCAGGAATAAGAGTGGGGCGCTGACGCATTGCTATGGAGATGGACGCTCAACAACCCCCCCCCCTCCCCCAAATCACCACCGCTACCGCGGAAAGCCATTCAGAAAATTAATCCGAAAAACATTTTATGCGTCTTTTTTCCAATTTTCAAATGATTATCTGACAATTTTTCAAAATATGTTCATCTATAAGTATATATTCACGAAAGGAAGTAGAACTTTGAATTTATTTTGCGAATTACCAGGGAAAGTATATCTTTCATTTTACGAGGAGAATATATGGCAAATTATCATTATCAGGTATTTTATCGGTCAAGGTGTTATTATGATAATATACCTAAAAATAATAAAATCTCAAAACTTTATTACCTAAAAATATTCTCATGGTATTGCACAGAAAACAAAATATCTTAGGGCAGGATACTATTAGTAACCATTCAAAAATAGAGTATTCCACCTTTGAAAGAGTAAGTGAATTTAAATATTTGGGAGTAAACGTTGACAAAGCAACCAAAGAGGTAACGGAAATCATCACTAGCATAGTTAATAATTATGGATGTAGCTGGGCTTTATGAGGGCTTTTAAATAGCAATACTCTATCAATAAAGACCAAACCACGGGGTCTATAAAACTAGTATACAACCTGTCGTCTTGCATAGGTCATAAGGATGGGTAACGTATAAGAAGGATAAAAAAAAGCCGATAGAGTTCGCAAATAAAATGTTAAGAAGCATTTAGGGTCAAACAAACGATGGCCGAATGTGAAGGATTTGAATTAAAATAATCTAAATTTAATTTAGATTTAACTCTTTGAGTGCCGGCCACTAATTTTAAAGCCCTACTGAAAAATCCAGTCATTTTTACTAAATTCGCAAATTTTTTTAAAACATAAGCATCGAAAATATATTTATATCGATGTATATTTCAATAAAAATGGACTTTGCTCTTCTTTATAAATGAGTTGAATAACATTTATAGCTAGGTAACTTTTAAATATATATTTAAATAATGAAAACCTACTGTTTTTTTAAAATAAAAAAGTTACAACAAATGATGTACCACCATAAAATGCATAATATTTTTTGCTACACTCAATTTGAACTATTTAAACCATGGAAATCATAAAAAAGCATTGTTCCAAGCAAATCATTCAAAATCCTGGATGACTAAAGGGTCACTGCACCCTCAACGAACGGTTCTTTCCTCCAAAGAATTTTCGCACAAAGTAGGCTGAGATAAGGGTGCCGGTAGCTACGGAGAACTTTTCGTCCTGAAGACATTAAAAGAACTCTTTTTCCATCGAGCAGTTGATTTTTTAAATAACACAACCACTAAGCAGTAGACTGGAAAAGTACCATGGGCGAAATATTACAGCTTCACGCAAACAAAGTCAATTAAATAGATTGACGTAATATTACGTCCATTACAATCCTCAGAAGGATTAGCAGGACGTAATAATTCGCCCATGGCACGCAAAGTGTTAAAGAAAACCAATTTAAATAACTACGAGATTTAATTCTTCGTTAAAACTTTCGCGGGTGCTCGTCATTATGATTAAAAACTTTTGGGCTATGTCACCGCGTCAATGCTTTGGGTAGCCCCAACGTTTCCCGACCGATGCTGGTCGCTTTTTCAAGGGATTATGAAATTAATCCCTTGAAAAAGCGACCAGCATCGGTCGGGAAACGTTGGGGCCACCCAAAGCATTGACGCGGCGACATAACCCAAAAGTTTTTAATCATAAAGTACGAGATCTATTAAATGGATAAAAGAACGACGAGATCTCCACGAAGACTTAGACACAGTGACACAAATCAAAGTTAGAAGACTCGAAGGTGGTGGGTAGGCCATGTACCGAGGAGAGAGCATACCACAATGATAGAAGCTGTATCAGAGGGATAGCATAAAAAAAGTAAAGTATACTATAAAGTATACGTACAGCATGCAATGCCACAATTTGAACGCAGTAGATGAGGTCACAGATTTGGGAGTTACGTTTGACGAAAAAATGACCTTTGTATCTCATATATTGAATGTAACCTTGTCAACCAGAAAAACTCTGGGTTTTGTTTACAGAGTATCAAATTACACAAACTCATGCGAAGCTCTGAAAACACTGTATTTCTCTTTAGTAAGAAGTAAATTAGAATATGGATCAATGGTTTGGGCGCCATATTCCAAAAAATACATTGATGAGAATGAAAAAATTCAAAAGAAATGCATTAGGTAGTTGTATTATATTTGTTTCAATATTTACCCAACTCAAGAGAATTATGTACCGTATTAAAGCTTGTTGACACTGTTTAACTGTCAAAGTTTAGAAAAGAGAAGGTATGTGAAAGATTTCATGTATTTATTTGACATTATAAATACTGGTGAATTCCAGTTTTGTTTGACGAGTTTAAATTTTTATGCTTCAAATGTTAATTTGAGACCCAAATCTTTGTTTTACTTAAATTATGCCAAACATGATTATGCAAAAAAATTCACCATTACGTGGAATGTGTAAGACTTATAATAAATATTGTAATGAACTTCATTTGTTTCAACAAAGAAATGAGTATTCTAAGGCTCTAATATTGTCAATGAACTATGACGACTAAATTTAATGATTATATTCTAAAAAACTGGGATTGTATTGTAAGACATATGATAATTATAGTAATGAACTTAATTTGTTTCAACAAATAAATGAGTATTGTAAGGCTCTAATATTGCTAATGAACAATGACGACTAAATTTGATGTGTTATGTTCTAAAAAACTGGGATTGTATTTTTGTATAACGTTTATATACTTTCTATCAATTGTGTTTTTCCTGTAATTATGTTGTTGGGAAAACAATAAAAAACCAATAATTAAATAAATAACCAAGAGGAAAGCGTCCTTTGGGATGGCCACGACTTCGCTGGAAGGAATAAATCGTAAAAGACATTGAAAGCAAGAGTTGGAGTAGAAGTCGATTGAATAGTGTATCGAGAAGGTGACGAGTTTCTATTGGCTTTCTTTTTCCGAAGTTTGAGTGGAATAATAGGTAAGGTACATGAACACATTTTCCAGTAAGCCGCTTTAATAGGCGTGTGGCAGGGGGTGTTAGGATATCAGCCGTTAGCAAATAAAAAAGAAATACTCCAACGAAATTACCCCTAGCATTTATTTAAGCTCTTTATTTTCAGGAGAAAAAACGAATCCAATATCTATCCTGTAGGTTCGAAGATTTTCGCGGCGTTGATCAGATGATATTTGCATTCTCTTCGGGTTTTCACCGCGTCCGCTGGGTTTTGGTGATAACGGTTTCGTTGACATTGCAGTCAGCGTCTTCAGGTGGAAGATGAAAAACGTAATATTAGTAATCATTTAAAAATATAGCATTCTACTTTTGAAAGAGTAAGTGAATTTAAATATTTGGGAGTACATGTTGACCAAGCAACCAAAGACGTGGATGAATTCAACACAAGAATAGTAAATGCTAACAGATGTAACTGAGCTTTATGGGGGCTTTTAAATACTAATACTCTCTCAATAAAGACCAAACCACGGGGTCTATAAAACTAGTATACAACCTGTTGTCTTGCATAGGTCATAAGGATGGGTAACGTATAAGAAGACTAAAAAAAAAGCCGATAGAGTTCGCAAATAAAATGTTAAGAAGCATTTAGGGTCAAACAAACGATGGCCGAATGTGAAGCATTTAAATTTAAGTAATCTAAATTGAATTTAGATTTAACGATAATTTCGAATGCAATGTCAACGAAAAACGGTTTCGTTGACATTGCAGTCAGCGTCTTCAGGTGGAAGATGAAAAACGTCCTTCCACCTGATGACGCTGACTGTAATGTCAGCGAAACTGTTGTCGCCAAAACCCACCGGACGCGGTGAAAACCCGAAGAGAATGCAGAGATCACCCATATCTATCCGTTGGGAAAAATATCTCTCTTAATTTGTCGCTTCCGACGGAACTAGAATTAGTTAGCATTCTCATACTATCTTCTCCGTATCGCTCCGAAAGATATCTATTCTCATTTGCTCAAGCAATCTAAGCCAAGGGCGTGACCTTCGAGTCTCTAGCGCCTCCAAGCTTAATGCTTATAAAATCTGTTCAGCGTTATCTGTACGCTCGTATCAGGTTTTGACGAATCGGTCAGCTTTACATTGAGATTCATTTGTTTCACGGATATGCACGCCGCATATTCAATGCGTGGCCGGAGTGCAAAATATCTCTGTTACTTATTCATCCGAAAATATTCCTACAACACGCTTGACGAATACTAGCTTCCACAGGGCTCTACCTAAAACATTTCTTACATGAGTCCTTCATGATAGATTTGTAGTTACCATAACTCCTAGATATTTCACTTCATCTGTTGTCTGTGAAGTTACGCATCTCAAATGAGTGTAAAACTTTCGTCTAAAATATTTTCTTCGAAATACCGTTTTTTTTTCATTTTCTAATCACATGCTAATGTCTTTTCGAGTGATTTTATCACAAAATTTTAAATGAGCACGAGAAATTTGGAAAGCACAATTACCAGTTTACTATATTTGAATTGCATCTTTTGCGCCGCATAAATGTTTTCCAGTGTTTCTACCGATTCTTATGAGGAAGATTTAATGTAACGCATCGCCTACATTGACAGTAGCTGTGCGCTCATGAAAATTACTTGATATATTGCATATATTATAGTAATAACGACCATGGCGCTTCTAGCCACCAACTACACTTTAAGTATCAAGTATTTAAAGACTATGGTAGTACCACACAAAAATGTTAGGGCGAGAGGAACTATTTTTTAAAAGAGTTCTCTAGATTGCCTCAAAAGAACTATGAAGTAGAGCAGTAGAGTGGCCAGGAATTTCGTTCGGGTGCGGGGGTTCAAAACAGGGTGGAAATTTTTTTAAAAACAGCGTACTAAGCAGAGGGCTTTAAACTAATTTTAGCATTTTTCATCATCGAAAAAAAATCATTTTTCAAAGAAATCTTTTGTAAATTCATGATTTTTCAATCTTTTGCTTTCTTTTAGGAAGCAACGTAATTGCGTCTTTATATTTCGGAGGGGGTTCCGGAACCCCCCGACACCTCCACTCGCTACGCTTCTGAAGTAGATTTGTCGCAGCCCACTTTTGCCTGGCATATCACTAGTGTAAGTGTGTTGGCAAGGGCTTTGAAGAGTGTGGATTTTATTTTCCTTCTTCCAACATAAAATTAAAGATAAATTGACGATTTGTCAGCAGTAAACGTTTCTAATAACTTCATAAATGAGTTTCATGGTTTTCACTTTATTTACGACGTGCCCATGGTAACCAGGCTTCAAAATTTTCAGCAATTTTTTTCTTAAATACTTCGGAGAATATCTCAACTCTTCTTGATTACCCTTGATGATCTTCATATTAAGTTCTATAAATCTTTAAAAAAAAACATTGTCTTTGCCAATTTCTCCGTAAGATTCCAGGGGGCGTTTAGTCAAGCGGGCGGGCACTGCCTTTCCCATTGTGGAAGCGTATCTACATCTATATAATACCCGTAGCGCCACCTACAGGGTGTTTGGCAGGGGGTGATCAATCACCTACATTCAGCATGTAAGAGGACCGTCACATGCACACCACACGATCATAGAAATATTGCTCAAGATAACAAAAAATACGAGCACATTCATGAAAAGTAAAAACTTGTCAACGGCTAGTAATTCATAGAGAAAATTCATGCAAGGTTAGAAAAATGGAAAGAGAAAAACTTGCAATGAGTTGACCTAGGACGACACCATTAATCATATTAATCGAGACATCGTTAGTATCCTTAAAAGTAAGAGGAAAGAATGACAATTTTAAATCTCAATGTAAATTTTTTGGCGATCTATTTCCTGAATTTTCTTCTCGTGATCACGTCTACTATAGTACGACGGTAAATGATGTACGTTTAACGTTGTCTGAGAAAAAATATCCGAATTTACCTATTAATTTTAGCTTATGCTTCTTTCTACGCCCCTGTAAAGATTCCCATCCCAACTCGCCTGGCGTATTGGACACGCTAACCTTATAAACACAAAACGTACACGACGCGACGATTCGACTTCTTGAGAGAGAAGTGTAGAGCGCGCAATAGAATAGAATAGATATTTATTCAAGCTCTGGGTATACCCTTGGAGCAAAACACAATTTACAATAATTGGCTCATCAAAAGCAAAAAGTTCATGAAAATATCAAGCAATAACAATAAAGTTGTTTGATACACAAATAATAAAGAAATGACACGTAAACAAGGATTAAAATTTGACAACACACGGAATATGAATTTTATGTGGGAGTTTATTTTCGCTCTCCATTGAGTAAAGCCATGAATAATTGATATTTAAATGCATGGTTGGAGCCCTTTTGTTTTAGATCCTCAGGGAGAGAATTCCAAAATTTAGATGCCGTTACTAGAAATGATTTCTGGCAGGTAGTTGTGCGTGGCGTAGGATAACATAAATAGTCCTTTTTGCGAGATGACATGTGAGTGGTTACTGATCTGTTCATAAAGATTTCCCGGAGATAATTAAGGATTCCCTCCCTGAAAATCTTAAAAAGAAGAGCACCGAGTAGATATTTCCTTCGATTACAAAGATTTAGCCAACCAAGGCTGATTCTGTACTGTGATACATGAACATCCTTTCTTAAATTGAATACATATCTTACACATGAAATGAGTAGCCTTTGTAACTTTTTATCCAGCTCTTTAGGCATGTCATCATAAACAAGACTACAATAATCAAAGGAAGGGAATACCAGGGTAGAAATTAACATTTTTCGGGTGGATATAGGAAGTAAGTGCTTAAGAAGTTTTAGTTGATACAGAGGAGGATAGGAAATAGAGGACTCTACCTAGAGCACATTAAGTATCACACTTGTCACGACTGTAAATATTGTGTTTGTACAACGCAAGAATGTTTAGAGCTCCAGAGAGAAACAATTACTTGGTCGTGAGCTAAAAGAATTTATCCGAGTCTCGCTTATTTTGGGTACCTTGTTTATGCTTCCGACTTAAAGCTGCTGAAAGTCCCATCATCACAAACTCCCATTATCTTCTGAGGGTTAAGTGAATTTCCTCACCCGTCCCGGGAAGAGTGGATTATTTTACTGGCACTTGAAGCCGGGGAGGAGATTCTCGTAAATCCTCCAGTGCTTTTTCTCGACTGCAACGAACGCCTTGCGCCTCGAGTGGAAAAAAATGGATATTCTCTCATCGAGTGCTTTTCCTTCGTGGATTTGCATTCTTTATTTTTAGCTGAAAAAAACATCTGCCTCGGGAAAAAAAATAAATAAACGCTCTGCGATGGGAGAAAACTAAACTCTACTTTCGCAGGTTCACTCGAATCGATAAACTTATCCCCGATGAAACTGGCCCACGGCCGAGGGCCGAGACCGGCCCTTAAAAACAGCAGCGCGTCCATTTGACGTGCAGCAGATTTCCCAATTGACAGAGAAGACTGGCATACTAAAACTGCATGGTACGCAGATGACGCAGCTATCATAGCGAGACGTAAATGCCCAGATAAAGCCAAGTTTGACGAAGTAATTAAATGGAACAGTAAATGGAGAATGCAAATCAACGCGGCTAAGACCAAAGCAATAATGTGTAGAAAGCAGGCCACAACAGAGGATAATAGACGAGAGATAGAGTATGAGGGTTCTGGGCGAACCCTTCGAAGGATACAACACACCGGGGCCGGGAACCAAGCCCGTGGCTTATACGCCCGATCACCCGGGGAGGGGCTGGAGAGGAAGGAAAAAGGAAAGAGGCGCCGCCGCGATGAGAGCCCGACGACGCCTATGGGAAAGGAAAGGGACGGAAGGGACGGGACGAGGGAAAAAAAACACCCCAACGCAATAGAAGCGAAGGGGGCCCTACTATTATCGAAACGAGGCAAAGCCATTAATATGCCAACGATTTTGGAGAATATTCCTATTAATGAATAGACGAGAGATAATCACAATAAAACAGCAAACCTTGTGCTGGGAAGAACACGCCACATATCTGGCCATAGAATTTGATAGGAAATTAAACATGAGCCGCCAACAAAGTAATACATTAGCAAAATACATAGGCTCGGGGGTGTCTCTAAACCCCATCTTAAAAAGCAACGCCATGCCGGTAGCAACAAAAACAATACTATACTAATCATTCACGAATGTGCTGCGCCCGCTCCCAGCGTGCTTCCCCCGCTCTTTTCAATGCAGTTCCACAGAGGAATAAACGCGTTTCTAATTTTAAAATGTAGAAAAAAAAGGCAGGGTCTTATGTACAAATTTAATTGGAATGTTCATGTACAAATTGAGGTCAGAGGACCTCTTTCATTAACACAGCATTGGAAGTAATTACACTATCCTCTGTTAAACGCACATGATGACACATACTTACGCATCAACAGGAGACTTGAATGTGGAATCCGCCGCATTTTAATAAAAGTTATCTAAAGAATACGAGATATTGTTGCAAATGAACTAATGTATCAGTTTGTGCGCCGTTAACGCCAGGAATATTTAACTGTTTTTGGTTTTTATTTTAATTATTTAAAAACCAATTTTTGGAAACAATAGCAATGTTAATGAAGTAAGATATGCCGTCGCATGTTCTCTGATAAATTCGGTGCATTTTGGTACCTCATTTGTAGAGTTTGGTTGCGTATAAGTTGAGAAAAAGGTATCTATACAGTAGAAATAATATAGAAGATACAATCATCATTACTGTATGCAGCACCGGCGTGGTGGGGTTTACTAACAAAAGAGAAAATCGATAAAATCGATCGAAAGGTGAGACGGAACCTGCGTTCTGTATTTAAAATAAGACAATGTTTGGGTAACTGAGCGGTGTACACGGTTAGCCAAGTAACCGCAGCCAAAGAGGTGGTGCGAAAAATAGCTAAAAAGTATTTTGACGAACCGGAAGAAAAAGACAACGAAGCTATTCAAGAAATACTATCATATAAAGACATCTTTAGAAATAAATTTCTAAGACCTGAGCAAATCTTAAACATATGAACAATAAATAAAAACAAATGACGAACGCAAGGGCGTTATACTAATGCGACAGTATCCGTGGAAACGAAGACCACAGTCCACAGGCATACGTGCAGCAAATGTTGATGGAGACTTTCGCGGGGTGGTGCAGCATGCGTAGCAAGGTTTTAAGGTTGACCTCCGCGTCGTCTCATCTCCATGACGACAGTTTCGCCGGCGTCGCAGCTGGCGTCTTCAGGTTCGAAGTGTTTGATACAGGTTTTTTGCCCGTCTTCTATAGGCTTTGGTTTGGGCTAGGTGCGTTCTGATTGGTCCGTTTGGGTAAGAGTCTCTTCCAGGTGTTTGAGAGCGAATAGCTGTCCTCCCTGTTGAAAGTGGATGTTTTCGCTATTTCGATAGCCTCGCGTATGAGTCGGGGAAAGTAATTCTTTTCTCTAGCGATGATTTTTGCATTGTCAAAGTCCACATCGTGCGTTGGTCCTTCGAACCTGAAGACGCCAGCTGCAACGCCGGCGAGACTGCCGTCATGAAGATGAAACGACGCGGAGGTCAACCCGAAAACCTTGCTACGCATACGTGCAGCATCTAATCTTACTTCTCCAAGATTTGATACGCAGAATCGATAATCCTTAGTTATCTTCCTTTACCCACTGTACCATTGGAATGATAGTGATTTCAAGCAGATTAAAAGTCCAATGTGGCCAAAATTATCCCCATGCATATGTTGGAAAGAAGGCTTCCGCGGAGTGGTGTCGATGATTGGCTGCTTTCAGGTTCTCTCCCGCATCTGTTCATCTCAGGCGACGACATGTTTCGCAAACGTTGCAATTTGCTTCTTCAGGTCCGAAGTGTAGGATGCAGTTATCCAGCGATTTGATCGATGGATTTTTCTTTCTCATAGGAAAATTCTCTAAAATCGCTGGCACATTAATAGCTTTGCTTGGTTTCGCTATTTAGTTGGGGTGAGTAATATGTGGGGAACAGAATTCGAAATTTTCAGGTAGAAGGGAAGAGAAAGAGAAGAAGTCCAATGAGAAGTTGGAGGGACTTAGTCGGGAATGATTTGAGGGAGAAGGGTTTCACTGAAAGGGATATCCAGTGATTTGGAGGAGACTAGTCAGAAACAGCGAGCCTTAATAGGAATAGCTGCAGGGAAAGAAGTAACAATAGCATAAAAAAACACACAAATTTAGTGCCAATGCCATCGCGAGTTTTGAGGGAAGCTAATTATAAACTTGAACCCTTATCGGAATATGTTCTCTTCCATGCGGGAACTTTTTTCGGATACCTCACTGTTGAATAGGTATCTAACGATTTGATCGTTGGATTATTTTTCCTCATAGAATGATCCTCCGAAATTGTTAGAACATTAATAGCTTTTCTTGGTTTCGTTATTTAGTGGGCCTTCTTCGCTTCTATAACGTTGGAGTGTTTTTCCCCGTCCCGTTCCTTCCGCTCCTATCCTATCCCAGAGGCGTCGACGAGCTCCTATCGCGGCGACGCCTCTTTCCTTTTCCCTTCCTCTCCAGCCCCTCCCCGGGTGATCGGGCGTATTATTCTCTGACTTGGTTCCCGGCCCCGGTGTGTTGTATCCCTGAAGGGTTCCCCTTGAGCCCTCATTCTCTTTGTAGGGTGCAGTTATTAAGAAAAATACTATGAAAAGTGAGAATTTTACAGATTCTAAATTTTAATGATTCATTACGGTTCTATTATCTACTTATCGAATGTATTCCTTGAATCTACGCTGAAATCTAAAAAATCCTGGCGTGAATTTTTTCAAATTACCATATCAAAAAGCATTAGGTTCTCTTTTATCTTCAAACACCTTTGTTTTTATTTTTATGTAATCTTTTTACACTGAGTATGTAGTAAATAAAGAAAATAATGAAAGCGTAGAATTTTATTATCCCAAAAATCTTACGGACGCAAAAAAGCGGACATATTTTTGGAAGACGGGCGTCATCAAGTAATTAATTCCTGAACTGACCGCATTCGCACGCCAACGAGCTGTGCGCTAATTTTGACCGTCGCTTTACTGAGGCGACTGATAATCGGGCTCTCCATGGACGACCTCCGGGAAGAGGAAGACGAAGTGTTCGACATGGTAGGTGAGGCAGCTTTTGGATGAGATAAGGAGGAGACGGAAGGTATGGTTGGAGTGAGTACTTAGCGGGGAGGGCATGTGAAATCTGTCTTAGAGGTTAGAATGTTGTGTAAACGAGGGAGGGGAAGGAAAAGAATAGAATTTTTAGATATGATTAAGGGGGGGAAAGTTATTATATTGTTATTATACTTTTTTTATTTATGACCTAGTGAGCCGTATGTAATTGCGTATGTAAAGATATACAATTCATAATATAACAATTCAATTGTGTTTCTAACGTGACACGACGCAAGAAAACATGAAACCTGTCGACAAGCAATGTGAAGAATACTATATAAAATTACTCACAAACTCAGAATACTATATAAAATAACTCACAAACTCAGATTCTACATACTATACAAATAGTTATAAATACTATTTAAATTTTATATAGTATTTAACTGCTTTGTGCTTAGAAGGACAAAGGATGTCTACATGCTATAAAGACATTATTTAATAAAAACGGTATATTTTTAGATATCAGTGTCTAGGAAGGTATCATTTTCCTAGAAGAATACCTTAATAGCATCAGACTGATGTATTTTATCGTAATCTACTCATTCTTCTGTCTCCACAGCTATCCTCGTGTTATGGGAAGGTATCATTTTCCTAGAAGAATACCTTAATAGCATCAGACTGATGTATTTTATCGTAATCTACTCCTTCTTCTGTCTCCACAGCTATCCTCTTGTTATGGGTCGCTGTTCCCAACTAGTTCCCCTCCAAGTGCTTCCATTCAAACCCTTCTCCCTCAAATTATTCCCGACACAGTCCCTCCAACCTGTCTTTTTTGGTCAACCCTTCATTCTCTTCCCTTCTAACTTCATATGATTTCCAAAAGAACTGTCCTCCACTTTCATTCGCGCACCAGGAGAAGAGACGGTCATGATTTTTCTCCAAAAATACCGATTGGCACTTTTTTCATGCGAGTTTTTTTTCACTTCATGAAGGCATGATATAGAATAAAAACAACGCACCTAAATTAAAATCAATAGCAGAATTTGGTTTCCTATGTATTTTGGAATACTAATGTACTACTTTTGGGTCGATAGAAAAAAAGTCGAGAACTGAGGTCTTGGTCAGCTTCTTTCGAGTTTCACCCAATATCCAAGAATAATACCCATTAGGAAACTAATTAACTTACTTGTTACTTTCTACTAACAACTACATATCTTAGTTAAAAACATCATATATCCACGCACATACATACTTTTACGAGTCCTCCAAGACATGCATTTCATCATGCACTTTAAAGGTGTAAATGATTTTATTAAAAAAATTAATGTGATTTTAAAATCTTGCTGTCAATGTGAAACAAATTCATTAAGTACCATCCCATTACTTCCAAGGTTATACACATTTTCTGTTCATGGTATTTATGTTTGCTTGTGATCACTGTTCTATGAAGATTTCGGTGTACACGCAAATATGTTTTATTTCACCCTGAAAATAGAACTAAGAGTCCCAAAATAAATATTTAGAGTCCGACACGTTAGCTGAGAATAGTAAGTGCATTGAAGGACCAACTCTCGATGTCCGGAACTCGATATTTATTATAGAAGATATCGAAAACAAGAAGGCTACAGCAAAATTACTATACTTGAAACAGCGATGAGTTTATGCAAAATATTACATTATTTATAGTGTAGTCCCTCTAATCCGAACTAATTGGGACTGAACCCTGTTCGTATTCCCTTATTTTTCGGATTGTCCGAAATAATAGCAAAAAAAATCTCGTTTGAAACGGAAGAACGAATCACATGGTTATGCAGTACATAGGAACCGCATAAGTGGACAAAACTGTTCTTACTGCAAACCCCTTCTTCGAAGCACTACAATCACACTGACAACTCATAGGCGAGTCAGGCAGTTCGGCAGTCATATTACTGTAATTTGATTTAAATACAGTATTGCACGCAGATTATAATTTATATTTTTCAGTATATTTTAAGCGTTGATTAGTGTCTTTGTAGAGGTCTTCAAGAATTAAATGCAAATTTCAAGGCAAACGATTCGGTATATGTTTATACCTTCATAGGGTTTATAAATAAATATGATTACACTAACTTGATACATAAGGGCATAGTGTGTTACTATCAATTTTTTTACAATAATACAATTGATAGGTAAATTTGAACTATATTACCTTGGTTACAATCAATAAATAAATCACACGTCAAAATTCTTGTCTCTTCTTTTTAATTAATTTACATTTTTTTCTTTTTGTTGTGAACAGTAATCAATGCTAAAAATTGAGGTTGAGAGAAAAAAAAGCCGGTATATTTTAAATTTTCCACATAACGGAATCATCGTCCTGTGTTTAGTGCCTAAATATTGAAGGAAATAACTGTACTGTTAATGAAGAAAGGTTAATTTTCTTTGAAATTAATTTCGTCCCGGAGTTATTGAACGTGTTCGAAATAGCGGGACTGTACACTATGACCATCATTAAAATTTTGCAATAAAATACTATTAAATACACCGAGCGAGAAATTGCACAGTCAGAAAAGCTTTTTTTTCAAATATACGCGTTCTACAAGCGAAATAAAGTCAGACGTATTTCATTTTGTTGGTTTCTATATCATAACGGCACACAGTCGATATCCGGAACAATGTAAGTAAGGGATCAACAACGAGAAGACTATAGAAAAGTTACCATATTTAAAACAGCGATTTAATATTATTTACACCTCCACACATCACGTCTACATGCCAACGGCACAAAAATAAATTAATAACCTACGAGATACTAAAATAACACTCAAAATACCGTATATCCCACAGATTTTGCTCACATCATACACATTTGCAATCTTATTGACAACGCAATATGTTTATATTGTAATACATCGTGTAACCTGCAAGTTCGGAATAGATTTGGAACTGTATGTTTTGACGAAATTAAAAAAAACTCAATTGGTTTCTTTTTTTGCATGTCCATGCCAAATAAGCAGCTGTTCCCTTTTACCCCGATGCCCCGAAAAACGGAATGTGTCGCCTCTTTAATGTACCCCATTAGCATTGGAATGATGAAAATACAAATAAATTGTTCGGTAAACTTCCTTTCGTATTTGCCGCCGAGTGGTGCATTTTGTTTTTCTTTTATTTATTGTTGTGTGTTCACCGTAAGAGGGCAAAAGGTTCTCAATTGTTGAATTGAAGTCAATTGTTGGAAGTAAATGCGGAACGCGGGTGCTTCGGACATCGAGGAGAACCTGCCTCAGAGATCACGCGCCAGCTCGCCATGGCATTGAAGCCTCCGAATTTTCGTAAGTATCATTCGGCGGCATTACATTTTAATACAGTCCACTTTTCACCTTTTTGAATATTAAACATAAATTATATCTCAACTTTAATGCGAAATGTTTTTGGCCCCCTAGAACCTCTTTTCGGCGTTTTTTTTTACATACGGTAATAATATCACCCTTAAACAAATTGCAAGTTCATAAAGATTTTTCGAGAATGTAGATGTTCATTATGCATTAGGACCTTCTGAGAACCAAAATGGTAGTCAAAACATCGTATCAACCACAGCTTTCGCAAAAATCGCACACATACGCATGTATAGGATAAATAAATAACAATATTAATATTACGATACATCCAGTAAAGTCCAAGCATAGAAAGGAGAGTGTTAATTGTAATTTTAAGTGAGAAATATTCCGTCAGAGTACCCAAGAAATGGGACACCAATACCTGAAAATTGGATGGGATGTCAATACAGCAATGCTTTTTTCTACAATTTACGGAGAATAATCCCCCAAATCTTCTTTCTTACTATAAAAGTTCATGTTTTAGAATTGTCCACCCCTTTAAACACTTTTAAGAAATGTAAATGCAAAAAAATTTCCTTTGAATCACTCTAAATTATCGGAAAGTGATAAAAATAAAAAAGGGGCTCCCCCGAAAATGATGCAGGGTGATGAGGGAAAATCGTAGGTCATATTTGAATACAGAATAGTCAGCAGGAATGGTGTCAGGGCCGATTTCCATGCCGCCCATGCTGACCAAGGTCAAGTGGTTGCGTTGCAAAATTATGATACGTATATTGGTAACCACGGTATTATGTGTTGTCCATTTACATATTATTCAGAGTATATTTATTGTTAAGTTACCACCGTAATCAACCTTGGCACGTTGGTGACTATTTTGTTGAGTTTATTATCATATATATATTTTATTTGAACCGTGGTGGTCTGACGGTGGTTTCACGGGTTTCCCACCTCCTTAGGGCGAATGCCGGGCCAACACCACTCCCGTACCAGTGAGAAATCCCCAGTAATGCCGAAGAGGCGCAAGCCTATAACAGCTTCACGAGCTGTTGTTATGTTGTTGTTAAAATTTTATGTAACTGTTAATAATTGCTCGTGAAATAAACAATTTTTTAACTTGAACTTGGTTAAGGGCGACCGCGGATCGGACCTTGCTTACGACGGAGTTTGTAAGAACTGCAAAGCACTCTATGATGGATAAGCGAATCGATTCTGGACGTGGTGATTACTGCTGGTCGCTTCAGTTTAAGCGCACCAGAAATGCCGGGTGTAAAGTCAGGTTTATAGAGAAAACGAGTCGATTGTCGCTTGAGTTCATCAAGCGGGTTTGGGAGGGGGGTGGGAACATGTTTGTGTCACGTGTGTTCGAGAAGTGGGTCCATAAGTTGTTTAAAAGCAAAAAAAAACACTCACAATGTGGGTAAATTTTACTCGGGATTCCCACCGGGTTAATGTTTTTATAACGGCTAACGTTTCAAGTACCGTCTCGGCAGATTAACCCGGTGGGTATCCCGAGAAAAGTTTACCCACATTATTCGCCGGGAAAGCATAAAATCATATTTCACTCACAATGTCGTTTAAATGGGCGGAATATACAGACAATACGCTCATTCGCTCTCAACAATACTTCATCTACATCTACATAATACCCCGCAAGCCGCCTAAAGGCGTGTGGCAGGGGGTGTTAGGACACCAGCCGTTTACAGCTATTAAAAAAAAAGAAGTGCTCTAACGAGGTTGGGATAAGCGTTTATTAAAGTCCTTTATGGTTCGGGGGAAAAACGAATTCGCATATCTATCCGTTCGGCAAAACATCTCTCTTAATTTATCACTTCTATCGGACCTGGAAATATAATGTGGCTCTAATATTATGTTCTCTGTATCGCTCTTAAAGATATCCATTCTCAATTGTTCAAGCAATCTAAGCCTAGCGCGCAGCCTCCGAGTCTCCAACGGCTCCCAGCCTAATTCGCTTAACATCTGGGTAACACTGTCTGTACGCCCGTAGCAGTTTTTGACGAAATGCGTAGCCTCCCTTTGTATTTTATTCAGTTCGCGGATTAAGTCTTTCTGTACCGGATCCCATATGCTCGCTGCATATTCAAGGTGCGGTCGGACGAGAGCGAAATAGCACCTTTCTTTTACTTTCTCATCCGAAAATCTTCCCACAATACGCTTGACGAATCCTAATTTCTTCAGGGCTATGCCGCAAATATTCTTTATATGTGTTCCCCACGTGAGGTTCGAGGTTATCGTAACTCCCAGGTACTTCACTTCGTCTGTTGCCTTTATGTTAATGCCATCCACTGCATAAACATGGTTAGAGTTGGACGAATTCCGCAAGAAATGTAACGCCATGCATTTGCTCAGATTAAGTTCGAGTCCCCACTCTTGACTCCACAAATGAACGTTGTTTAAGTCCGATGATAGATTTCCATAGTCAGAGTGATCACTAATTTCGCGATAGATGACAGCGTCGTCAGCAAATAAACGTATTTTACTGCTAATGCGGGAGCAGAGATCATTAATGTATATAATGAACAACAGGGGGCCGATTACGCTTCCTTGTGGAACACCTGATGTAACGTTTACAACATCGGAGCTAATTCCGTCAAGAACAACTTTTTGTTTACGATCTCTGAGAAAGTCGCGTATCCAGTTTAAAACTGTATCGTTTAATCCGCATGACTGTAATTTGTATAAAAGTTTGTTGTGAGGTACAATGTCGAAAGCTTTCTTAAAATCTAGAAATAGTGCGTCAACTTGTCTTTTCGATTCACCAGATTTTATAACGTCGTGAAGAAAGAGCGCGAGCTGTGTTTCGCATGATCTACCCTTTCGGAATCCGTACTGACAGTCATGGAGGAAGTTACGTCTGTCCAAGAAAGTCATGATATTGCTAACGACGATATGCTCAAGTATCTAGCCTATAATCGATGTTAATGAAAAGGTCGTCTTGGTAACCACGATTATATAAGCGTTGAGAGAACGTTTTGAATTGAACATTTACATAATGGAGAGAAATATACAATTAATGACGGATGAACTTGTGAAATATAGGCGATTTTTCGTATTTTAGCCCTTACCCTGCTAGGGTTGTAGCTCCTCCATTTCTGATTATGAGGGTTTGAACCCAACAAACTTAAACAAATTAAAACAGGATTTTTGTTAAATAGACGGAGTGATATTAATTAATACCAATACCTAGCGGCTCAACTTAATTTCGAAGACATAATCCCAAATAGCGAGGATCTATTATATGTTATCCCCTTTCGAGCGACAGAACGCGCCACCAACGATCTGTCCCCAAAAATCCAGCATTCGCATATTCCTTGAGGTATATTTATAAAAATTCGACAATTCATACACATTTTCATCTATTCATAGCTATAAGGTAAGAGATGGCTGGGTGAACGCGGAATAACGTGAAAGATAGCTATCACCTGGCCTGTAATTTATTTTCACAAACAGCCATAAAATTAGCTATTCTAAAACCTGCTCTTATTTGCGAGGCAGGAGATGGGAATAGGAACGCGAAATATCGAGACACAAAAATATAACCAGACGCGTAAGTTATTTTCATTAACATTATAATAAAAATAGCTATTCTAAAACATGTTTTTAATTGCTATGGTATAGATGGCGCCACAAACGCAAATCAGCGTTAGACGGGACACAAACAGACGCGCAAGATATTTTCATAATCATTATATATATACAACAAATTGTCTTCGCCAGGAATATTCAGTTTTTGGCTATGGCATCCATTTATTGTTACTCTTTACGCGACCTTCATTAGACATCAATTCTCGATTACTTGAATCCCATACATTTCCCGTGTAAAACATTTTTAAAGAATGAATTACGTGAGGAAATGATTATTGAGGTAGCAGCAGCAGCAGTAGAAATGGTCACCGTTACCATATAATGTCAGCGTCGTTAAACATATAAAAAATAAGCATAAAATGTAGGCATAAGTAGGCTAAAAACGTAAGTTAATATTTTGATAGAATTTGGTTATTAAAATTATCAAACACCTTTCATCTTAGAAGTCCATGATGAATTTTCATCTAAAACTGATAAAAAATATTTACGATGCATGCAATTCTGTATATCGCTTTGCAAAGCCATTCCACAGAGGAGGACTTATTGTACATTGCGTTAAATTAGTGATTTCGAAACGTCAATTGGTGTAACGCGGGCAAACGGCGTTCAAAGTAAAAATAGAAGTCGATATTTACACCAAAATAATGAATTAGTTTTGTTTAGGTGAATGAAGTTGGATAACCAGGCTTCAACTCGGAAATTGAGGGCGGAAGTTTATATCCCCGTAACTATGTAAATAAGTCTCAAAAAGGGATCTATCGAATGCACACTTGGATCGATAATAACTTCAGCTGTAATCATTCGATCCGCTTGATTTAACTTTTGTCGGATTAAACACATTAGCATTAATATTATATATGACTTTCATATCCATACTTTGCTTAACAACAAAGTTATTAGCGAATAAAGCGTATCCAAGGAGATTGGTATCGATATAACCCGCACGTGAATCAATTGAGTGAAATGACCACCATTGCAAACGTTGACCTTTTTGATAAAAGCATTACCCTAAAAATCTCATGCATCTAGCTTTAATGGTTGCTAAGATATTCAAGATGGTTTCCAAGCCACGCTCTACAAAAAAAATTGCGACAGTGATTTTTCACGTGCAGGATATTTTTCGGAATTTTATTATGAATTAACCAAGAGGGTTACGGGGAAAGTAGGGTATATCGTTAGGGTGCGGAGCACCCTACACGGTTTTTCACGTAGATTCCAAATTTTCATATGCCACACGTCTCAAGGCCGAAATCCGAGTTTGAAAATTCACCCATCACGACAATGTAAAATCGAAATCGTTTATTCCTCGGGATTGTTTCGACATATGAAAATTTCAAGATAGCCAAAAAATCAACCAAAAAATCCTCTACCTTATATTTCAAGGAATTTGTCGTGCAATTATTGCAAGTTGGTCAAAAAAATCCTAAAATTTTCCCATAAGAAAAGCATTTGAAACGTTCAAAAAATAATTTAAAAAATACTAAATATCAATTCGTCGCAATGTCAACCGTACCAAAAAATCGATCAAAAATCTTGTTTATGTCCATTGAATATCATGTTCCTCAAACGTTTAAAAATACGAAATAAAAGCGAAAAAGTTTTAGTCCCACAAGGCTCCCATGTTAATTCAAGTCGATATATCTCGAGAACTATCAACTATATGGACGTATGAGCTTTAAGAGAAATGGAAGTGTACTGGAAATGCAGTTTATAACATGATCTATAAATAAACTAAAATTTTATAACGTTGGAAAAAATGTGAAAAATTGCTTACATTTTGTTACCATACGCAAACATACTCCGTACTTTGTGAGAAAACCTGACGTGATAGGGAAAAATGGAGTGCATTTTTGAAATCAGCGCTGGAAAGTACATAAAAATCAGTTATCAAATTTCAAACAATTTTCAAAAAATATTTTTTTGCAGACCTGTGTTATTCATAGCGTGAGACTTCAGTATTCATAGCAGCGCGTGCATAGAGAACTTTAGCGCGGGCGCTGGTGAAATTGGCACGGAAATTAGCTTCGCGTTTGGTCGAACTTTAATTAACGGGAAAATTAGCATGAAATTTTTCAAACGCGCAGTCATTTCTTTAAATTACTAAATCGTCTTTCGCTCGTTTTTTCGTTGATTCAAACCATGAGTACCTGAGGAAAAAATCTTGGTTTTAATAATAACATGGTTATTATATGGAACAGAGAAGTGAACTGCGTATAAGACATCGATGCGGCTACGAAACAACTCATCTCAATGTCAATACAGCATGTGCGACAGTTTTCGATTATATCTTGCAGAATAATAATAGGTTAAATAAATAATTAAATAGTTAAATAAATAAATAGTTAAATAAATAGTTAAATAAATAAATAGTTAATTACACGCTAATTTCTTCTATTAACGCCTCAAAACTGTGAAGCTAAATATTTCGTTATCGGCCCTTTAAAATTTATTGATAATGTTTTCATAAGCAAGGAGAAAACAGGGGGTGAATATATATAGGGCGGAGAAATATTTTCCCACGAAATTTTAACCCTGCGTAGCTGATGCCAGCAAGAAAAAAAATACTGATGATTTTAGATCGAAAACGAACCATATGTAAACTATTGCCTCGCTCACATTACTATTGTCCGAGGGATCGTCCAAACGATTGTTGGCCGAACTAGCCGTGTGAATGCATGTCCTGACAATAGTTGACGTATTTCCGTACGTTGCCACTTTACGATGGTTATGCGCTGGGAGACCGGAAAAGAAAGAGTCAAGAGAAAGATGAAAAGCTCGTGAAGCTCTATTTTTATCATAGATTTGTCCTAGGAAGGAATAATGTGGGCGGAAGAAAAATTATTCGGTAAATACACGTTGAACATACTAATACTATATTGTCCCTGCATACCTCAACAGCTTTGCTAACCGTCAATTTCCCGTTCACTTTAGATGTCAGCACTAGAGGGCAGCACAGGTTTTAACCATCGTTGTGTGAATGCACGATAGTTCCGACAATCGCTGGAACAATCGTAATGTGAATGAGGCATAAGGAAACTTTGAGCCAAGCGCTCCGATTGGCAGCGAGTTTGCCCCGTTGCCGGATGCCTTGTTTGCTTCGCGATTTCCGGAAGGCAAAGCCAAAGTGACTGCATAGAGGAGGCCAAATTCCATCAATATAGAAGGCTGATTTCTTTTGCCACTTCGGTCGCATTTTAAAAGTGTCCGCGGCGCGGTGATGAGTGCAATACGATCCACTTAATTTCCAGTATTTCTCAGTATGTGGTCTTTGCAAATGCGAGGAATTGCATTGGAAAATTATAAAATTTTTATAGATCATATCACCATGCATAAAACATTTCGGTAGACACCACTAATTATACCTTATTTCCCCCTGAAACTCGGATCAATTTGCACGTCAGCGAAACGAGAGGCGACTCCTGTAAACCCATTTAAACGCGCAGTGTGTAGCATCAAATTTAAAGATCGACTTGAGGATCCTCTTTTGTTATATTCATGAGCAAAGCATTCGAAGTCATGAGTTGTTTAGAGCATCCGGCGGCAGGGCAAACTCGAGATCAATCGGAACGCTTGAATCAAAGGTTTTTGACGATTAAAAACGGAGCGATTTCGACATAAACGTCATTCGTAATTTTGGTTTCTAAAGGCATCAGCTATTTTAGATTTCGTGACACAATTTGTCTCCACCCTGTACGTTGAGGATAGCTTTTCATTCGTGTTACACATTTGGGTCATGATTTCGTGCAAGATAATTTTTATTATTATCTTCAGAACGATACGTGGCACACTGAACTGTGACGTTTAGATTGGGCTAGACTTTTTGTGGGACCGTCTCACGCACTTGAGGGGTTTCGCGAGCAATACTCGCGCTTCATGATAAGAAATATTAAAATTTATGTTAAGCAATTGTCGTCCGCAGTTGAGGAGTTTAACTTCTGCGGAAAAGATGCGGACCAAATTTGCAAAAAGTACGCAAATGATCTTGCAAATGGTACGGCGTTGCCAGCGCCACCAACGGCTGATACCAACCGTATCTTTGCTTGAAAAAGATGGGAAAGCTGTGTTCACTAAGTTCATGTCGAGAGATTTTGTTGCAAATGATTGTGTCCAAATTAAATTGCCTGCTGCTATCCCAATTGGTAACAACACTGATGTGGATAATAGCAAATATAGGACATCTGGACATTGAAATATTGGACATCTGTTCTGATCCTTACCTTGACTGGTATGCAGATGAGGATGAGCAGAAGGTCGGCCGAGGCGAGGGAGGCGAGGAAGACGTTGGTGGGAGAGGGTGTCTGGAGCCCCCTTCCGTGGGACGACATGTAAGAAGACGAGGCCGCGGGGAGACAGCAGCAAGAGCTTCTAAACCCGGACCTCCGCCTGCACGACGTGGTCGCCACGATGATCAGGAAGTTGCCCGTGACGCCGAACACGAACGTCAGGGAATAGACGACCAGGGCGGGGAGCAGTTCCGTCCAATTGAAAGTGTTCAGCGATTCCTCCAGATCGTAGTCGTACTCCTCCTCTTGCGTGACGCTTTCCACGTCTTCGTCGTCTTCTGAAACCTTTAAGTCGTTCAGGGCGGTCACTGTGGGCGTAGCGTTCCAAACAGACCCCACCGGTGACGTATACACGTCCAATCCATCCCTGTCAACTTGTTCGTCGCCTTCGTTCACACTTTCAACCCCCCCAACTATATTCAAATCCTCTCCATAGTCAACTTTTCTCCGCTTACTCTTTCCTCCACTTTTGTCACTTCTGTCCGCCTTGTCGGTGGACGCAACTGGTATCCTTTCAACTTCTTCCGTACGTTGGCTAACCTGTTCTTCGCCACCGCCTCCCGTAGTGGACTCCACGCCAGCACTTTCGAGGTCCTCAAATTCACTTCTAACATCTGCATATCTCACTTTTTCTCGCACGCCCTTTTCTCTAACATCGTCACTTTGGTTGGTCGCGTCAGAGCCGTCTGCTGGTACTAGCTTCCCTTCCGCTGTACCCTGGACAAATTGCTCTTTATCAACGATATCCCCTCCTACCAACCCTTCGTCAACACTAAGAAACCCCCCAATTCGGCTGCTATCTTCCCTATAGTCCACTTTTCTCGGCCTCTTTTCTCTGCCATTGTCACTGAGGTCAGTAGACGACACTGCTACCGTCTTCACTTCCACTGAGTCCTGGAGAACTTTTAGTTCTCTAAAGTCACCTTCTTCTCGGGAATCTTTGCTAGAACTTTCGAGGTCTTCAAGCTCTCTATATTCCACTTTCTCACGTCTACCTCTACGCCTACTTTTTCCACTTTGGCCGGTATTCTCAGCGGACAACACTGACACTGTCGTACTCACTTCCACTGCATTCTGGCTTACATGTTTGTTATCATCATCTACAATTGGGAACTGATCGTTAGCACTTCTAAGGGGCTCGAGTTCACTTTTAACTTCTCCGTATCGCTCTAGTTCGTGTCTCCTATTTCCTTTGCTACTGTCACCATGGTCGGTCGTGATAGTAGACCACACTGGTATTGTTTCATCTTCCACTAAATCCTGGACATCCTGCTGAACTTCATCGTCTCCTCTTTCTGGGAAGTCTTCGTTAGCACTCCCAAGTCCCTCAAGTTCACCTCTAACCTCTCCATACCTCACTTTTTCTCGTCTGCCACTATCGTCACTTTCACTGATCGTGTCAGTAAACCACTCTGGAGCCTCCTTGGCTTCTACTGCACCCTTGCGCACACGTTCACCTACGTAAGACCCATGAATATCCTCCTCTATTACACTATCATCTGGGTTATTCCCACCCAAATTCTGTCTATGAGCGTCTACTTTTGTCCTACTACGCTGTCCTCCATTCGTTTCCACCATAGAGCAAGTCAAAAGGGACAGTGAAGCTATTAAGAAGGTAAATGGCGACATTTGGATGGTGATAGTTGTAAGAAAACAGGGCAGCTTATAGATTTTTGATTTACCTCAAGTTTGGGATCATCTCTCAGTCAGAATATGATTCCTGAATTATTCATTTATAATTTGAACATTTAAGTGCAACCCATTTACTCTTCCCACTTTGAAGCACTTCACAGAGCAACCATAATTGAAAAAACATTCGAATTTACCCTTTACCCTGAAATATTTTGGTCTTCATTTCTAGATCTATTTCCCACCACCAACTCTACAACAAGAAGAAGTTATTCAAGCAATTTACAAAGCACATATGCGGAGTTGAAACTAATTAAATGTAGGAATCACAATTTTTTTTACCCTGTTATAGCACTTCATATCAACTGGAAAACGTTTGTGTTTGAGTGGCAACTGAAAATTTTCAATAATTCTCAAAGAAATTTAATTTGCTATCCTGAACGAAGAATATCTAAAATATCAACTTCGAGTTCACTAAAGCGTGTTGAGGATTATCACGTACAAAATAACTTCTGGATTTTAGAGTGATAACTGACTTAAAGTAAAAACTCGACCGCTTTATATACCCTAACTAGCGCGGATGAATATCAAATTTGATGATTATGAAAGGAATAAAACATCACTTCAACTTCATTGAAGAAGAAATACATTGCCTCGCAAGAAAGACGGCAACTTTACCAAGATTCCGAGGAAAGAAGATCACGCACCCTTACGTTTCCACTTAAAATATTTTCTAAGTGTACTTTTTATCTCCCATTTTTAAGGGAGGCCCAGGAAAATTAAAGCACAATAAACATCACACTATAACATGGTAATGTGAAGATTGCATGATACTTTCCCACGCGATTTGGAATCTCGGCTATATAGTGACAATATACAAGGGCTGAGGATCTAAGTACATTCTAACTATCAGAAATAATCCCCTCAGAGAGTCAGAAAATTCAACAGTGTCATTGAACATTTATCAATCATGTGTTCGTCGTTTTCTCGATTGAAAAATATTATTCAGAGCAATTATGAGAAAACAGTGCTCTATAATTATCTACAGACACCTTTCGGATATATAACTGTAAGTATCTAGAGCGTAATCATAGGTAAACAGCAAGAATCTTATAAGATGATATGATTGATAGACACTAATTGTAAGGTTTAATGTATTTCAGAGATTTTTAATATAAGATATTCAAGAATTATTCTAATAATAATAGAAGGTGATAGTTTGGTAATTTCAGATAAGCACCTACGAAGAAAATGCAAAGAATATACTAATCACGACTGGCACTGATATTTTTAACAGAGGCAAGTACTGACAAAATTGGTATCCACAATACACATTTGGGAGGAAGATTTGACATTCCTCATAGCGTAATGAACAGTATGCTCTTAGGCGTTTAGATTTTAGCGAGAAAAAATATGTGATTTTTCGTTCACTGAAAAATATTATCAGTATGAGATAAAGTTAAGAGGTTAAAATTTTAAATAAATTCTGTTTTCGAAGTTATGGGCAACTTTGCCTTTTCTACCCCATATTGTTGCGGTCATATTCCTCTTTGCCTCGACAGACAACTTTAGATTTCCTTCGTTGCCATTTATTGTGTCATTAAGTAAGTGGAGTGGCTTTGCCAACCATGCTTGCAAAATAAACAAGGGGTACCGTTTAACGTGAGCAATATCTTCGTCTATGAGGAGATTTAGATTTTAATATAAATAGTTTTTTATAGGCTGATTTAATCTAAACTAAACAAATTGCGTGTAGTTTAAAAAAACGGATTTTTATCCGTTGCACGCTAGCAGGATAAACGGTGGTGAAGGATATATTGGTTGATTTTTGACATCATTGATTTGAAATGTTTCTTTTTCATTCCAGCGAGGGTCAATCCTCAAAATTCTTGCTTCGATAGTTGTTCGTTTAAGGGTACATTACTGTGCCATTTCCTGTTAAAATCCTCACCTTCAACGATGCCTTTTCGGTACAAGTTTCTCATTTCTTTCGCATAGACTAGACCACGGTAATCCTAAGCAAAGGATTAATTTCCAAGAAATACCCGTTGGAATACTATTTAAATTTATACTTACACTAAAAGTTTCATAATTGCGTTTAATTTCAATCGTTTTTCACGCTGACTGGTTTAACTACCGCCCAAATTTAGCTGTATAAATCTTTTTCAACCCCCTCAGATTTTTTCTGTATGATACTGCAAGGCCAATTTGTTTTTAAGATTAATTAGAAGTTTATTTCTAACTTATCCCGCGATTAATTTTGGTCACGATGCAATTAGAATCATAGGTAGCCTTAATTTTACAATGAGATGGGTATATCATGGAAAAGTAGGGGTAGGCAATTACACCGTCTTCTACAGAACAGAGAACTAAGAAATATAGGTAGCATAAAAGATGAAATGTGTTCGAATTGAGAAATTTCTCGGTGAAATATGAAGTATTGTTGTACACCAAATTCAATATTTCACACCAGCAATATTCGATCCTTCGTGCACTCCTTGGAAACGAACAAAAATATTCTTCGACGCACAGTTATTTGACCATTCCATTTTTTCTTTCTTCCCCACGATTAATACCGGCTGATATGAACAGCCGATGATCTAAAAACACTATAACAAAAGGGGATTTTTACACTTGAAATTCACTGGATTTTTTCACCGCAAAAAGTGATCCTCTTAGCCCATCACAACTAACAGTCTTCGAAGGTTGCCATTTATAAGTTCGCAGAACAAATGATTCAACGTTTTTCGTTCACGCACTTCATATCCGTTTTAAGGGTAAAATTTTCACGATGAAGATGAAGTTTTTAACTGTTTTCTTAATGCACACAGTCCTGCATCACTATTCACTATTTCCTCACCACAACAATATGTCTCCGCCTGGTCTCACCGAAGGGATATTACGGAAGATGTTGAACTTGTAGTTCCACCCTGGCCTTGCACTTTGGTACAACACCCTTCGAGGAAATTCACGGCGCCCATGCGGTGAGATTTTCCACTTCCGCGAAATCAATCGCTGAGCTTCCGCGAAGTTTCAAGAAAGGGCTGATAACAAAATTAAGCGGCTGGAGGGAAAGTTAGATAGATTCCATGTGATTATTTGATCCCGATTTTTCACGTTCAGAAATGAGATTCCAGCTTTGGCTTAAACTTCATACCGCTGGACACTTTAATTGTTTCTGAAGAATTATTACGATTTAAACTTTTTAAAGTTGAGCCGATTCACATTTTTTGCAATATTGACCTTGATTTAGCGCTTAACTTTTTATATTTCCCTAGATAATATTTTGAGTGTTAAAAGAGATCGCTCAAAAATTTTCACTCCTCAATTTCCTGTTCGCAAGTTCCTTGAGGCGGAAATTGCTATCAGTCAGAAAGAAATTTCTATTTCAGCACTGCTACGCATAATTACGAAGCGCTGGGATAATTTACGTTTCCCCGATGCCAACCACAACTCTGGCTTCGATGTGATATTTTATTCCCTGTTTGTAAGCCTTATCTGGGCTGTAAGAATTTCGTCGCCACAAAAAAAGGCTTCAACACATTTCCAATCTGAACAACAGATCCACTATATAGAATCACTGAAAGTACACTTTCACATTCGATATTAATCAAGTAGACTGCAGAGTAAGATTCAAGTTCGCGAAGCGTAAATGATCAATTCTTGTATCATTGAAATCATCAAATTTTCATTTATAAAAATATCGCGAAACATTTTTTCGAGAATGTTTAAGTAAATTAGAGAAGTACGAAGATTATTCAATGCGAAAAATAATGCGGAACCTATCAGTACTTATGCTGAGCGAGAAAATAATCCCGAGTACAAAGAAAGTGCGTTAAAGGAATATTGGCTTTTGATCGGTAATTTATGATATTTCGTTCAAGTTGTCACTTCATTGTTACACTTTGTTTAATGTTGTATTTTCCGCACGCAAACATAACCACTGAGTATATTAACGCAATAGCGTACAATTGCTTAAAGTCGATAATATGCGATAATTTAAGCGAGGAAAATGGATCACTAAATTTTTGCGTGTACAGAAAAACTTTATATCGATAAAAGCCTTTTTCTTACTTCTTCACACATCATTTTCAACAATATATAAATTTATGGTGATGTTAGACAACCTCAGAGGTGCCAGGAGCTATTTTGGAGTTAGAAAACTAGGAAGAAAGAGTTGAATACTGTTTTTCTATTTGACAATATTCCAATGACAAAAATTTAGTCTTGGAATTGAAGAAAAAAATTATGTAATAAGTAGAATTTTTCTTCTTTTTTTATATCACCTCCACGATTTTTCTTACGGATGATACTGAAAATTTCACACTTGCCTGGAGATAATTTTCGAAGAGGCTAACTAGTTGTTTTTAACCATCCAGCACTAGGTTTCTAAATCGCTATGAATTGATTCTAGCTCTCCACTGGTTATCATCACACTAAAAATATATTTTGAGGAAACATTTGCGCTGAAGTTCACAGTTGAATAATGAAGGGATTTGGGAGTCGAAAAAGACGGCGAAAATAGCCGAGCAAAACTTTTTCTCCGCAGAAAACTTCCAATTGAACACAGCAAACTTCTTTTTACCGGTCTCCGAACTTATTCAAACTCCCTCTCCAACTGTTTTACCGTCCTCCGATGGATCTACTCTTCACAATCGCGGACTGCAACGGTCCGAAAAGGCGCTGGATAAATTCCCACCCGGGAGGGAAATATACGATCACGCGCGCGGGGAATTACTGTGAACAGCGGGCCGAAATTTCACGAAGGCGATACGAGGAGACGCATCGCGTTTCAAACCTTGTGAAACACTGACGTCGAGCGTTCGTCGCCAGGCACGCACCAACCCCCCAAAATTCCCCTAAGACGCCAGCACCATCAAGCGGCGAGGGACGCAACTACGATGATCGCTCAATAGGGTGTGGGGTGAATTTAGAGCGGGAAGGTGTAGAGGAAAAGGGTAAAAAGTAGGCCGGTCAGGGTACGTGGTGATGAGATGGTAAGACATGTAAAAGATTACAGCACCCTAATGGCGTAGCGAGGGGGGTTATCTGGGGGGTCTGAACCCCCCGAAATATGAAAACACAATTACTTTCCTTCATGAAAGAAAACAAAATATTGAAAAATCATGAATTTACAAAAGATTTCTTTGACAAATGAAGTTTTTCCGACTATGCAAAGTGTTAAAATTAGTTTAAAACCCTTGGTACCCTGTTTTTCACAAATTTTCCCCCCTGGTATTGCCCTCCCCCCCCCCCCCGAACGAAATTCCTAGCTACCCACTGGGAACCCTAGCGGCGTAGCTAGGGGGAAGGTCCGGGGGGTCCGGACCCCTCCAAAATATGAAAACACAATTACTTTCCTTCATGAAATAAAACAAAATATTGAAAATTCATGTATTTACAAAAGATTTCTTTGACAGATGAAGTTTTTTCGATTATGCAGTGTTAAAATTAGTTTAAAACCCTTGGTACCCTGTTTTTCACAAATTTTTCCCCCTGGTACTGGACCCCCCCCCCCCCCCCCCCGAACGAAATTCCTGGCCACCCCACTGCGAGCACCCTGTGTAAAAGTAGGACAAACGGAGGAAAAGTAAGAACAAGAGGATAAATAACAATAATGAACATTTATCAGCTATGGTTTTATATATTTTTCTGTAGATCTCATTTTTTCTAGCAATATTGGCATTTTTAGCTAAAAACTATAAAATTCCATGTACGAATATATTTAAAATTATAATTGACCATTAAGAGTCCCTTTGCTAAGGCAATGTTAAATCTTTTCTCTCATCAGTCCACTGAGATTAAATAAGAGAAAGGACCTATCCTTTCTCCATTTGCATTCCGACCTGGTGCGCTGAAGAAATATTCGGAAATTTTGAGAATTTCTGAATGCCTATCAACAGATTTACTTTATATATAATAAAAGAAAGAAAGGAGAACGTTTTCAGATAGTTAAAAAAAACCACCCGGACACCGGACAAACATCTAAAAAGGAGGGCATGTCCGGATTAATCCTGTACTTTGGAATACATTTCGCTGTGCATTTTTTCAAGTGGTAATTACAGACGTCCTTCAACCATGAATTGCTGCTCGCCAAGTAGAAGACCCATACATTAATTACACTGGCAAGGGCGTACCCAGGATCAAAACTAGGGGGGGGGGGGGCAAGCTGGGGTCGTTCACGTCATAACATTTTAGCACAGAAAATTTAATGAAACCAAAATTTTGATAAAATTATGACAGCAAATTATTAGTTTTTATTATAATACACATTCTATGGACAAACGCAACAGTCCTTTGTTGAAAACTTACCTTTATAATAACATGTAGGGTAAAAGGTTGCTGAAGTATGTTGTATGTACCTCATGCCTTTAATTGCTTGCCAAAGGCTTTATGTAATCTCAAATCTTTGGCCGACATTAAAAGAAAAGTGAAAGATTGGTTAATAAGTGATATTGTAAACTTGTAATTTCTTTAATTTAATCTGAAATGTACAAAATATATTAAATGATCATAGTTTTGTTCAAAAGCCCCTAAAGTTGAGGTTGAAACTTGTAATATAAAAGCTATGCTCTCAATGTGCCACATGTTGTATTGAATAACTGGAACCTTCTGACAAGCCATATGGCTTAGAAGGACCAAGTTTGTATGCAAATAAAGGCAATCTATTATAAATAAAGGTAATTATTATTATTATTTGCTAGGATAAATAATGATTTTTATTTTAGTTATCCGTCTTAAACTTATATCATTTTTCTTCAAAATAAAATTTGTTCAAAACTTTCCTTTTGAACGAAATTTATTTTCGCTTCTGGGGGGGGGGGGGGCAGCTGCCACCTCCTGTCTCCCACTAGGTACGCCTATGTGCACTGGGGAAAATATTTTATTATTATTACTTATTATAACTTATTTTCTGTTGATTTCAATTATTGAGTTGCGTTAGGGCAAAATAGACGTGCTGATTTGAAAACGGTGGTTAGTTTTCTTCTACCACGTAAAATTTTTTCACTCCACATTGTGTGATAGTGACAACTCCTTGCTGGATTGATCATCGATCGAAGTAGTATCATTGCTCTCCAATTCGATGACATTAACGTTATCCAACCGGTGCCGAGTTACTGAAGCCGTAGGAGACCAGTGATAGGCGCAGCAGATACCATAGTTAGACGCAGGCACGCAGTCCAAAATAGGGTGGTTTCCTATTATATTTGTATTGCCTAAATCGAAATATTATTACTCCTGGAGTACGTATTTCACGCTTTTAGATTTTTAAATGACGATATCTATTTTTCGCGATAAAATTAAAAGTGAAAAATTTCAAGCGCGCGAAAACGCGACGGCTAAGTATGAATGCCGGGAAAACCCCGTGTGACGTCGTTCTGGTTTCCGCTGTCGCAGTGTGAGGTGACCTGGGGAGAGGCTTTGAGCGCTGATACGACGCAGGCTGCTAGCAGATAGCAGAGTACCCTGCTATCAGGTAGCGCTTGGCTTAAATAAGGATTATTAATAACCTATCAAACGAAGGAAACTTTCCGACCTTAGGCAGTTTTAATAGGTGATTATTAAGACATATTTCCCTGAGCTCTGTGCCCCATGCATGCATTGGTAATCTCAGACGATGTAAAACTCCTATTTACTCGCATAGAAACTAGGTCCCCGTGACGTCACGTGGAGTGGCATCGCATGGGCGCCAATCTGGACTTTTTCAAATGCGGGAGGATTTCATCTCAAATCAGGCAGAGGGGGGTCAGGTGACCATCACCGATTTCTCTGAAATTTATACATGTGAAAGCAGTATCCTTATGATGAATAACGATGACTTTATCTCTGCTAAGAACTGAACCGTCATAAAGTTACCGCCCCTTGAACATTGCAGTGTCAGGCCTCAGAGTAAAAAATGAAAAATCACATTAATGTTGATTACTAAGGAACCATGGCCCATAAAGCAGTGATCATTGTTTTATTTAGAAGAGAATTCATTTATGCACATTATGGCATAACTTGCAAGTCATTTGAAGCAATAATAAACAAATAGGACTTGTTTAAACAATAAAAATTAGTCATTATTTAACAATTTATTACTAAAAAAGGCCACCTTTTATTTTCTTTAAAATTTCTCAGCAGGTAGTTTAAATGTTCTGCTTTCAATTAAAAAAATAAAAAAGGTAGTATTTTTATACTTTTTGTTTTAAGGCATGTCAAAGTTAGGCATGTTTACGACTATTTTACACCAAGATTGCATACCTTCAAGGGGGAAAAAAATGCCGTTTCATTCTACTTAGCATTCATAACAGTGAAAAGTTCATATCTGAATGATTGGTTACATCTATTGCCTGAAGAAAGTCCAATCTTCTTTACTTCCATGGCATCCAATGTGTGTAAACACCCACTGCTACTGGCTGGAAACGGTGAATGAGTCGCAATTTGCACAGAGTATTTTTCAATGGCAGTTCACATAAGTCTTTCTTCTACTTTGGGCCATGTGGAACATTTCGATGGACCATGTGGATGCATAAATGAGACACTAATGTCATTCTCTTCTAAAGACACTGCAGTGATTTTTGAAATCAGGTTTGACCAGGTTTTTCGGAAGCACACAATGAAGTCATTCATGGTGAGATTTTGAGTACTGTACGTCATTATATCTGAATTTGTTAGTGTCACAGCCTGTTTGATTGTGTGGATTACAGAGCGAGCTTTAGTTGTCCCGTGTCTGTTAACTACCAAGCATGAAAT